>NC_058131.1:243833556-243930017 GCF_016433145.1 Gracilinanus agilis
TCCTCTGTAGATGCCCCTATCACAGCCTGCTTATTGGCTGGAAGAATGGTGAGCCTAGGCTTTCAGGGCAACTGAAGAATTATTTTTCTAATAGATTGGACCAGCCTCTGCCCTCCTGCAAATGACTCTGTTGCGTCTCTAGGAGCCCTGAAGAGGGGCATTTACTCACACAGTCCTGTTCTTTCTCTCTGGCTCCCACAGTCCCAGCTCTCATAACCACTGGGGCCTTCCGGAATGGGAGGAAAAAGAGGGCCCTGGCCCATGAGAGAAAGTCAACTGGGTAAGTAGGAGAACCAGAACATAGAAAATGTCTTCTTGGGGTAAATGTGGGGCATGGCACTTCCTTTCTAAGTCTTAGTTTCCCCTTTTGTAAAATGGGGAATGATAATCCCTGCCTTGTCTACTATCTGGGGCTGCTGTGTAAATTGAATGAGATAATGTTTGGAAAGTGCATTTAAGACCTCAAATCTCTGTGTAAATGCAAGTGACTCCAAAAGGTCCACCATTTTATCAGTCTGGACACTTCCTCCACCAGCCCCAATCTCAATCCCTCTGCGCCCTAGTAGACAGTCTACACTGGTTGCTGTGGACATAAAAATCACACACTGGTGGCCAATCTTCAGGCAGTGAATTTTTCCATAATTATCTGGGCTGGGCCTCGAATGACAGGCAAACGTGGCAAGTCCATCCCTGAGTTCATGCTCAAAGACTTTCCATCTTGAGAAATCTTGCCAGAGCTCATACTCCATTGGCAAAACCTTCAAGAAACTGGGGTCATGAACATCCCATGATGATGCAACATTGGAGGTCTGTGATGGAGGAGAAATGCCAGTTAAAAGAACAAGAAAGACACAGCCTAAGTCTTGTCTTGTTTTTGCTCTTCTTGAATATTTTCCCCTGTAGGACTCCTTTTTCCTACTGAATCAAATATAATCTCCTCCACGGTGGAAAGTGCCCTGGCCTAGACATGCAAAAAAACTGGGTTTGGACCTCAGCTTTGATAGTTACTAGTGAGGTGACTGCAGCCTAATCAGTTCACTCAGCCTCAGTTTCTTTTGCTCTAAAATGGATATAATGATAGCATGTCTCTCGTTGGGTTGCTTGGGGGATTATATAAGAAAATATATAAAGTTATGTTGTTGTTGTTGTTGTTGTTACATTCTGAGGTTCCTTCTAGTTCTGACATTGATTTCACAATATTAAAGCAATATAGAAATGTTCATTGTTGTTATTGTTGATATTATATTCATGCTTTCTCTGAGGGCCATGACGTGAAAAGAGAACATCAGTATTGGAGTCAAGCGCTATTAATGGATGGTCCATTATAGGACCATCCTATAGTCTTATAGGAAGACTCATCTTCATGGATTCAAATGAGAAGTCAGACACTTACTAGTTGTGTGACCACAAATAACAAGTTGCTCTGTTTGCCTCAGTTTCCTCATCTGTCAAATGAGCTGGAGAAGGAAATGGCAAACTCCTCTAGTATCTTTGCTAAGAAATTTCCAACTGGGGTCTTGAAGAGTTGGATGTGACAGAAAATGGCACGATGAGTTTTCCAAAGTTCCTCATCTGCAAAATGAGAATAAAAATACTTACACTTCCTCCTTCAGAAAACTCTGTCAGGGAAGTATATTATGGAGCTTAAAGTGCTATGGAGATTTTGGTTAGTATTTATTGTTAACTAGTTTTTAGATAGTGCAGTGGATAGATTAAGACCTGAGTTCAAATCTGGCCTCAGACACTTATTGGTTGTGTGACTCTGGGTGAAACACTTAATCTCTCTTTGTCTCAATTTCTTCATCTATGAAATATGGATAGTAACAGTACCTCCCTCTCAGGTTTTTTGTGAGAATCAAATGAGATAACAATTGTAGAGTGCTTAGCAACAAGGTCAGGCACATAATGTTAGCTGTTGTTGTTATTGTTGTTCCTGATTTCAGGAAAAGAAAGTATGTTACTAATGAGTCTGTGAGAAAAATGTTCATTAATCCATCCAAAGAGCATTTATTTAGTGCCTACTATGTGCCACATAGGCAGTATACTGTGGACTGGGAATACAGAGAAAAAAATGAAACTGTCTTTGCCCACAAGGAGTTTGCCTTCTATTGAGGGAAACAATAGGTACTTGGAAAATTAAATATGAAAAGACAATGAAATTTCCCTGAGGAAAGTGCTAGTAGATATATGGCTCAAGTTCTTGTTAAGAAAATATATTTATAGGGCACCTAGGTAGGACAATGGATAGAGGGCCAGGCCTGGAGTTTGGAGGATCTGGGTTCCAGTCTAGCCTCAGATATTTCCTAGTTGTGTGACTCTGGGCAAGTCACTTAATACCCTAATTACCTAGGTCTTGCTTCTCTTCTGTCTTGGAATTGATACTTAATATCAAAGATAAGGGTTAAAAATAGAAAATATGCTCATTCTTCATATGGATAATGAGCATCATTTTACTTGCCTTCTCAGTGGGTCAGGGAGAAAGTTTAGAGAGGGGAGAATTTGGAAAAGAAAACTAAAGAAAAAAAAAAAGAAAATATGGTCATTGTAGAGTCTGCATTGGTTTCTGTTCTTATCTCATTGCTCTCCAACACATGTGACCCTAGCTCTAGTAACAGCTTATATTTCTAGAAGGAAAGTACTTCCCCCCACCCCCACTTAATGACACTCTAGAGCAGTGATGGCAAACCTTTTAGAGACCGAGTGCACAAACTGTACCCTCACGCCGCATGTGAGCTCTCACCTTACTCCAGACAGGGAAGGAAGGAAGCGTTCCCATTTGGCTTCTGGGCAGAGAGGCAGATGATGTGAGAAATGTCTTCAGGTGCATGTGGAAAGGGGGAGGAGAGAAGCCCCCTCTGGCACGGGTGCCAGGCGTTCGCCAACACAGCTCTAGAGTAAGTGCTGCATTTTATAGAAGAGAACAATAAGGCCCCAGAGAGGAAGTGACTTGCCCAAGAACTCACTACAAAGTGAATAGCTGTGTCACAATCAAACCCAGGTTCTTTGACTCCAAATATTATCACTGCCCACCTCTTCTTGGTTTTACAGGAGGAAATTATAGCCCAGAATGGAGAAATTACCCGTCCAAAGTTACGCAGTGAGTTAAGAGAAAAAATGAGAGCTAGAAGACTGTTGGGAATCTGATTCCCAGCTCAGGGCCCTTTACACTGTGTTAGGCTATCTTCCCAATGAAAAAAGGGGTTACTTCCTTTCTGGGAAGGTACTAGCTTTGGTCAGTGTTTCTGAGTTTCCTTTAGTTTAGTGGGCTGCAGAAGAAGGGTCAAACTCATGGCCTACAGGCCACAAGTGGTCCAAAATGCTCTTGAGTGCTCCTGAACCAGATTAAAATGGAATTGGGAAATATTTCACATAACCAACAGCCACAGATATTCTATATTAAACCTAAGTCACTCTGCAGCCTGCAGGGATCCTTGTGTATGGTTTAGTACCTCTATTTCTGTTTGAATTTGACACAGCTGCTCTCTAGCACAGACTGGGACAGTTCTGGGAACCTTGTCCTTGTCCTCAGCCACCCCTCCCCACCCCCAAATGATTGAGAAAAGGACCACAAAACTCCAGCTCCCCTGATTAATTTCTGAGATCCTCAGAGCTGCTGTCACTAGAGGGCACCAGATGCAAAAAATCAACAGGCATGTTGGTGGGGAGGGCTGGTTTTTTCCTCCCCCAGCAGGGGGCGATATCGAGTCTTCCTTCCCCTCTTTCTCCTTCAATAGTTCTTCCCGCAGTTGGAGGCAAATAGAAATTTTGGAATTTGAATTATATCGAGGTGCCTTAGGACAGCTTCTTGGATGAAGAGATCCAGTGGAAAATTCTTTTTTACAGTAAACCATCCTTTTATAAATTGAATCATCACTCCCCTAATTGGAAACTTTTATGTGGTAAATTTATTGAAAGGAGGGGAAAACCCATCTTTCTTGGGTCGATGACTGCACTTTTTAAATGTGGAAGCCCAGAAAATATTGGCTAGCAACCAACAACATGCATATTTCTTTTGTGTAAAAGTTCAAGTTTCTTGATGTCAATGAAATGTGGTTATCATCGAATGGGTTATAGGTTCAGTTGCTGTTGGTTAAATAGTACTAACAAACTTTTTTGTGAATGGGGGCTCCCCATGAAAATCTTTGTAGGTGCTGTGGGCTGGCAGTAGAGTCTGCCTCAAAAGCAATGTTCCCACGTCCTGGCTGTGTGACCCTGGGCAAGTCACTTAACCCTTGTTGGGTAGCCCTTTATCATTCTTCCACCAATGCAATGTTTATTCTTCTTTGTTTTTTTTTTTTTTTTTTTTTTAACCCTAGCCTTCCATCTTAGAATCAATGCTGTGAATTGGTTCCAAGGCAGAAGAGCAATAAGGGCTAGGCAATGGGGGTCAAGTGATTTGCCCAGGGTCACACAGTTAGGAAGTGTCTGAGGTCAGATTTGAACCCAGAACCTCCCGTCTCTGGACCTGGCTCTCAATCTATTGAGCCACTGAACCATCCAGCTGCCCCCCATAGTCTTGATTCTAAGGCAGAAGGTAAGGACTTAAAAAAAAAAAAAAAAGCAGTGTGCTACTGTGCGTTGTTCCTGTGCATTGTACCTGTGCGTTGGTTCTAAGGCAGAAAAATGGTGAGAGCTAGGCAATGGGGGTTAAGTGACTTATCCAGGATCACACAGCCCATATTTGAACCCAGGACCTACTATCTCTGGACTTGACTCTTAATCCACTGAGCCATTTACCTGTCCCGAGTCATACTTTCTTTTGTATAATCTTTTTTTTTGTTTGTTTAATCTGTAAAGAAGTTAGGCAAAATCATCCCTAAGTTCACTTCCAGTTCTAAATTCTATGCTCTCAGAAATTGTGAGATGTGCAGCTGCCCTACCATCTACTGGATAAATGGTAGAGAAGTGGATAACCTGGCTGAAAACATTAATCCTGATATTACAGAATTCAGCTTTAACCCTGTGAGACTTTTGTGTCATAGGTCTTAAAAATGTAAATAAAGTGGCAGCTCAGTGGATTGAGAGCCAGGCCTAGAGACAGGAGGTCCTGGGTTCAAATCTGGCTTCAGGCACTTCCTAACTTTGTGACCCTGGGCAAGTCACTAACCCCCATTGTCTAGACCTTTCTGCTCTTCTGCCTTGGAGCCAATACACTGTATTGATTCTAAGGCATAAGGTAAGGGTTTAAAAAAATGTCAATAAGATTAGACATGGGAGAAGAGGTAACATTCTAAAGCCATTATCTGTCAACATCCTTAGTTATGAAGGGCAAAGACCATTAGATTAAGATCTAGGAGATTAAACTCTAGTTCCACTATTGCCACTGTATATAACTTTGGGCAAATCCTTCCTCCTTTATTTGGACTTCAGTTTCCCCATATGTAAAATGAGGGGGTTGAGTTAGAAATCTCTTCCAACTCTAACATCGTCTACCCCATCCATAGAGTTGGACACTCTTAGGTGGCATAGTAGACAGTCCTAGACTTGGAGGCAGGAAGATTTGTGTTCAAATCCTGTCTGAAACTCTTACTGGCTGTATAACTGTGTTAAGTGGGCAAATCATGGAAATTCTTTCAGCTTCACCTGTAAAAATGGGGATGATAATAGCAGATAACATGTAAAGAATTTTTTGGACATTAAAGTGCTTTACAAAATACTAGCTACTATTATTATGCCCTGAGATCCCTCCCATTTCTGATGTTTTAAGTTCTAAGCTACCTTCTGGCTCTGACATCCTATGTTCCATGTCATTAATCAATCGACAAGCCTTTATTATGGTCCCTATATGCTCCAGACATCTGCTAGATTCTGGGAATACACATTTTTTAAATAAAAGTATTTTATTTTATTAATTACTTGTAATAACAAATTTCCGTACAAGTTTTCTCAGGTTCTGTCATCCAAATTGTCTCCCTCCTTTCCTTTTCTCCCCACTCCTGGGAATGGTAAGCAATTCAATCTGGGTCGTACATGCATTATCACACAAAACATATTTCCATATTGTTCCATTTTTTTAAGTGAGCGATCTTATAAAACCAAACCCCCCCAAATGAACTAATGCGAAAAACAATATGCTTTGATCTGCATTCCTGCTCCAACTTCTCTGGAGGTGGATAGCATTCTTGGTCACGATTCCCTTAGAATTGTCCTGGATCCTTGAATTGCTGAGACTAGCTAAGACTTTCACAGTGGATCATTAGGAATACAAATAGAAAAGGCGTCCCTGCCCTCAGCGGGGCTTACATTCTACTGGAGGAAATACATGTTCACAGTTACAAGGCCCCTTTTGCTTCTCATGGTATGTGTTTTATGTTCTAAGGTCCCTTCTTATTTTGATTCCATGACTCATAAACAAGGGAGGGGAAGAGGCTCCAATGGGGAAGTAGGAGCATAACAAGGATTGACTGAGTTATCTGCTCTGGTTGGTGGGCTAGAGGTGGGAATGGTTTCGAAATTTATTCTTTGGGAAGCTAGGTGGTTCAGCAGATAGAGAGCTAGGAATAAGGAAGGGAGTTCCTGGGTTCAAATATGAACTCAGACACTTGCTAGCTGTGTGACCCTGGGCAAGTCACTTAATCTCCATTGCCTAGCTCTTACCACTCTTTTGCCTTGGAACCACTCTATAGTATTGATGATAAGATGGAAGTTAAGTGTTTGAAAAAATAGTCTCTGTTATTGCTAGTAAATATGGTTGTAAGTATGTATGTTTCTCTCTATTGGACACAGGTATTGTGTCATGTTCCAGCTTGTGACCATCGCTGTGGGCTGCCTTCAGACAAGGGCCCCCTACACTCAGTGGATGAGGTACCTCACCCAAGGGCATACGGTCTGCGTGTTGTGTGAGCCGCCTGCCCTGGATATGAAAAGCCTTCGGTGCTATGGGGATGGTAAAGGATCCAGAGGGTGAGAGTCTGGACTTTGGCATTGGGTGGTGTGTGTATGTGTGTGTGTGTGTGTGTGTGTGTGTGTGTGTGTGTGAGAGAGAGAGAGAGGGGGGGGGGAGGGGAGAGAGAGAGAGAGAGAGAGAGAGAGGAAAAGTCACTCTTCCTGGTTTATATCGAGCTAGACAGAAGGAAGTTACCAGAGGGAGAACCCAGGTCTATGAATGGAAGTTACAGAAAAGAAATATTGGCTCACTATTAGCAAGAACTGAAGATCAGAGCTGTCTAACGGTAGAATAGAACTTCCTGACTTATGAAATGACTTATTCAACTGATGCCTGATATTTGCCTCTCAGGGAGCTGTAGGAGGTATCCATGTTAGGTGGGAGGTTAGAGTCTCACCCATGTAACCTTCCCTGGACCTCAGGGACTACCTGGCTTCCGGGGTCCTCTCCCCTTTAGAGTTTTGATCCCCAAATCCTTTCTAACTCTGAGATTCTATGTTCTAATATTGGACATATATACCAAGTTCTAAAAATTCTAGATTTGAAACTCCTATATAGCTAGGATACTTTAGGTTCTCAGGGTGTTTCTAGCTCTAAGATTCAGTGTTCTTTATCCTAAAGTTGCTTCCAGCTTAGACCTTCTGTTTTCTTTTGTTTTTGTGCCATCTCTGGCATTCTTTATCCTAACATTCTCTATTTGAAGGTTCTCTCCATCTCTGTGTGATTCTGAAATTCAGACTCTTTGTTGGTTTATTTCCAAGCACCCCAGCCTTGGGAGATGTGGATCCCTATGAAATGCATCCAGATGGCCTTGTGATGACCTGTGGATGATTGGACCAACATGCAGGTACTGCCCCCTCCAAGGTTTACGTTCTATGCTTTGTTCATTGCAGGGACCAGCTGCTTCAGTGGCAGGCTGTTGGCAATCCCAGCTGTAGAGGGACCTGGAAGAGATTTCAGCAGCTGGAAGCCTGTTCCTGCCCTGCTGTCCACAACTTCCTGTTTGTCTAGGGGCCATGAACTTGTGCCATGTGTCCATGGAGGGCCTCTGAGCTTTGGGATACTAGTAGATGGTACCCTCTTCCAACAATCTGCTCCCCTAAGACTGAAAGCACCCCTTGTCTTACAGTCTTTTGGCCATGTGAAGGTCCTCTTCACTTTCCCCCCTACTGGTCTTCAAAACACTGGAAATCTCCCTCCTCACCCCTTTCCATTTTCTGTGTTATTTTGTTCCCCCCATTTGTCTTATACTAATGTGACCTGAAACATTGCTGTAGGGAATAAAGATGTTTTGGAGAAACTATAGCTCAGCATTTTTTAAATAATCTAATAGACTTAGAAAACCAGACTGAATGGTAATGTTGGCCCTTAGCAAAGGCCATCTTAATTTGGGCGTGCAGAGTGTGTGAATGAATGAATGAAAGGGCTCAGATTTTTTAGCTGCCCTGGTGCTGCCAGTCTGTCTGCCCGCCCATCAGGACCAGAATGACACTTGATTTTGGTCAGAAGGTCCTTATCCTAGAAGGACTTGTAAGCAAGGTGCATCAATAGTGACTGGATGGACAATACGTCTGGATCAAGGAAAAGAAGTGGTTCTTCAAAACTGGCTTCCTTAGGTCCCCCCAAAGAATGATTATTTATGGTTTACTGGCCCCTATTTCTATTTGAATTTAATACCACTGCTTTAAGAAAGGAACATGGGAGAGAAGAGTCCATTCCAGGCATAGATGATTAGAAAGGGAAGGGCGGGACTGTGGAGTAGAAAGTAGTTCATTTGGGCTGGAATGGAGAGTATAGGAGGGAAAGTAGTGTGAGAAAAGACTAGGGAGCTAAATCAGATCCAGATAAAGGAGGGCCTTGAATGTTAAAGAATAGAGCTACTACTTTATTCTGTAGGTGAAAACAACCACTGATACATAGAACAGTGGCATCACTGATCATGAAGGTGCATCAGGGCACTTCCCTGGGAAGGGGCATAAGGACAGACATGAGAGTGAAATTAGAGTCCAAGGCAGGAGATTAATTATGTAGCTATTCTCAAAATTGGGCAAGAGGAGATGAGGGCCTTAACATGAGTGATAGAAGTAAGTTGAGAAGAGGCATTCTTGATCCTGGGGCCCTGAGAATGGCTTTGTCCCTTGACTCATCCTGACAGGCTTCCCCCTTCCTGTCCCACCTCTCTGAGAGCTCAGCTCTATTGTTTCCTCCTTATACAATCTTCCTCCTCCACCCTATCTACCTGCCTTTTCTCTTTGTTCCGCAGCAGCAAGGCCTCCTGAGGGAGGTTTGGGACAGAAGCACTTCAACAAATATGTATCAAACCTATACCGTATCCTGTTATGGAAATAACAATGAATGAGATATAGTCCGTGTGCTCTCAAAGAGTTTATAATCCAGCAGAGGAAATAGTTTATAGAAAGATTAAAAAAAAAGATTTCCACGTTAATTGGGGGAAAAATTATTCATTTAAAAAACTTTTTCCTTTCATCTAAGAATTAATAGTGTGTATTGGTTCCAAGGCGGATGAATAGTAACAACTAGGCAATGAGAGTTAAGTGATTTGCCCAGGGTCACACAGTAGGAAGTATCTGAGGTCATATTTGAACCCAGGACCTCCCATCTCTAGGCCTGGTTCTCATTCCTCTGAGCCAAGCTGTCTATGAAAAAAAAGAAATTATTAAAAAAATCTCAGTATAAAATGGATATTTTATAGTGGTTTTGTGATTAGCTCTGCTCTGAAAACTATGTATTATCATTATCTGTGTTCTATTGTTTTTTTCTTTTTCTTTTTCTTTTTAACCCTTAACTTCTGTGTATTGGTTCATAGGTGGAAGAGTGGTAGGGGTGGGCAATGGGGGTCAAGTGACTTGCCCAGGGTCACACAGCTGAGAAGTGTCTGAGGCCGGCTTTGAACCTAGGACCTCCCGTCTCTAGGCCTGACTTTCAATCTACTGAGCTACCCAGCTGCCCACTGTGTTCTATTGTTTTTTGAAATTTATTTTGTTAAGTATTTTCATCCAGAGAAAGAATTTTTGGAGTTGGATGGATGCAGATGAAAGCATGCTATCTTTCACATCAGGGTATTTATGGTTTAATTTTGGGGTTTTGGTTTTGTATTGAGTATGCTTTTACACCAATGACCAATATGGAAGTGTGTTTTGCATGATAATAAAAATAAAAAATATTTCATGATTACATTGGTTTGGGACTGTACTCTGAAAGCCTCATGTTTGACACTTCTTTTTAAAAATCCTTCAAGGTGTCTTCTGGGATCCCCAGGTGAAAGAAATCTCTTCCTTCCTTGACTCTCTCCTCCAGTTTTGCCTTGACTTTTCTTGTGCATTCATCCCCATTTTCAATGTGTCATATTTAGAAGCATCCTTGTTTTTTCTACTATTAGATGATAATCTCCTTGAGGGTTTGTGCCATGTCCATCTTTGCATCCCAAACAATGAGCAGAGGGCCTTTATCGGAGTAGATAATTAATAAAGCTTGTGAATTGGATTAGATTGTCCTGGATTTCCAGAATGGAGGGGGATCAAAGGGAGATCAGTGTATTAAGGCAAAAGGAGATAGCCATATTGAATTTTACTTGGCCATCTATCAAAGCTTGATGAATAAGACTAATTCCCCAGACTGGCAGGCAGAGAAGATATCTAGATGATCTGGGGAAGGCAGCTTTCCCTGGTTTTCCCAGGTGGTTTGGGGAAAATGCTTACCTTGCTGGTGTCCAGCATCAGCACTGTCTAGGGTTGCTTGGGGAGAGAGTATGGGCGTACTCAGAACTAGAGCCCTAAGGGGTGTGTCATTGTAGAATCAGGCAGAACATACTGCTTGTTAATTACTGGCTCTTAATTACTGGCTGGGGATTATCATCCTCAGGTAGTCATGGTCTGTCATGCCCTGAGGAGGTGGCAGCAGCAGCAGCAGCAGCAGCAGCAGCAGCAGCAGCAGCTTAAGTAGCATCACTTTCTGCCCCAGAATTTGTCTTAGCATCAGACCCTCTTGTCTTGGCCTACTGTGAATTTATGAAAGGGCAGCCACCAGAGTCACAGAACCCTAAGATTCCTTTTGGCTCCAACATTCTATGTTTTATATTTTAATCTATCTTCCAAACCTCTTAGTCATATTCTAAGACTTCTTTCTGTTCCGATCTTCTATATCCTAGATCCTAAGGTCCCTCCCGGATGGGCCAGTGTCTGGTTTAAGGTCCCTTCCAGGTCTAACATTCTATGGTCTAAGGCAGTGATTCCCAAAGTGGGCACCACTGCCCCCTGGTGGGTGCTGCAGTGATCCAGGGGAGCAGTGATGGCCACAGGTGCATTTATCTTTCCTATTAATTGCTATTAAAATTTAAAAAATTAATTTCCAGGGGGCTAAGTAATATTTTTTCTGGAAAGGGGGCGTTAGGCCAAAAAAGTTTGGGAACCACCGGTCTAGAGTCTCTCCCAGCTTTAATATTCTCTGTTCTAAGGTCCCTTCCAGCTCGAACATCCCATCTTTTAAGGACTCTTCCAGCTCTGACATGAATGCATATTGAGTCAGTCTAGCCAGTGGGACCATTCAGGTTGGTAGGATCAGAACTCCTTGTGATGGATCTGCTACTTTTGCAAATTTCTGAGCTAGCTGTCAGACAGCAGACCGTCCCTCCCTGCCTCACGTACAGTACAGCGTGTGATGAGAGATCAGGACCTGATGGTTTCCTTGTACATTACAAGCATGCACGGTCTATAATTGGCTCCAAGTGAAATGATCTCATCTCTGAGTACCAAAGAGGGAGTGGCGGGGCTGGGGGGATGGTGGCGTGTAGCTTGCTTTGCTGCATCTAACATAATTTGTGACTAACATATCTTTGTGAGGCAGAGAAATACTCTGCTCTATGGAAGACAGCTTCAAAGTTCCAAGAATGGCCTATTAATAAGTAACGAGGCTCTAGCGTGTTGGGTTTGGGAAGGAGGCATTCTGGCAGGGTCCAAGGCCCTTTTGGTACATCAGAGCCACGGAGAGCGGTCCTACCGCATCTTAAAACTTGCAACCCTAACCCCAAATGATTAATTCTTCCAAACCCTGCTGTCAAAGCCGGCAGAAGGAGAAAGTATTTGACCAACCCTTTAGGAGGTTGGCCATTTATGGATTCTTGATCAAGTTATGTGGTCAGTTCTTGCTTTGCCAGCGGCCAGCTGAGCTCTGCTAAATGCCCATACATTAATTTTACAATATATCTCCTAATCATCTCCAAAAAGCTTGTCACGGCACCATCTGTGCAGCATTCGTCATTGCTGCATTACATAAGAGTCAAGACATTTTTAAAGAATGCAGCTACATTTAGGAATTGGAGCGCAGGAGATATTGGAGACCGTCACTCACAAGGTTCCTGAGCTCTGGGAGATCACGGTTCATTCCTGTAGGGCTAGATTCCCAGGGTTCTTTGGAAGTGTTCCAGGAGTCAGAGTTCTTGGGTGGGCCCTGCTTGGGGATGTGGTGATCACCCTCTCATGGTGCTTTCTTTCCCTCTTTCTCTGTCTTTTGTCCTCCCCCTCTTTTCTTTTCTTGCTTGCTCTCTCTCATTTCCTTTTTTTTTTTTTTTTTTACTCTGCTCTTCCCTCCATTGCCCCTTGGCTTCCTTCCTTCTGCCTGTTTTTTTCTCCTCTTTCTTCCATCTCAATTTCCTCTTCAACTTATTTTCCATCTCCCTTTTAATTTCTTGCCCTTCTCTTCTCCTTCTTAACCTGTTATCCCTCCCTATCCCTGCTTTCTAGCCTTAGTCCCTCTCTCCACTATTTCCTATTAACCTTCTTCCTGTTCCCTTTAAGCACAGATTCTTAGAATGTCCCAGCTAGAAGGGACTTTTGAATCTAGAAAGACCTAGAAGGGATGTTGGAACAGAGAAAGTCACAGATGAAAGGGAATTTGGGATATAGAATGTTAGAACTGGAAGAAACCCTCTTGATATTATTGCATTCAGCTACCTCATTTTAAAAAATGAGGGGGCTATGACCAAGAAAGGTAATGACTTCCCCAAGGTTGCACTGACAGCAAGTGGCTGGCTTGGGCCTGAATTCCATGTCTCATAACTTCCAGTTAAGTGTTCTTGTAGTTAATCATTCTTGTCTTCTTGTCCTTCTCTCTTCCTTTTTTCTTTTTTTTAAACCCTTATCCTTTGTTTTAGAATCAATACCAAGTATCAATTCCAAGGCAGAAGAGTGGTAAGGGCTAAGTGACTGGCATTAAGTGAATTACCCAAAGCCACATAGCTAGGAAGTAGCTGAGGTCAGATTTGAACCCAGGACTTTCCATATCTAGGTCTGGCTCCCAATCTACTGAGCTACCTAGCTGCCCGATCTCTTTCTCTTAAAAGTTTTCTTTTCTCTATCTGTCTTTCTCCCTTATTCTGCTCCTTTCCCCCTCTCATTTTTGTTTATTTTCTCTATTCCTCTATCTTGATCTCCATCTCTCTCTGCTCCCACATTCTGTGCTCTCCCTCTCCCCTGTTCCCTCTTTTTCTGGAAGAGCCAGAGCTCTAATACCTTGAGATGCAGGTCTCAGGGCTATGACAATGAGACTAGCAGTACCTTCTGGGCCTGAGAATCCAGGCCAGCGGAAACTATCTGGGCAGCTGTTTTCTCATACCTTCTCCTGCCAGTCTCAAAAACATTTCAAAACAGGGTTAAATTACTGTCTTTCCAATGCTGTTAGTTTTTTCCAATCTATAGTTTCTACTTTCAAGATAAAAGCTCAGACTAACGAGTTTTCTTGATAGTTTCAGGGATCAAAATAGACAAAGCTCTTTGTCCACGCCCCCCCCCCAACTTAAACAATATTCACTTGAATAAACATGAGGCAGCAGAGCAGGAGACAGCTGCCTTTAGGCATGGGCATTCTCTTTTTAAAGATCTGTTCCAGCTCTGAATTCTGTATTCTGTTCTCCAGGGCCATTTCTGAGTCTGATTTTCTATGCTTTATATTCCGAAGGCCTTTGAAGATCTAACATTCTATATTGCTATATTTTATGTTCTAAAATTCCTTCTACCTCCAACATTCTATGTTCTAAGAACTCTTCCAGTTCTGACTTTCTAGGTTCCAAGGTCCCTTCCAGTTTTGGCAATTAATGTTTCTGCAAATTGACTCAGTTTGACTATTTAGGTTTTTGGGATCAGAGCCACTTTTATGGATCTACATATTTTTGACTAGTGGTCAAATACCAAGCAGTTCCTTTCCATCTCCTGTGAGGGCAGTGGCTTCCTTCAGGCCCCTTGCTCTCCTGGCCAAACAACTTGACTCCACAAAAAAGTGAACAGCCCAATCACCTCATTTCCTTACTGGGTCAGTTTTATCTTTGCTTCATTCCTCTGAACACATCTTGTATACTCCTGCTGATAATAGTCTTTTCTTATGTCCTTCCTTTAAAAAATACATTTTATTGATGTCATTTGTCTTTATATTACTTTCATCTCTAGACAGAACCCTCCCATTTGACGAAGAAAGACAATAAAGCAAAAACAACTGATACAAAAATCTTTTCTGGCATATATATATATGTATAGAAGTAAAGCACTACAAGGATAGAATAGCATATATGCTATTCTATCCTTGTAGTGCTTTACTTCTCTGCCATGAAGGAGAAAGTATATTTATTGCCTCTTCTCCAGGACCTTCCTTGGTCTTCCCATTACTTGGAATACAGTTTCTTTTTAATGATTTATATTTGGAGTCCTTGTGCATATTGTTCTCTTGGTTTTACTTACTTTTTTTTGCATCAGTTCATACAAATCTACCCATATATCTCTGAGATCTTCCTAACTGCCTTTTCTTATTGCACCATAGTTTTTTTTCAGTTATTCTTCAATCAACAAACCCCCACTTTGCTTTGCTTTTAGTTTTTCCTGTTATAGTTTTGCTATATGTTGTTATATATTTGACCTTCATTTCTGACTCTGATTTCATGTTCTTTTTCTCTCTTTCTCTTCTTTCTCTTCCTTCCTTCCCTTCTTTCTCTCTCTATCTGTGTCTGTCTGTCTGTCTCTCCCTCTCCTCTTACCATCCATCTTAGAACCAATACTGTATATTGATTCCAAGGCAGAAGAGAAGTAAGGGTTAGGCAGTAGGGGTTAAGTGACTTGTCTAAGGCCACACAGCTAAGAAATGTCTGAGGTTAGATATGAACCCAGGACCTCCTGTTTCCTGGCTTGACTCTCGGTCTACTGAGTCATCTTGCTAGCCCCATGTCCTCTCTTTCCATTGGAATTCTTCCCTTCTTGCTGAAGTCATTTCCTTCCTGCAAAGTCCAGCTCAAAGTCTGTATCCTTCAGGAAGTCCCTGGCCCCTACTAGCCCATGCAGATCTTATCCTTCTGTGAATTTCCATAAATCTTGTCTGTCTGTATCACTCCTTAGAGCCCGTGGTCTTTTATTGTTGTTTTTTTTTTCACAAGTGTGTGTCTTATCTCCTCAAGAAGGCTGAGCTCCCAGAGGTAAGAGAGTACATTTTATGTTTCTCTGTCTCCGCCCCTGGCCCTAGCACAGTTCTTGCAAATAGTGGATGTTTTGTGATTGTTTATGGATTGACTGAGGCATGGAACTTCACCACCTTAGAGTCTAATATATGAGGATGAACTCAATGGTATGCTCATAACACTTGGCTCTCCAAAATTATTAACATTTTCTCTATCACTTTCTTAAGCCTAGACAATCAACAAAAAGATTAGTTAAGCCTTGATTCATGGCATTTGCCAGGGTAAATACTCATACTGATAATTTAACAATTATCTTTCTAGAACCAGCATGAATTGGCTTTTGCGCTCCTCAGAAGTAGCTGATGGGGTAGTTCCTTCCTTCCTTCCTTCCTCCCTCTCTCCCTTCCCTTCCCTTCCCTTCCCTTCCCTTCCCTTCCCTTCTCTCTCTCTCTCTGGCAGTGGTTCCCAAACTTTTTTGGCCTACCGCCCCCTTTCCAGAAAAAATATTACTTAGCCCCCTGGAAATTAATTTTAAAAAAATTTTAATAGCAATTAATAGGAAAGATAAATGCACCTGTGGCCATCACCATTCCCCTGGATCACTGCAACACCCATCAGGGGGTGGTAGCGCCCACTTTGGGAATCACTGGTCTAGAGCCTGGAGTCAGGAAGATCTGAATTCAGATCCAGCCCCATTCACTTATTACCTGTGTGACCCTGGGCAAGTGACTTAACCTTTATCTGCCTCAGTTTTCTCTTCTGTTAAATGGGGATACCAGTAGTCTCTACCTCTCAGGGTTTTTGTGAAGATCAAATGAGATAGTATTTGTAAAGCACTTAGCATTCTGCCTGGCACATAGCAGACATTATATAAATGCTTATTCCCCTCCCCCTGTGAGATGATAGTGTTGAAGGGGAAAGACTTAGTTATTCATAGATTAATAGAATGTCACAGATAGAAGGGGCCTTAGAACAGAGAGTGTCAGAGTTGGACAGTACTTTAGAATGTAGAACAACAGAGATGAAAGAGACTCAGGACTCAGAAGGTCAAAGCTGGGAAAAGCCATTCGGCACGATCCAGGCCACTCTTTCCCCATTTTGTTTTTTAAATGTGAAAATTGGGAAATGAGAAGGACTCGTCCAAGGTCAAACATCGATTTCATGGCCGGCTGGGAAGGAAACTCCAGGTGTCTGGACGCCCTCCTGGCACCTGTCTTTTCTTTTGTTCCCTCGACTCAGGTAGTTCCTTTGATCCAGACAAAGGCCAGCCTCCCCAGGTGAGGGGGAATGGAATCTCGAATCGCCATCCTCCTCTAGAATGGGTTTCTGCAGGAGCCCCAGGGCTCATCTCGGGGTGAGCACAGGGTGAACCGAGCTGAAAGGAGGCCCGGGACTGTAAACAAGCCAGCCAGCTGGGTGCTATGGCCCTGAACCAGGGACTGTTTACGAGAGATGACAGCTGTTCCCATGGCAACCTTCTGGGCCTTTCACCAGCCAATGTCAACACGAGGAACAGCTGCCTTCCTGGACCCTGGCAGCCAGAGCCTGTGGGGTACCTTATTCTGTCAGAGCCTGTCCCTTCCTCTTCCCCCTGTGGGCTCCTGGGTGTGGGGAGTGGTCTTCTGGAGCGCTAGCCTTGAGGGGAGGGGGCCCTGGGCCCCCCAAATTAAAGGCCAAATCTCAGCTGTGGGAGAGAGAGAGAGAGAGAGAGAGAGAGAGAGAGAGAGAGAGAGAGAGAAACATATATATATATATATAGAGAGAGAGAGAGAGAAAGAGAGAGAGAAAGATAGAGAGAAACATATATGTATATGAGAGAGAGAGAGAAAGAGAGAGAGAGAGAAAGAGAAAAAGAGACAGACAGAGAGAGAGAAAAAGAGAGAGAGAAAGATAGAAACATATATGTATATGAGAGAGAGAGAGAGAGAGAGAGAGAGAGACAGACAGACAGAGAGAGAAAGAGAGAGACAGGCAGAGAGAGAGAGAGAGAGAGAGAGAAAGTGAGAGAGAGAGAGAGAGATAAATGAAGTTCTTGGCAGTGGTTGTCCCTGTGGGTGGTCTTGGGGTGGGTGGGAAGAGGGGGAGAGCCACCGTCATTCAGCTTGGAGGGGAAGGCTTTGTCTGGACCGATGACATAGGTCATATTTCCCAGAGCTGCCTGAAAGCTTTATGTATGTGTCTTTCTGAAAGTCTGTGTGTGTGTATGTGTGTGTGTGTGTACAGCACTTTATCTCTTGTGCCACCTAGTCATTTCATGATATAGTTTTGTCGACTTTCATCTCTAAAATGGGAGGGGGGTATTATTCTCTCTACATTATAAAGCATGATAAAAATGTGAGCTGCTGTTGTGATTATATATGCAAATCTGTATGTACACACACACACACACACACACACACACACACACACACACAGAGCTAGGTAGCCCAGTGGAGAGAGTGCTAGGTCTGGCGTCAGAAAGACTTGTGTTCAGACAGATCTGGCATTAGGCACTTCCTAGCTATGTGACCCTGGGCAAGTTGCTTAGACTATATTTGCTTAAGTTTCTCATCTGTAAAATGGGGAGAATAATAGAATCTACCTCCCAGGATTGTTGTGGGGATCAAATAAGATTATAATTGCTTAGTGCAATGCCTACCCTAAAGCAAACACTATATAAATGTCTATTATTATTATTATTATTATTATTATTATTCTGTGGACTTATAGATATATGTTCATGACTGACAGTAGGGAGGATGTTCTCCTGAATAGGTTAGCCATTTCCCTAGGATGCCAGGTGATTGGTCATTTTCTGGGGTTCAGGATCTAGCAGCTTCTTCTCTAGGGACTTTGAGTATATAGCACAGGCTGCCCTGGGTAGTATCTTTTCTCAATTACATGTAAAAACAAATTTTAACATTTATCTTGAAAAATGTAGAGTTCCACATTCCCTCTGTCCCCTTCCCCCTCTTAGAGAAGACAAGCAATTTTGATATAGATTATACATGTGCAGTCATATAAAACATATTCCTATATGCTGCAAAATGAAACATAAAAAAAAAAAGAAAAAGAAAGTAAGAAAAGCATGCTTCGATCTGAATTCAGACTCCATTAACATTTCTTTTGGAGGTGGAGAGCCCTTGAATGAGTCAGGGCCTTAAGAGGAGGGCTAGAGGGAGCTGGTACCTGACCTCCTTTCGGGTCTCTGAAAGATGGACCTAATTGCCCCACTCTCATTTGACTTTTCCACTGCCAGCGTGTATCACATCACCCGCCCCCCCCCCCCCCCCCGGCTCTGGCTGGTTTCTAGCTCCTCTCCCAAATTTCCCATTGAAACAGAATGGAAGGGAAAGTTATTTTTCATGTGCCAGCAGATAAGGTCTCTAGCTAGTATTGAGGAGACACAGAGATCCAAGTGGGTGCTTGCCAGCTGAGAGTGATGGGCTGTTTCTGCCTTTGGGACATAACCACATGCTGGAGAATTGGGTCTTCTGCCATGTTCAGGTTCTTTTTTTGCCCTTCTTAATCCAGCTGCTAAGGCTGAATGCACAGAAGTGCTTTCTTCTCCCTCAGCTTCTCCATCTATAAAATGAGGATATTGATAATAGTAATAGTTAATATTTTTATAGTACTTGCTACACACCAGGCATTGTACTAAGTGCTTTACAATTATTATGTCATTTGATCCTTATAGAAAAGTTGGTAAGTGATATTATTAGCCCCATTTTACAGATGAGGAAACTAAGGTTAAGTGACTTACCAAGGGCCACACAGCTAGTAAGTATCTGAGGCTGGATTTGAACTCAAGTCTTTCTGACTCCAGTTTTGCTCTCTCCACTGAGCCACCTTAGATGGCTTCTGAGGTTCTTTCTAGTTCTGATAATCAGTGTTCTGTATTACAAGATTCTTTCTAGCTCTGGCATTCTATGTTCTAATCTCTTCCAGCTCTAAGATTCTATGTTCTAATTTCTTTTCTAGTTCAGACATTTGTTGTTTTATTGCTGTTTCACCAACTTTTTACCTTCAGAAGTTCCTTTTCAGGATTTCAAATTTCAGAACGGAGGTTGAAATGAAATAGCTCTGGAAATGGTAGTGAGGCAGTGAGGCAGCTTAGTATAATAGAAAGAAGAAAGGATTTATTTGGTGCTAGATATTATGAGTTTCAGTTTTGGCTCTCACCTTTACTAGCTGTGCTGTTTGTTGCGAGGAAGCCACTTTAATAATAATAGCTAGCATTTAGATAGAACTTTAGAATTTTCATCTCATTTTATCCTCAAAATAAACCTGGGAAGTAGGTGATATGATTTTTCTCAATTTACAGATGAAGAAACTGAGGCAGATGGAAGTTAAGTGACTTGCTTAGGCTTACATAGCTCTTGAGAATCTGAGGCAGGATTTGAACTCAGGTCTTCCAGATCCCAGTTTTAGTACTCTATTTCCTTTACCACCTAGTTGCCTTATTATTAGTTTTGTGATCTTCAGGTTCCTCATTTGTAAAATTGGGATAACCTCTATGAAATGGGGATAATAGCACTTGTTCTACCTACTTGAGCTGCTATTGTTGTTGTCATCATCATTATTAGAAGAAGTAGTATTGTTTCCAATGGGGATGAAGGATAAGGTCTTAAATATAGAAGCTCAGCCCATTGTGATTCCTTCCTGGCCTTCCTGGTAAGGAAGATGTAGGAGAAAAGTCTTAGCTCTGCCTTGGACCTTGCTGACTGGCCTCTCTCCAGATGCCCCATCTAGGGCTGCCACAAGGATGAGTTGGAGCCAGTTTAATCAAGCTCTGGAGAGCCATTAAAATTTCAGTGTGAGAATTTATACCTTGGAAATCGTCACATACTGCAAATCAAGGTTTAATTTATTGTTTTGTTGATTGTCTAGACTTAGGAAAGTGATGTAGAAAATGTCAACAATGCAGATTTAACTAAAAAAATGTCAGGCAGCCTTTTTTCCCCCCTGTCTTCTTATCACAGAACTGGTTCTTAAACATTTATCAGCACACCATTGCACCTGTCCCATTTTGATGGCTCCTTTTCTCAAGTGGATGTCTTCATTCAGCATCTGGAGAGACCTCGCTCAAGTTTGGGGCTTCAGCTGCTACATTCCCGGCATGTCCAGGCCGTCTGCATCCCCCAGCTGTTATCTCTGTCTCATCTTGAAGTCCTCAATGTCTGCTTTGTCCAGATTCCAGGGCAGTGGTGAAGCATAGATTACCATTATTAGTCAGGTAAATGCCAGATTGGGAGAGTCAGGCAGTAGTAAGGAAACCTACATTTTCCAGAGCTCATGAAATCTCCACTTATACACTCAGAAGAGGCAGGAAGTTAGGAATCTAAATTGATTAGTTATGGTTTCAGGGAAAAACATGTAATTGAAGCTAGGGATGATAAAAATATGAAATCTGGTTTAGCTAGGTACCAGGTCTAGTTGGATCAATAATCTTGGTGCTGGGATGTGACCTTGAATATTTGGGTATTTTAAAAGATATTTCTTTTCTTTTTTAAACCCTTCCATTCTGTCTTATAATCAATACTAAGTATTGGATCCAAGGCAGAAGAGCAGTAAGGGCTAGGCAATTGGGGTTAAGAGACTTGCCCAGGGTCACACAGAGCATCTGAGGCCAGATTTAAACCCAGGACCAGGGTCCTATCTCTAGACTTGGCTCTCTATCCACTGAGCCACCTAGTTTCTCCTAAGTAGAGGCTTCTTATATATTTCCTGCTGGGACAGGAAGTGATCCTAGGAAATGGACCAGTAAATGAGGATATAGTTGGAGAGGGATCACTAGGTGATTGATTAGAAGTAAGGGCTAATCAGTGGAGTGACGACCTGTCCTAGGGACTGAGATACTGACAGTCCTTGAGAGAAGGAAAGGTCAGAGACTGAAGACTGTAAAGAGTAAATGAAAGGGCAGAAACATTACTCGTGGGCTGGAGAAGTTAAGTGATTTCCTTAAGATCATATAGCCAAGTAGTAGGGAAGGGAACTAGAATATGAGACTTCAAACTATCATGCTTCTCTAAAGGGGAATGGAAGAGGGGACAAATCTTAGAATCCTAGACCTAGAAATAACCTCCAACATCATTTAATCCAGTCCTCTGCTTCACTCAATGATATCCTCTCTAGTGGCTCATGCAAGTAGTTATCAAGTTTTTGAATACTTCCAGTGATGGGGAACTCATTACTCCCCAAAGGTATTCTTTGACAGCTTTAATTACTATTCTTATTCTTGTTACTACTAGGAGGATCACTGGACTCAGAACTAAAACTGTCAAAGTCCTTCATTTTGTAGATAAGAATACTTAGATCCAGAGATGTTAAAGGATGTCACTCAGGTAGTTAGAAACAGACTTAAGGATCTGAATCCATATCCTTAGACTTTTTACTCCTAATAGTCTCATACTACTTTGCTTAGAACCGTCCCTGTGTGTTATTATACCCATTTGATAGATGAGGAAATTGAGGTACAGAGAGGGAATTGACTTGCCTGTGGTTACAAAGCTAACTGGTCAGAATAGGAAGTGGGGCTCATCCCCAGGTATTCCATTTCCTTGGCCAGTGTTCTTTCCCCTCCAGCGATTAGGAGAGCCCTCTATGTTGAATCATGAGGAATCAGAAAATGGGACTCCCTGTCTTGAAGGAGAAGAGAGAGGACATCTCTGAGGCTGTGGACAAGGCAGTAGACATTGCTCTGTCCCTCCCAGTCAAAAGGGCTGTGCCTCTGGTCAGATGGGTTCATGTGCTCACTGTGGTCCTGAGTGAAGATACCTGTCACAACTCATTCATTTTCTGGAGACAGAATGGCTTAAATGTTTCCAAAGAAAGAACCATTGTTTATCAGAGTGGGCAGCATTGGCTGCCTAACATATACAGTTCAAGGAGGACTTGACAGGAAACCAAACAGAGATGAGGCCCAGGAATCTCCTCTGACTTGGGAGGGAGGGAAGATGGAGTGAGTCCTTGGGGAATGGAAGAGCCCGCAGGGCTGGGTTTCTAGGAAAGCTTGGTGCTCAATTAGGCAAAATCGCTATTAGAATTGAGTTAAGGGGCTGCTAGGTGGTTCAGTGAGAGCCAGACCTAGAGATGGGAGGTCCTGGGTTCAAATATGTCCTCAGACACTTCCTAACTGTTTGACCCTGGGCAAAGCACTTAATCTTAGTTGCCTAGCCCTTACTTCTCTGCTGCCTTGGGGGTGGAAGGAGAAGAATTCAGGAAACATGAGAGGTTTCAGTTTTTTTTCATCTTTGTATTTTCTGGGTGATGGAGTCCAGTCTGTCCTATCCATATGAAATGCTACCTTGAATATCTCTCTAGGGGACTCTGATGTTCACCTTGGGGGAAATCCAGAGGAACCTAAACTTGATTTTGGAGATTTTCCTGGAATAACTCCTATGAAGGCAATGTACCAAAGAGAGAAACTGACTCTTTGGGCTCAGCTGCAAGATCCAAACTGGTTTGTGTATTGAGTCAGGAGGGCCTGGGATCAAATCCCTCCTTCAGATACCTATCCCTGTTATTTCCCAGTGAGGATCAAGTGAGATAATATTTACAAAGCACTTAGCACAGTGCCTGGCAAATAGTAGGTACTTCTAAATATTTGTTTCCTGGCACTGAGCAAAGTCACTTAAAGTCCATATGCCTCTGTTTCTTCATTTGTAAAATGAAGAGGTTAGACGTGATGACTTCTAAGCTCTAAATCTTGGATTCTCCAATTCTAGACCTGCAGACTTGGTGGGGCCCTGGGCTACAGATTACATTTAGCAAGAGCATCCATTATCTCACTGGAGCCTGGGAGGGAAATGGAATAAAGGTCATTAGCCCCATTTTACAGATAAGGAATCTGAGGCTTGGCCATCCCATTGGTAAATGGTAGAGCCAGGATTCAAACCTAGGCCTTTTTGGGCTCCTTCTCTAGGACACTTTCTCTAATATCATGTAGCAATTGTCACTGTGTCTCTGGCCTGTCTGCAGGCCCCGCTCATGCCCTCATCTGTCTTCTGTGCCATCTGGCAACCTAGAGCACTTAGCTAGAAATTGGCCACTTATGATATCCTTCCCCAATTTTCCTTTTAATTTTTGTTACATAAATTTCCTATTTCCAGAAATGGAGATTTTGAACTGCTGAACTCATTTGGAAATCAAGTCAGTGCTGGCCTTCATCTATATTAATAGGCACTTGATTCTCTTTCCCATTAGAAGAGAGAGATGAGAATGGATGACTTCAGACTCTAGCTTCGCCTTCAAATCCTGAGATTTTTTTTTTTTTTTGGTGGGGGGCAGAGTAACCTTCTGATCACTTTGGTATGTTTCTAAGTGCCACCTCAAATGGACAACAGGAGCACTGGGGCAGAGTTTTGTTGTTGTTCAGTTGTGTCTTACTCTTTGGGGCCTCGTTTGCAGCTTTCTCAGGCAGAGACGCTGCAGTGGTTTGCCATTTTATTCTCCAGCTCATTTTACAAATGAAGAAACTGAGGCAAACAGAGTTAAGTGCCTTGCCCAGAGTCACACAGTTAGTAAGTGTCTGAGGTCAGGTTTGAACTCAGGAAGATGAGTCTCCCTGACTCTAGGCCTGGCACTCAATTCACTGTACCACCTAGCTGCTTACTGTGGCATATTGGCATCATGATAACTGGGTAGAGTCAGTCAGTTAACTAACTTATTCTAACTAGCTGGTAAGTGGTTCGGCGTAAGTCACTGCCCTTTTGTGGGCCTCTGTCTTCTTTTCTGTAAAATTAGAGCCTTAATATTTGGCCCCAGAGAAGAGTGGAGAAAATATCCATCCCTCCCTTCTTTGCTGAGGTGGGGTACTGTGGGTATGGAACATTGCATATACTGTCAGACTTGGATGGTGTGTTGCTCGTTAGTTCTGCTGAACTTTTTTTTCACTAAAATTTTTTATTTTTTACAAGGGATGGCTGTTTGGGAATAGATGGAAAGGAAGGAAAGAAGCATTTATTAGTATCCACTAATTGCCAGACACTGTGCAAAAAGCCACACAAATATTTTCTCATTTGATTTTCCCAATAACCTTTCATCCCTGCTTTACAGCTGAGGAAACTGAGGCAAAGGTTAAGTAACTTACCCAGGGTCATACAGCTAGTAAGCATTTGAGGTCAGATTTGAATTCATCTTCCCGATTTGAGTCCCAGAGCTCTATCCACTGATCCTCCTAGCCCCCAAGGGAGGAGAGAGATATTTGAACTCAGGTCCTCCTGATTCCAGACCTAGAGCTCTAGCCATTGTGCTACCTCGATGCCCCGGGAGAGGGGTATTTGCAGATGAATTTGAAGGTGATTTAAAAAAATAATACAAAACTTTCAAAAAGAGGGGTCTGGACTGATAGGGTCATAGCCTCAGAGGTTTCTTTCTAAGTGTTGCTGTTCTATGTCTTAATCTTCCTTCTAGTTTTAATATTCCATGTTCTTTGGTACCTTCCATCTCTAACACTCTAAGTGTGCTTCTGTCTTTAAGAGTCAATGACAGGATGAGGTGATGGAGTTTATCCAGGCCCTGTGTGGGTAGTTCAGTCCTTGGCAAAGGAGATGAGAAAGACTTGGTAATAATAAACCAAAGAGGCCACCAAAATGCAATGCGGGCAGTGGGAGGAGGGAGCCTTCTGGCTTCACTACCTGCTTCATATTCATTAGCACAAAGCTAATTTCAACTGCAACTGATGATTAAGTGATTGGCTCCCTCCCTGTGTTTTCATGGTACCAATTACAGGACCACTTCGGAACCCAGAGTGTGTTTTAATGTGGAATATTTCTTTCCCTCCAACTCAATTCAGGGACCCGAAGGAGAATATTCTCTCTGTCTGTCTCTGTCTGTCTGTCTCTCTTTTTTTTCAAACCCTTACCTTACATCTTGGAATCAATACTAAATATTTTTTCCAAGGCAGAAGAGCTGTAAGGGCTAGGCAATTGGCGTTAAGTGACTTGCCCAGGGTCATACAGCCAGGAAGCTTCTGAGATCAGATTTGAACCCAGGTCCTCCTGGCTATAGGCCTGGTGTTCTCTATTCAATGTGCTACCTAGCTAACCTTTTAAATTTTTTAAAATTATTTTTATTTCTTTAAATCTTCTCTTTCAATTGCCCAAGTGGGGATAAAGAAATCAGAATAAGAACTCTCTTTTTGACTTTTTTTTCTTATAGTCTTTGGATATGATATAAAAGAAAAAGAGCTGAACTGAAGAGAGGAGGGTTGAACTTAGTTCTTGGCTCAGCCATTCATCCTAGGAGAAGTCAAGTCTCCTCTCTAGATTTTAGGTTTCACATTAAATGGATAGAATGTGAGACTCTGAGTCAGGAAGACCGTTATTCAAATCTTGCCTTAGATACTTACTAGCTATATGACCTTGGGCAAGTCACCTGATATCTGGCTGACTCCCTTTCCTCATCCATAAAATGGGGATAATAACAATAATAAGCCATCTACCTCCCATAGATTATCTCATTTAATGAAAAATGTGGGTGAATAGTACCTACCATCCCAGATATTATCTCACTTGATCTTTACAAATGAAATTCAAATGAGATAATATTTTAGAGCGCTTGGTAGACTTTAAAGTGCCATATAGGGGGCAGCTGGGTAGCTCAGTGGATTGAGAGCCAGGCCTAGAGACAGGAGGTACTAGGTTCAAATCTGGCCTCAGATACTTCCCAGCTGTGTGACCCTGGGCAAGTCACTTGACCCCCATTGCCTACCCTTACCACTCTTCTGCCTTGGAGCCAATACACAGTATTGGCTCCAAGACAGAAGGTAAGGGTTTAAAAAAAAAATAAAGTGCCATATAAATGCTAGCTATTGTCATTATTATTGTTATTAGCACAGAGGCAATGCATCTGTCTATCTGGTCTCCCCCCAGCCCAATACTGTAAATTCAATGAGAGCAGTTACTGTATCACCTTTTTATCTCTAGGTCAAAAAACACAAGACTTGGTGTACAGAAATTAGTTGGATTGACTGGATTGAAAGGTACTGGATTTGAAATCCTAAAACTTGAATTTAAGCCTCAGTTCTTTCAGTCCAATCAATCAATAGCTATGCAACTTTAGGCTATTTAGATGCAAGTGAATTTAAGCCTTAAAGCCCTGAACTATAAGCTAGAGATAGTTTCTCTATTTTCTCTATCCCTCTGTACCCCATAAAGGTGTTTTGAGGATGAAATAACATAATGGACATATAGGGGAAGGAATTGGTCTCTGACCAGCCCATTCACCAACTCTGGTTAGAATTAGAGAAAGTAAAAGACAGATAAGGAAGTGTTTAAGTATAAAGAAGCCTATAGCTCTATATCCTTTTATAAAACATGAAGAATTTCATTGATTGAATTAGAAAAGGAGCCTGTCATTGGCTGAACAAAAGATCAGCCATCTCTCAGCTAGTCCTTAAAAGTGAGTCAATGGTTGAACAGTTTGAGAGTCTGTCTGGTTCAGAGAGAGTTGGAGGTACCTGAGATGCCTTAGTCAGAAGCAGAGACATGGACACAGAGAGGGACAGTATTCTAGGTAGGAGGCAGATTCAGTGAGTGAGCCCTCTGGCAGTAGAGAAAAGAGCTGACTAAAGACTCAAGAGAAAACTAGTTCTGTAATAAAGATGTGCTGGAAGGGCTCTGGGAAAATGAACATATTATTTAATTTGCTGTTAGTGAAGCTGTTAAGTCCTACCATCCCCCAAAGAAAAAACTGGCAATACTTTGACTCAGTAATATTATTAGAAGGCATATTCCTTAAGGAAAGGAAAGGAAAGGGACCCAAGTATACAAACATTGGTAACAGTTTCTTGTGTCATGTCAAAGATCTGGAAAATAAGGTGTGATATTATGCAATAGGGCAATAGATGAACCAATTTTGGTATTTATATATTATGGAATAATAATGTGTCCCCAAATAGGTAATTTCATTGAAACCCAGCAAGAGGTATAGGAAGTAATGGTAGACTACAGGTAGGAATTGATTTAAAAAAAAAAAAAGAACCTGGTGAAAGCTAACAACTTGAAAAGATGCCACACCTCTTATTGAACTGATGGGCCATTGTTCCAGAGACTTGCCAGGAACTGCACAAAAATGTCTTTTAACTGAGATACTAGATATAGAATAAAAAGTCCATTTTGGCAAACAAACAAAAAAAGAAAACTAGTTCTGGCAGTCAAGAGTTAAACTATGTACAAGTGCAGATCAAAGAGTCCCAGCTGAGTGAGCCACCTAAGTGTTAATGCTGCCTTTAAGGAAGGAAGTACAATTTGAAGAACTCCACAAGAAGAGGAAGGATAACAGTCCTTAAAGTACGAGTGGTATAAACTGTCTTCGCCATGTGAATTCCTTACATATATGCCTTTCTATCAGGTCACTCTAAGTTTATGGTTACTCTTCCCATGAATGCTATGTGTATTTATTGGAAAAGTGTAATCCAGGTTAATATGGGGAATGTTTTGAATTGGTCAATCTAGAAATGTTAAGTGCCACTATATCGGGCACTGTATATTCACTGTTCATATATACCATTTTAGTAAATACCTCTGCTTTGAGCTAAATGTGGTCTATTGGCTGATTTTTAAAGAGAAGCTCATCAATGGGGGCTTGTGAGCTATACTTTTAAGGCTCTAGGCCCACAGGTGTATAATCAGAGAATTTTGTATCTTTGAACTACGTTCCCCAGAATTTTTTTGATATTTCCCCAAATTCCTTTTAATCTCTCCACCATATTTTGTGGTCATGTTTTGTATATAGCTTGGTTAGCTAGCTTTTTTTAACTTTAGTTATTATTAATAAATGTTATAAAATATAATAGTTATTGTATATTAATTTTAATCTTTACACAGGATACTCTAGTAGCTAGGAGTAGCAGCCTTATTCTAGGGACCCAATAAAATTATGCAATAGGGCAATAGATGAACCAATTTTGGTATTTATATATTATGGAATAATAATGTGCCCCCAAATAGGTAATTTTTAAGTGTTGAGTTGGGGAGCTAATATAAATGAGGGTACTACAGATGTCATTTATGATATAACTGTGAGCTAGTTTTGTAATCAATATGACCAAAGTCCCCTCAAGCTCTAAAATTTTCCTGTTTTTAAAAATCCAATCCAGTGCAATCCAACAAGAATTGATCAAGCACATATCATGTGTAAGGTAAAAGATAAAATTAGGTGATCCTTGCCTTCAAGGAGTTTGCCTTCTACTGGATGGGAATAGGACGGTGGAGGGAATAGATCTCCTTATTGATGGTAGTTTAATTAGCCACGAATCTGATTCACTAAGGTTAAAATGCTCTTCCTTCCCCTCTTTAGGTATTGAATATCTAGCCATCCTTTATGTCCTTCTCAAATGCCACTTCCTACAGGAAGCTTGAAGTGATCTGTAAAGATCTTTCTCCTCTAAGGCAAAGGAGAGCCTTTTGTTCACATCTCTCATGGGCATTAACTTATCCATTTGAGCTGTCTGTTTTTGTGTCTTATACCCCCACTAGACAAGTTTTCTGAAGGTAGGGGCCGTGTTTCGTGTGGACTTGGATCTCCCTCCTGCACCTTGTGAGGTCTGCACAGAGTAGGTGCTCTGTATATGTTGTTTGTTTGAATGAATGAACCTTAGCAGCGAGTAGCTCTTCAGCTGCCTGGTGCTGGCCGTAAAAATACTCGATATCCTAATATGTGCAGTGGGGGATCTCGAGATGAGAGGCCACATGGCCGGCAGGAGAGAAGGAAATACAAAGATAGACCATGAGCTACAGAGTACATCTATTTGTCCACCTGCTCTTCTCTGCTTAGAGCCACTGGAGAGGGGAAGACAGCTGTGCAGGCCACTCCAGAGGCCTGACGGCATGGCCCCTTTTAGACTTCCAGTTCTGTTCTTGTAATTGAGAAGGGACCAGGAGTAGGCGCTGGGAGGCTTGTGACAGGCCAGACAGATGAGTGTCAGGCAGAGCGATGGAACTAGTGCTATAAAATGGAATTTTAAAAGTCATTTAAAAAACAGCTCCTGTCTATAGGACTTAAAGGTTGACAAAGAGCTCCTCTCATGACAGTCCCAAGCCAGTATAGTGTTATTTATTAATCCCCATTTTGCTGATGAAGAAACTGAGGCTCAAATAGATCAGGGGGTTCTTTCAAGGTCATGTAGCTTGTAAGAGTTAGAGCTACGATTTGAACCCCGGGCCCCTGTTTCTAAAGTCTATAATTCTCTTCACCATGTTGTCTGGTGAATCTATAAAAATTGTTATATGTAAAAATATAATATGTAACATATATAATTTTCCTGTTCTTTTGAGATTCAGATAGTTCTTATTAATCCATCCTGGGGGTCTTTCCCAGAGCATAGTGGAGTATGTCTCCTAGGGTGGGAGCAGGTAGTCTATGAAGGAATTCAGCAGGGCCTTTCTCAAAGGGGAGGGATCATAGGGGCCTGAGGGAGCCCCAACACTTTCCCCTGTGACTTCCTGGGGTTTGACCTTGCTAGCCATTGAGAGATTATCTTACTCTAGTAGAGAGGCCATTGCCTTGCTGAATGCCTTCACATCTCATTCTAGAACAACCTGGCACCTTAAAAAAAATATGTCTGTATTTCAATATAATTGGTTTCCTTTGTAATCCTACATATTTTATTGTATGCATTTAAAAACCTTATTCTGAGAAGGGGTCCATAGACCACCAGAGGCATCTACTATATACAAAAAGGTTGAGAACTTCTGGGCTAGATCTTGACACCATCTTGGTTTCTCTTGGGAAGATGGACCCAGGCCCAGGTAAACAGGTGTCTGAGTTGGGGCTGTGAAATTTCTAGACAGTGTAAGGCCAAGAGCCTTATATGAGTGAAAAAGGAGATCTGGCTGTGAAAGTTGGCATCACCATTCACTGGTTAGTGTGACTTTGGTGGGTCACATCTCCATTTAAAACCTCAGTAACCTCTGTAAAATGAGAAGGATCGTTTTTCTACTGACTACTATTCCACAAGGTTCTTGTGAAGAATCATGAGGATCAAAGGAGATAATGAATGGAATATTCCTTCCAATAAATGTAATGTTTTTGATATTTTATCCCCAACCAAATTCACTGGGACCATTTGCCCTCCTACTTACTTCAAGCAGCTGAGCTGAATTACACAGTGAATCATGGGAGGATGGAAGCCAGTGCAGACACAGAGGAGGCTATCCATTACAGGAATTTTTTATTACAACATAAGGCAGGACGCACCATGCCAACAGGAGGGGCTGGATGACCTCACCATGGGTTCAGCATTTCCTGGGGAAAAGAAGGGCTAAGACAGGAGACAACAGTTGGATTCCCAGGACCTGGGTTTGAATTCTAGCTTTGGCACTAATATAGCTAGCTGTGTGATTTTAATCAAATTACTTCTCCTCTCTGGGTCTCTATTTTCTCATCATAATCACTGACCTTTTATTAAGCACTTTAAAGTCTTTCTGACTTCAAGTCCAGAGCTCAAACCATTTTACAACCCAGCTGCCTCAAATAGAAGCTCGTTTTTTTTTCCAATTGCTCCAACCCCTGCTCCCTGGCTCTTTACTAGATTTCAGATCTTCTCCCTGGAATACTTGGATCTCATGGAACACAGCTTGAGAAACAGTGCTTTAAGGAGTTAGGAATGCATCAGACCTATTTTCTCCTGGCCTATGGAAGACAACGGAAGGGCTAGATCTCTTCTCTAAAGGTTGAAGGAGGTGCTAAATGTAGGATGGTTCCCTTTTCTATGTTGTTGTTCAGTCATTTCAGTCATGTCTGATTCTTCGTGGCCTTATTTGGGGTTTTCTTGGCTAAGATACTGGAGGGGTTTGCCATTTCCTTCTTCCAGCTCACTTTATAGATGAGGAAATTGAGGCAAACAAGGTAAAGTGACTTGCTCAGGGTAACGTAGCTAGTAAATGCCTGAGACTGGATTTGAAATGGGGTCTTCCTGACTCTAGGCCCAGTGCTCTGTCCCCTGCATCACCTAGCTTTCCTCCCGTTTCTATAGTGCACTGAAAAACACTTTCCTCACAGCAACCTGAGAGATAGGTTGTACAATTATTATTATTATTCCCATTTTACAGATGAGGAATGTTAGACCCAGAAAAGCACATCAGCTGGTCTAAGGTCACATCAAGTTTGCAGAGGGTTTTCTTTATAACACTGGTTTTCTTCCGCTATTCTCTGGTTAGTGTGACTTTGGGCAAGTCACATCTCCATTCGGAGCCTCAGTTTGTCCTCTATAAAATGAGACAAAAAGCACCCTTACCCTGACTACTACTCCACAAGGTTATTGTAAGGAATTGTTAGGATCAAAGGAGATAATGAATGGAAGAACTCTTTCACTAAATGCATTGTTTTGTATGTTATTTGTGAGTTAGTGCTTACATTCTCCCAACCTCCCTTTTATAGATTCTGATACTGAAATTCTTCTGAGCTAAAGGGTACACCCATGATCTCCCAGCTAGTAAGCATCTGAGGGAGGAATGGAGTCCAGGACCTCTGCCTCCTAGAGCAGTGCCATCACACTGCCTCTCACCTGTGATATGGGGACAAAAATTCTCACCTGCCCCCCTCCCAGAGCAGCAGTGCATGCATATGAGAGTTTGTTGCAGTTTGGTCATTTCAGTCATGTCCAACACTTCATGACCTCATTTGGAGTTTTCTTGGCAAAGATGCCACAGTGGTTTGCCCTTTCCTTTTCTAACTCATTTTATAGTTGAGGAAACTGAGGCAAAAAGGGCTAAATGAATTTCCTAAAGTCACACAGCTAATGTCTGAGGCCAGATTTGAACTCAGGTCTTCCTGACTCTTGGCCCAGGGCTCTATCCACCCTACCACCTAGCTGCTCCAATCATATGAGAAGTCAAAGTCCCAAGTCTGAATCCAGACTCAGATATTTATTAACTATGTAATACTAGGCAAGGCAGCCTCAGTTTCTTCATCTGTAAAGTGGGATTAACAATAGACCTTACCTCGTGGGGTTGTTGTGAAGATGAAATGAGATAATATATGTCATAAGGATAAGAAGAGAGACAGAACCGGAAATTATACTGTTACAAGGAACTCCTTTGGGAAGGAAGTCCTTCCATTTTTTTTTAACCCTTACCTTCTGTCTTGGAGTCAATACTGTGTATTGGCTCCAAGGCAGAAGAGTGGTAAGAGCTAGGCAATAGGGATTAAGTGACTTGCCCAGGGTCACACAGCTGGGAAGTGTCCGAGGCCGGACTTGAACCTAGGACCTCCCATCTCTAGGCCTGACTCTCAATCCACTGAGCCACCCAGCTGCCTCCTGGAAGTCCTTTTATTAATGCAATTGAGTACTACCTTCTCTTTATTGGTCTTAGAGAATTGCCTGGAGTACATGGGGGTGAGCTGAATTTCCCAGGATCACAGTGCTGAATGGATCAGAGCGGCACTTGAACTCATTCTGAGGCTTACTCTCTATCCACTATGCTACACAACTTCTACTGTATGTAAAGTACTATCTAATTGTTAATTATTATTATAATGGTATTCATTGACAATGGTGGCCCTGTTCCACCTAGGCATGACTCCATAACCCCATCTGAGCCTGATAGAATGTCACATTGTGAGCAGCTGGGGTCAACAGAAACTCCTGCCTTGGACACCCCCTGGGAAAAGTGGGAGCCTTTTTGGACCCAGTGGAAGGATCCTGGCAACCAGAGACAGAAACAATCAACTCCTATCCACCCCTAATTCCAATATGAAGAAAAATCCATGGGAGTGGCGGTTGGAGGATGGCAATAGAAACTGGCCTTGGGAATGTCCTTCAGTTCCCTCCCATCCACGGGGACTCTGGGTCTGGGGATGAGAATGGGGTGTGGAGTCAGATGACCTCCAGGCATCTTGGGTAACCTGTTGCCCTTGTGGCCCCAGCCTTCATTCATTAAGCTATTACCAGGTGCCAGTTATGGGGCCATGATGACAAAAACAAGAAGCCTCTCTTCTGGATTGGCTTTCATTTTACCGGGGATTCGTGTTTCTGGGAATACACTTCTGCCTCTCATTGTGGCTATGCATTATGCTTGGGTGTCTCTCAAACAAATAGCATGGATTTCCCTAACACTGTTGTCTTATGGGTGCACCCCTGCGTCTACTGCAGGTCCCCCTCACACTGGGTCTGACCCACCCAGGTGTCCCAGGCTCCCCTCATACCTTGCTCCCAAATTTTCTCGACCTCTTTAATGAGAGGCAGCGAAGTCTAGGGGATAGCATACCAAGTCTAGTGTCAAAAAGCTTGCGTCCAAATCCCCCCTCAGATACTTATAACAGCTGTGTGACTGTGCAAGTGACTTAAAAGCCTCTGAGCGCCACTTTTCAATAATGCATTAAGGTTTGAGAAGGTCTTGCCTCACAACAACCCTATGAGACAGGTCACGTAAACATTATTATAGCGAGCCTCAGTTTCTCTGTCTATGAAATGGGGCATGATAGCATCACTCACCTCATCAGGTTGTTACAGATCTAGTTAGAGAATATATGTAAAGTACTTTATGAACCTAAAAAGGCTATCCCTATGTGGACTTCCATTGTTTATCTGGAAGAGGCCATGATATCATATCTCCATCCTTTGTTTGGTCAAAATATTTCAGGGTCATTGCTAATGCAAGACAATTCCGAGGGATTTATGAGAAAGAATGCTATCCATGCCAAGAGAAAGAACTGTGGGAGCAGAAACGCAGAAGAAAAACCAATGACTTATCACTTGTTTAGATGGGTGTATGATTTGGGGTTTTGGCTTTAAAAGATTGCTCTTTTGTAAAAAATGAATAATATGGAAATAGGTATAAGTGATAACATTTGTATGACCCAGTGGAAGTGTTTATTGGATCCAGGAGGCAGGAGTGAAGAAGCGAGGGAAAGAAAAGGAAATATGTAAACATGGAAAAATATTTTTAAAATAAAATTTATATATAAAAAAGAATATTTCCAGTCCAGAAGTGTTCCATAGCAAAAGGAATTTGGGGAATCCCTGTCTTAAAGCTTGCCAACCCCTGGGCCATTGAGAACAAACCAAAGTAGATCAAAACTGTTTTCTCCATACCTTTTTATTTAATTCCGCGGTTTGCAGTAAGGGACCATTGCTCAAAAACCCTTAGACATTTGGACACAATTTACAAGACAATAAAGTACAGTATCTGAATGTCACACAATGATCACAGTTTCATCTTACTACATGCATATAAAAGACATCGAGTTTCTTTTCCTCTGTGTGTGAGTGTGTGTGACATTTGTTCTTCCCTTTAGGGAAATGATTGGAGAGGTCAATAAACTTGGAACAAAGAAGGACTAGATGAATGTTACCTAAAGGAAACAGAGACAAAAGTGCACTCATCAATATGGCTAATGTCAGTGGCTTACTCCCTGTCCCAGTCAGAGTGGCATCAGATGGCTTAGGAGGCAAAAATAACTCAGTAGCCCTGGGGTGAGGGGGAGAGGGTGGGGGAGAGGAGGCTGAGGTGCTCTTGCCCAATGGAGGAGAGAGGGTCATGTCATGCTGTCCGCATGGGATGAGGAGGACCACTTACTCCATGGGAGAGGGTCAGGGCAGTTTGATCTACAAGCTGGCTGGCTTGCATCTGGCTGGGCCTCCCATTTATGATTTTCCAGTTTGTGGCTAAGAGTTCCCTCTTTCTTTTGCTCTTTTGTTTTGGTGGCGGTGTGTGAGGGGGTGTTGCTGAGCAGTTACAAGAAAGATCACTAACCTGGGAGTAAGGGGACCTGGGTTTGAGTTTCCATTCTGCTAATTCTTTAATCTCTGATCTTCAGTTTCCTCATCTATAAAATGGAGACAATGACACTTGAACCCACTATCTGTATGCTCATTGTGAAGAAGGAGCTTTGTGAACTGCGAAACTGTGATTTTTACCACTTTCCTTAGTGGGCAGCCTACATCCGTTCTCTGAATTTAGGAATAGGTAATTAACTCTCTGTTCTTAAGAATGGGCGATCTTAAAATGCTGGTTTTCCCTTATTTGAAAACTATCTTCCTTGAGGGATAGGGCGTGTGTGTGTCACACACAAAGTAGAGGCCAGAAAGAAAAGACAGAGGTTGAGACAGCCCTGATTCTGGAATTGGAAGCTCTCACTTGTCCCACAGCGGTTGGTTGGTGCCACTCCTGGTTCATTCATTTGGAGGTCCTCCATTGTCCCAGCTCTAATTTGAGTCAGGGCTAAAGAAGATACCATACCAGATAATTTGGCTCAAGGGCATCGGGGAGTGAAGCAGTCTCCTTTCTGTCCTACCCCCTCCCCTTCTTAGTGGTCACTAGTCCCAAAATTTCTTTGATCTTCAAAATATTTTTTGAGGGTCTATTATGGGGCAAAGCCTGCTCCAGGGAAGGGGAAGGGAGGCTAGCAAATGCTATAGTAGGGGAAGGGATACTGACTCATGAATTCCCAGAATGGTTTTGGTGCTGAGCAAATTTTTGTGGGGTCTGAGCTCCCCTGATGCTAACCTGGCTTAGAGTCCTTCTGAATAAGTCCAGAATCCAAAAGGACCTAAAAAAGATGGTTAAAAATTATAATGAACTCCATGTAACAGAGATTCAGTTTGGAATGAGGATCTGGGCTTGGGCTGACTTTCCTCATGAACCAATATGTACTAGGACTTCAGAATGATCTGCTACATTCCAAAGAAGACTTTAGAACTTTGAATACCAACTTGAAGTCAAATACCAAATGTTGGAATTCTGGGAAAGTTTTAAAGCTTTGTCCTAAGGTTTCTAACAAGAAGCCCATTTGCTTTGGGGACATTTACTTCTCTTCTGCTAAACTCCACCTATGTTTCCCTTGATGGTTCTCCTGTCCTGTGCTGTCAAACATGCAGGGTCCTCAAAATGAAAGATCCTTCTAGGTTCCTAATATAGTCACGAAAGACTCTAGGAACTCTGACAATGAAAAGTATGCCAGACCTGATCTCAACTCTCCGATTTATTAACTCTGTGATTCTGGACAGTCATTTCACCTCAGTTTCCTCATCTGTAATATGGGGACAATAGTCTTTCTACTATATAACTTCATAGGGCTATTATGAGGTAAACAATTTGTAAATCTTTAAACCCTACTGAAACATGAGTTTTATTATTATATTTGTACATTATTATTATTATTATAAAGAAGAGGTGGTGATTGCCTATAGGTGTAGGTGTTTTCCTGAAAGACAGACTCTGAAATATGTTGCTAGAGTTTCCCCACATAAACACTGACTTAACTGGAACCTTGGAAGCTGAGCTGTCTGTGTTGGAAGAAATCTAGGGGTGTTAGTCTATCCCAGGAGTTCATAACTCTTTTTGGGACATGGACCCCTTTAGCAGAAGCCCATAGACTCCTTCTCAATATCATGTTTTTAGATAATTGAAGGAAATGTTAACTTTTAATTAGAAGTTAGGGAAACTAAAGATGCAATTATTTTTTCCCCATCCAGGATGATAACCCTGAAATCTTTCCATGGACCCTTAGGGGTCTATGCGATCTAAGTTAGGAACTCCTGGTCTGGTTTCCTAGAGACTACATCCCTCATTATAACAGGCTTTATAAGATGACACAGATTTCGATCTAGCGTGGGCTAAATTATGCCCCAACACCAACTGTACAGACAAAATCCTGATAGAAGGTAGTGAGCTACTGTGAATCTTGTCTCATTCTAGGAGCTTTAGAGGAAGGGTCCCTTTTACTTAGAAGCACTGGAGAGAGCACCAATCTCAGAATCAGGAGACCTGAGTTTGGATCCTAGTTTAGACATCTTTTGTCAGCCTTTTTCCTAGGGTATCCTTAGCCATATTTTTAGGTAGAACTTTGATTAGGGTCATCCTTCTTTTCTGGCTCAGGATAATTCCATTGAATGTTGACCGCACTTAACACCATGAATGGGGGCTTGAAGTGGACCTAGCTTTAAAGGGGTCTCTTGTAGCAGATGGAGGAAAAACACACTTCTGTACTGCAAGAGACTGACACATCCCAGGAAAGAAATCCTGCTCCTTGGGAAGCTGTTTGAATGGGAAATGTGAAAACTCTGGCCTCTGAGAAAGCAATGGTGGTAAGGCGTTCGAGAGGAAGAGCCTCTACACATCAGCTCAGAAAGGTTCTGAGGGCCTCAGACCTGGGGAGCATTACAAGTGGTCTATTAGAAAAAATTGGTACCTAGGACCAAATATGGTATTGGTCTGGAGGGTGTGCTATGCTCTATAGCCTGAAGGGAGGAAAGAACAGGGTCCTGGTACCTCAGCTCTCCCTCCTCTTGTCCTCAAGCTGTCCACTAGTGATAAAAGATCAGAGGAAGATGTAGACACAGCAGGTTTCTTCAAACAGAGAATGGAAGGGATTTGAAAGGTCATCTGGTTCATTTTTTCAAAGGAGGAAACTGAGGCTCAGAAGCAGGAAACCTCTGGTACAAGGATAATAGAAGAAGTGGGATTCATACCCTGGTCCTCTTTCCACTACTCCCTGTCTCTTGAAATAGACTTTGAACTCTGCAAGGTCAGGGAACTGGGTCCTTTCCTGTCTCCGACAAAATCTAGCACAGATATAACACATGCTCGAAAATATGAACTAGAGTATGACCGATTGCCAGGAAAAAAATCTTACCTCCTAAATAAGACCGTATAACTTTGAATAAGAACTTAGAACCAAGTACAAAACCTTGGAATGGGAAACTTCAAAAGGTTTCTTCTAAGGTTCAGACAGTCCCAAGCTACCAGGTAGAGGCCCCTTGATCTTACTGTACCACCTAAGTACATACACACATAATATTAATAAATAAATAAGATTCTGCTTTACTTGGAAAGGAGACAACTTAGATCTTTGCATTGTGTTGTGTTGTGTTGTGTTGTGTTGTGTTGTGTTGTGTTGTGTTGTGTTGTGTGTGTGTGTGTGTGTGGTCACGGTTCAAGTTGGCATTCAAGTCGGTTTTGGAGAAATTTCTCAAGCAAGTGGTGGCTGAGACTATAACCAAACATTTACTTGTATGTAAAACCAAATGGCTCAATTCCTAGGAGGAAAGGTTTGGGATGTCTCTGTGTTGTCCTGGTTCAATAGTTTTGCACTTAAAGGAAGTCAGAGCTGGAAGAGACTCTAGAACAGAGGTCGGCAACCTTTTTGGCCGTGAAAGCTATAAACGCCATATTTTTTAAAATGTAATTTTGTGAGAGCCGTACAGTGCTCACAGTGCGCGCTCCTGTAACAGTGCCTGAAAAAAAAAATGGACTTTATGGCTCCTGCAGAAAGAGCCATATCTGGCCCTCAAAAGAGCCAGATATGGCTCGAGAGCCATACGATGCCGACCCCTGCTCTAGAACATACAAATCAGAATTAGAAGGGACCTCAGAATAGTTAGAAGAGAGCTTAGAACATAGAACCTAGAATGTCAGAGCTGGCGGGGAACTTGGAACATAGAACACAACATTTCAGAGCTGAAAAGAATCTTAGCAAATGCAACATTGAATTTCAAAGCTGACAGCAACCTGAAAACATAGAATGCCAGAGCTGGAAGGAGCCTTAGAAATAACTGAGTCAAATCCTCTCATTTTATAGAGGAGAAAACTGAGGCCCAGAGAGGGAAAAAAAGTATACTCTGAATCATCCAGGGAGTTGTGGCGGAATCTTATTTTCCTGGTTTCCGGTGCAGGGCTCTTTCTGCCACATTGTAACAGACACTGCATTTGGCTCTCTTCAAACCCATTTACCAGAATTTATTTGGGAAGGATCTTTGGTTCACTTCACTGTTCCATAAAGAAATTGAAATTTAGGTATTGTTCCATTCAGGGGCCAGAATTATTCATGTGACCCATTCCAGTTTCTCATTCACAGTTTGGTTCAAGTCCCTACATATATACAGTATGCACTCACATATAGTGTAGTGAATCACATATTTCACCATTAATAGAAACTAGACAAGAAAATTCAGATAGTCTGGAGATACTCTCAAGTAAGAGAAGGGCCAGAGAAATCTTCTGCCTCAAGAACTGATCTGCAAGGATGTCTGTCTGTGTCTGTGTCTGTCTCCCTTTTTCTGTCTCCCCCTTCCTTCCTCCCTCCCTCCCTTCTTCTCCCTTTCTCTGTTTTGTCATTGATGCATAGTGTGGTATACTATGGCCGAGTAAGAAGACCAGGGTTCTACTCCCAGTTATCCTAGGATAACTAGATAACTAGTTTTGTGGCTGTGGCTAAGTCATGTTGGCTTTATAAACCTCAGTTCCCTCATCCATAAAATGTGGGAAATGACTTTCAAATCACATGCCTGCTAGGGTTATTGGGAGTATAGTTCCTTATAGAGTGCTATAGAAATGCGAACTCTGATTTTATACATTCCACAAAGAGAAACTCTGCCGAGAGAGAGAGAGAGAGAGAGAGAGAGAGAGAGAGAGAGAGAGAGAGAGAGAGAGAGAGAGAGAGAGAGAGAGATTGGAGAATTGCCCTGGGACAAGCTCAACAGAAAAATCAAGGAAACCCTAAGATCTGGACAAAGGAGGGTTGTGTAGACACAGTTGCATTGTCTCCACATCTCTTTTGCTATGTATCTGGGCAGCTTTCAAGGAAAGGAGGTTTAGACAGCACACCTTGGGAAGTAGCTTTCCTTTAGAGGTGTGAGACAGTTTCCTTCATGCTGGTCTTGGGTGATGCTTCCAGAAAGAGGCTAGTGGAAGGCCTTCAGTCTGGAAACATTCATAATTTCCACTTCATTGGGTAGTGTTTTGGGCCTGGATGGTGGGGTCTCAGATTTGTTGAGAAGAGCCAATTTGGGGCTGGAAGAAACCTTAGAACATAAAAGGTTGACTGAAATGTGATTAGGAAGAGAATTTTGGTTCCAAAAAGTCCTGGTAAATCCAGGATATCTGGAAGGCCAGGTCTGGTCAGGACAGCCTTCCCAGATTCCCACGTTGGGTGGATTGCATTGGACAGATCGTGTTTTCCTCCCTCCTTCCCTTCCTTCCTCTAGTCCACTTTCAGTTCTTGCTTTATGAGCCTTAAACAGGAACAACACAGATACTGGTTATGTGAAATGACAATACCAGACGGTTGGCAGACTTTTCCACAAAGGAGTCAGACACCAAAACTTTAGATGGGATTTTCTGTGCCCCTCCCGACCCCACCCCCCTCACTCCCCTAGGAGCAACAAAAACCAAGGAAGGGAGGAATAAAATAAAAAGACCAGAAGAAATCAGATATAGAAATGACCATAAATAAGTCTCCTAATATATTATTCTGTAATACAAAAGAAGAAATTTGACTCAATTTCCCTATTATAAATTTGCTAAAAATACATATATATATATTTTTTATCTGAACAGAAAAATAGACTATTCTGAGATGCACGAAAGTCCTGTGACATTTCCATACATCAAATACTTAAAGGGCCAGCGCAAAGGTAAACACCGAGGTAATTCCAACTTTTGTACCTTTTCAGGAACTAATTAAAGCCATCTTCTCCCTAACTGAGGGAATCCCAAAACATTCTGTGGTTGTGTGAGGTTGGTTTTGGTTTCCTTAGCACAAGGACTGAGAGGCTATGAAACTTTTGAAGAAGGGAAATCTCTGGTTCTACTTGGTCAATTCTGGCAAGATGGCTAAGGATGGTGGCTCCTCCTTCTCTTCCCACTCGTGTGGCTACTTGAAGCCATTGACCAAAGTGCCTCAGTACAGTGGTACTTGCTGTTCCCGGCCTGGATTCCAGAGTTTTATTATTTTCTCAAGTTCTTGTTTAAATATCATGGATAATGTGAAGCGAGACTTGGTGGGAGAGAGAGAGAGAAAGAGAGAGAAAGGGAGAGGACCTGGCTTTAGTGACCTGGTTGGTTTTAAGTCTTAAATTACCCCTGGTTCATCAACTAGAAACTGTACCAGCCATAATTCAGTGAAGACAGAAATATACAATAGATACAAATATTAACAGTACATTACAATTTTACAGAAGAGAATACTGTTTTGTTTTGCTCCTTATAAACAGGTACCTTATTAGCTGCAAGGGAAGAGAAGGCTTAGAGTCACCAAAGATACCCACAGGATCTTTTGATAGGTTCAAAGAAGTTTGCATCGACTGTGATTCCCAAGGGTTAAGCTGCAGCAGTCAAAAGGGAATCTTTTTTTTTTTCCTCCTTCTTTTGAATTCTTGATTCCCTAACTCTTCTAGAAAAGTAGGAGTCACAGGAAAGAATGTATCTTTTTTTTTTTCTTCCTCTTTCTTTTGGGTCCCTTTTCCCCTTTAAGTGTGCTTAGATGAAATTCCTAAGAGAGAAAGGCACTGAGAAATCTACTACTGCCGGCAAGTACTGTCGCTCTTCTTTGTCCAAAGCTTAAAAGTTCAAGAAACCAGCTCCTCCTAGGGTTAGCACTCCACCTACAACTGGCCACAGTTTTGTCTCTGCAGTGTGGCACTGGGATGGCCAACTGACTGCTAACCGACCGACTTGGCCAGGGTTTTGTCACAGAATCCAGCTGTTGATTTGGGATCTGTAAGTGGATTAAAATGAATGTCATCATTTCAACAAATTGGGTAGGGATTAATGATGGGAATGCCATGGAGATGTTCTTGCTATGTGACCTGTTCTGGCCCTTTTGAAAACCATTAAAAATTTTTTTTTTTTGTTGGCCCTAAACTGTAGTGGGATAGTGCAGAAGCTGCCCACGCTTGCTCCCTTAGAGAGGAGGGGTAGAAGTTTGGGTCTATTCTCTTTTGGGATCCAGCTGACAGGTGTGTTTTGCTGAATTGATTGCCCAAAGAGAAGGGAATCTTGGGGTTACCTTGAACCCATCTCTGCCCGCCTCCCATTCATGTACTGCTGTACAAACCACTGCCTGTGGGTCTATCCTTGTCTGTTTTTCTTCTATTTGCTTTTCATCGTCTCTAGGAGAGAACTATAAATGGAGCTTTTGAATGGTCTTCTTGAGACACCTGTGGGATTGGTGGTGGTTGCGGGGAGAGGGGAGCACTCTATGGATCCAAATCAGTCCTTTTTCTTCTACCAAGGACATTTGAGTCTCACTATTTCAAAACACCTAAGTAGATTTCCCAGTGTGTATGTACATATGTGTACCTATGTACAAGATTGCGTGTGCACGCACATAACATCCACATATTTAAAAAATTTGGATTTGTTATGTTTTTATTTGGAACTGGGCGCACGGTAAGAGCTACATTTCCCATAATACATACACACAAAAGTGAAAAATAAAAAAGAAATCAAAACATTCTTCAAGCATAGTATATGCTGGGTCTCCGTGATTCTGTTTCTATAAGAAATCTATAGGGTTTTGGCTCTGATGCCATAAAAGGTAGGTTTTTAAGAATACTTCTGAATTCATCCTTCAAAAGTGACTCAAAATGCTACTTTAAAGGGAGACGAAATAGGCGAGCTAAGGGTTGAGTCCTAAGTGACCACGCAAGGCAGACAGGGCCTTTGGTTACAAGGAGAGTTGCACCAATTGATTTCAGTTTTAAAAAGCAAACCAAAACATGACATGGTACTGATCTAGACACCTCTTGTCAACATCACCTGCAAATAAGATGCATCAATTTGAAATAGGGTTGGTGAGTTCCCTTGGTATATGGCTATATTTAAATGTGTTCACTTTCCTGATATGTAAAATATGCAATGTCATTTTTGAAAACATAATAGATTAGCATCAGCTCTAAAAATATCTCAATTGGAAATCACTACTATTTATTTTATATATATATATAATATATATGTAAAAAAAAAAAGCTATTTTTTTTCCCTGAATTTTCACATTTGTGCTGATGACGGACATGAATGGCGACCAAAACAAAGAGAAGATGCTAAGAACGGCAGACATTGTCTTGGACTAACTCCCTTTGCCACTCCACGGGCAGGTAGTTCACCCCAGACAGCTTGCCAGGGAGAGCTCCCTTGGTAGATAGCTGCCACCGAGTGCTCTACCCTCCCGGGAATCCTTTGCAGCAATTCCTCTAAGTCCACTTGCGTTTGCTGCACATGCACTGTTGAAGAGACCTTGGCAAATACTTCCAGTTGCTCCTTTTCTCTATCGCCTGGCCAAGGACAGAGCCCACCCAGGGCCCACCCTGACCCGGTGGGGGCATTCCTGTCTCCCCCGGCATGCGGAGGCTGTGCACGCAGCAGAGAAGTCATCGTACCGAGGACGGGAGGATCAACAACGAAGATACGGACCACGACTGACAATGTACACTTGTACTTATTGCTGTCGTCTGTACGGGCTGCCCTGGCCATCACTGGTTGCAGGGATAGGAGAGCACGATATTATGTACAGACAGTTACACCGAAAACAATTCCAAGACTAGTTTATAGGAAAGGAACAGAGACACCTGACTCCAGACTCTCACTGTCTTCCTCAGCGGAGCAGGTGTGGCGTCCCTCGGACGGCGGACTTGGCCATTCATCGCCCAGGTCACCTACGCTGTCGGGGCGGGGGGCGGGGGGGGATTAGAAGCTTTTTCTATAATGGGGAAGGTGAGCCCACAGACACAGACACAACACAGAGTGGTAACAGCGCACAGGTCACACGGCCAGCTGTGGCCAGTGACGGACACCTCGGTGACAACCTCGCCAGTCACAACAGGTGGCCCCCATGAAAATAGTGCTTGTTTTAAAGTGCTAGATGTTTATGCTGTCCTTGGTAGATCCCACTTCTGAGAGAACATAAAGTGCTTTTTGTTTATAGCGGTTTTTTGTTTTGTTTTGTTTTTAGCATGAATATCGCAGAAACAAAAGTAATCCCTTTAACGGTTGCTCTAACCTGTCATGGAAGGATGTATCGAAGAGTCTAAACTGGGCGTTGCAAGTGGGGCTTGTTTTCCTTTTTTAATTTTGCAGTTTTTTTTTCTGTTTTTTAACCAATTAGGTTTTGTTGTGGTTCACTCATGGTCTCTTTGATTATAGTATTTCTTTTGCATATTTAACACTTGCATATCTTTTGATTCTATGCTATCTAAAGCTCCAAAAATATTCTCATTTTCTCCCACAACATTCTATTGGTGCCCGAGTTCATTGCATTGGGTAAATGTCAGAGTTCCCAACCCCTCTCCAAGAGGTAAGGAGTCAATTTAAATCAGATACAAGTGGTGCAACTCACCCTGCTTTGACCTCAAAACCAAAGCTCAGGTTCTACAGAATATTGAAGTAGATGAAGGGTCTGCAATAAGGGTTTCAGGCCAGAACCTTGGCTTGTACGAATGCTCACATTTCCGTGATGTAAGCGTCCCCTGCCACCTTGAAACACTGTCTCCATCCAGGAGGCAGAGGACTGGTGTGCCCAATGGTTGGGAAGCAGGACCCCAGACTGGACTTGTCCTCCCCCCTTCCCTTCTTTTCCCACAGGTTTGCTCCTGTACCCTGCTCTGTTCTTCTCTGGGAGGAATGGGGGGTATCCCCATCCAAGGCTCGAACACTTGAGGTTGGAGTGTCTTGATAGAGGTATGGGGTACAAGGTTCTGGGAAGAGGAGAGTGTGTGGGAGGGAGAGGGGATGGGGACTGCTGTGGACATTGTTCCCAGTCCCTCCAAAGAAGGACGGTTAACAGGAGAGATCCAAGGAGATACTGGGTAGCCTGGCCAACCTCACTCTGATGGGTGGTTTGGTGGACTGGAAAGTACCTTAGGATGATCCTTCCAGAGCAGGACTTGTGTGGCTGCTCTGGGCATTTCCTTGGATATACTTCATTCTGTATTTTATTTAGAAACAAGTGGCTTGTTTCATTTGTAAAGTTCATGCAGAAAAGCTCAGTGGTGGGGGAGCAGACAGCATCCCTAGGAAAGTGCCAACAGGTCTCCCGTCTAGGGCTTTTCAGATGCTTGGGTCCTTTGTGCTTCCCTGGCCTCCACCCCCTGGCAACACATGGACCTCTGGAGATATGTGATTATCTAGTTTGCCCTTTTCTTGACTTCTCTGGCTCTTTCCAGTCAATGCTTCCATGGAATAAACACAGTTCTGCCCTAGAAACTTGGGCGAGGTGGGTAAGGGGGAATGCTCCGGGTGGTTCTTGTCCGTCCTGTGCACACTGTCTCTTTGCCTGAGGAACCCACTGTTGGTGATGCTGTACTTTGGACTGGTGTTGCTGTGAAGGCTTTTTGGGGGACTGGAGTCCACACTGTAGAGCAGCTGCCCTTCATCGTCAGTGTCTGCATCGATGTACTGATGGATACTGGCATCGTGGAAGTTGAATGCTATTGCTGCATGCTTCTCAGGGGACTTAGGGGGTGTCCTGGCACTTGCTGTGGTGTAGACAGAGGACTCTGGGCTCAGCAAGGATCGATCTGGAAGCATAGCACTCTCAAGGCCTGCGATGGTGGCTCCACCTCGGTTTCTGAGAGGATCTGAATATATCCCCAGGATGCTGCCCATAGGTAAAGGTGAGCTTTGGTCACCCTCCATGAAGTTGACCTTCAGTGACCGTAGTTTCAAGGGGTTATTTGTCTTCATGGAACTCTTGGGACTCTCGATGAAGAAGCTGGAGCGTTGGCTGCCATCTGGGGTTGGGTTGGAGTCCGACAACCTGCCCCCGCTGGAGTCCGAAGGGCCCCTCCAGCTGAGTTCCTGGGCCACGGGGCCACTTGTCTTGCTAGAGAGGGATGCCAGCGGGCTGTGGGAGAACCTGCTGGATTCTGGGAAGTCTGTTGCACAGCTGATGAAGCTATCGATGCTGGACATGCTGCGCATGTCGATCACCCCTTCTGGGCGAGCGGGCAGCAGGGGCACTACAGGACCTGGGATGCTCTCCATTTCAAGTTCTTCCTTATGTTTGCCCTGCTGAGCTGATTCCTTAGTGTTGAGGTTTGGCTGAGACTGAGTCTTGGCCATCTTATTGTACATGTCCTCTAGCTGTTGAACATTCAGGTGCTGGGGGCTACAGGATGACCTGGCCTTCTCGGGAGACCCCTGCTCTTTTGTTTCAAAGGACTTACTGGAGCTAGTTTCAGACAGAGTCCTCTTTGTCCACTTCCACTTGCTGGGAGACAAGTGATTATCTTGGACTTTGTCCTTTTTCCCAAAGGTCTCCCCATTCTTTTCCACCACAATATCCATCATTTCTATGCTTCGGGCAAAAGCATCCTTCATATTCATGGAAACAATGCTACCATTTCTCTTGGCTCTCTCCAGGGCTTCCCGACGCTTGATGGCCTTCTCTTGTCTCTTCTGCTCCTTGTAGAACTCGGAGAAGTTGTTGACAATGATGGGGATAGGAAGAGCGATCACCAGGACCCCAGCAATGCAGCACAACCCCCCTACGATTTTACCCAAGAGGGTTTTGGGGTAGATGTCCCCATAGCCTACGGTGGTCATAGTGATTGTGGCCCACCAGAAGGAGGCTGGGATACTCTTGAACTTGGTGTCATCCTCATCCTTCTCAGCAAAGAAAACTAGGCTGGAAAAGATCATGATACCCATGGCCAGGAAGAGGATGAGCAAGCCGAGCTCATTGTAGCTTCGCCTGAGGGTGAACCCCAAAGACTGCAGGCCGGTCGAGTGCCGAGCAAGCTTGAGAATCCTCAGGATTCTCATGATTCGGAAGATTTGCACAACCCGGCGCACATTTTGAAACTGTAGAACGCTCTTGTTGGACTCGGTTAGGAATATGGTGACGTAGTAGGGTAAAATGGCCAGCAAGTCAATTGCATTGAGCGGACCCTTGAAGAACTTCCACTTCTTCGGCGAGGACAGGAACCGGAGGAGGTATTCCATGGTGAACCATGCAATGCACACAGCCTCCACATGGGCCAGCTGGGGGTTGTCGGTGCTCTGTCCAAACTCATCAAGGCTCTGAAGCTCTGGAAGAGTATTGAGCGACAAGGCAATGGTTGAGAGGACAATGAACATAATGGAGATAATGGCCAGGATCTGTGAAGAGAGGAGAGTGGGATTTGGTTATTGATAATAACAGGAATGAGATAATTATTATTTTATACTTTTGAATTTGTATTGAGAGGCAATGTGGTTTAGCAAAAGATAATAATATTCACTAGAATTTACGTAGAGTTTTAAGTTTGTAAAGTGCTTTATATGTATGAGCTCCTTTGATGATCTCAACAACTCTAGGATTAGAGTTAGGAGGTTGCTGTTATTATTCCTATTTTATAGATGAAGAAACAGTCTAAGAGAGGCTGAATGGCTTGCCTAGTGTCATAAGCTAGTAAAGTAAGACAAGATTTGAATTCAGGTCTCCTTAGCCAGCACTCTATTCTATACCAAGTAACTGGTGTCAAATCCAAGAAGACTTGGATTAGACTTCTGGACTCATGAGGAAAAAAGGCCATCCACCATAGAAGGAACAGACAGAGTCCAAATGCAGATCGAAACATACCCTTCTTCGCTTTATTTCCTTCATGAATTTTTCTCTAGTGTAAGCAATATGTATCTTATTTCACACAATGAATAGGGAAATGTATATTATAGGATAACATGTACAACACATTATCTTATTACCTGCCTTCCTGGGGAGTGGGACAAAAAGGAATGAGATGTAGATTTTTGGACATAGCTAAGGTAAGAATTTGTTTCTCTTGGAGAAGCATATTTATTATAACATTTCATATTTATAACAAATTATAAGCATTATATTGTTATATCATATATTATATTATGTATATAAAAATAAAATATAGTCATTCCTCCCTATATCCTGGTTCATTTATCCCAGTTTTACTGTATCAGTGTTTAGAAAAATATATATCTAATTATGTATTATATATCTAATTAGATATATAAATTATATATCTAATTATATATATATATAAATAATAAAGTAAATATAACGCCGTTCCTTCCCAGATTTTCACCTAACCTTGAGATCTCATAGCATCCGCCATAGGTGAGGGATCACTGTAAATATCTATGCTTTCACACACACACATAAAGAATTCTGCTGCTTCTGATACATATTAGTTGTATGATCTGGGCAAGTCGCTTAATCTCCCAAGTAGGGTGAAGACCCCTCCTCCCAGCAAAATGGGTGAATGAGAACAATTTTTTCCTCCAATGTCCACGAAAGTAGCAGAGGCAGATGCTGGGGAGCCCTTCGACCTTGGTCAGACACTGAACACACTGAGGTCGTCCATTGCATCCCAGGCCATCGCCAGTCATCCTGACCTTTGTCCTGCCACTGGATTGGGATGACTCAAGTAGAGAGAGGGAGGCTGACGACTTTGTGCAACTCTCACTCACTTAAATCCGTATCAAGACATCACCCTGTGATGCCACTGATCCTCTGAAAATGGAGGATGAACAATGAGCTCAAGGCAACTGACTTTTTTTAAAAACCCTTACTTTCTGACCTAGTAACAACTCTAAGACAGAAGGTCAAGGGTTGGGCAAATGAGGTTAAGTGACTTGCCCAGGGTCACACAGCAAGAAAGCATCTGAGATCAGATTTGAACCCAGGTTGACTTCAGGACTGGTGCTCTGTCCACTGCGCTACCTAGCTGCCTCATGATGACTATTCTCTAAGCCTTTTACTGGGCTCCTGCTGAACTCAAGCAATATGTATAGAACTATTGAGGGGTGTTTTTTTATTTTTTATTTTTTTACATTTTTTAAACCCTTAACTTCTGTGTATTGGCTCCTAGGTGGAAAAGTGGTAAGGGTGGGCAATGGGGGTCAAGTGACTTGCCCAGGGTCACACAGCTGGGAAGTGTCTGAGGCTGGATTTGAACCTAGGACCTCCTGTCTCTAGGCCTGACTCTCAATCCACTGAGCTACCTAGTTGCCCTCCGAGGGGTGCGTTTTTAACAACCAATTTCTCAAAAAAAAAAAAAAAGCCGCACATGAACTTTTAAGTTTAATCTGCATTATTAACACTAAGGTTTAGACAATCAACAAAACAATAAATCAAATCTTGAATTATAGTAATTGCCAATTTTGAAGGTGTAAATGCTCAATGAAAATTTCACAATGGACTTTGCAAGCCGGTTAGAGCTAACTCCAGCACACTCCTGGCTGGCAGGGACCTTAGAACACAACATATTAGAATCCAGAATGCCTAAGGAAGTTTGGTACATAGAACATAAAATATTAAAGCTGAAGGAGATGTTAAAGATCATCTCGTCCAGCCTACTCATATATCTGAGCAATAAACTGAAGCCCAGAGAAAGAGGGTGACCGCCTTAGAGTCACAAAGCGAGTTAGTCGCAGCTTTGAGATTAGACCTCAGGTCTTCTGCCTAGCAGTCCAATACTCTTTTCATTCCTGATACCACCACCATATAGAGCACTAATAATCCCATTGGACAGAGGAAGTTGTAGTGTAGTGAGAATACTGGATTTGGAATCAGTGGAACTGGGTCGAAATCTTAACTCTACAGCTACTACCTATGTGACTTAGAGCAATTCACTTAGCCTTTTATTTATTTTTTAAAACCCCTCACTTTCCATCTTGGAATCAATACTGTGTACTGGTTGCAAGGCAGAAGAATGGTAAGGGTAGGCAATGGGGGTTAAGTGACTTGCCCAGGGTCACACAGCTGGGAAGTGTCTGAGGCCAGATTTGAACCCAGGTCCTCCCATCTCTAGGCCTGGCACTCAATCCACCGAGTTACCCAGCTGCCCCCTTACTTACCATCTTAAAGCCTCTTTTTTCATTGGCAAAATGACAGAGTTGGGCTTTCTCCCTAGGGCCCTTCCAGGTCTGATATTTTGTGTTCTATGAACCTAACTGATCAATTTAAAATCATGCAACATAATAGTGATAGACTTAGAATTAGAACCCAGGCTTCTGGATTCCCAACACAGTGTGTTTTCCAAACACCATCATGGCTCATGGGTGTACTGGAGCCAGCTTGAACCCCCTCCTTGAACCAAAGAGAGCTGATTGTTAAGTTTTCAGAGAAAGCATTTACACCTTGACAACTGGCAAATGTTAAAATAAAGGCATGATTTATTGGTTTGTTGATTGTCTAGGCTTAAAAAAATGCTAGAGAAAATGTTGATAATTTAGATTAAACTTAATATTATGTTTATATATATATTCATATATATACACACATATGTCTTTTGTTGTTGTTTAGTTGCTTTCAGTCATGTTTGACTCTATGACTCCATTTGAGGTTTTCTTGTCCAAGATACTAGAGTAGCTTGCTATTTCCTTTTCCAGCTCATTTTACAGATGAGTAAACTGAGGCAATCAGGGTTAAGTGACTTGTCCAAGGTCACATAGTTAGTAAGTATCTGAACTGGATTTGAACTCAGGTCTTCTTGACTCCAGTCCTGGAGTCCACTATGCCACCTCACTCTGTGTGTGTATGTGTGAGATTTTCAGGGTTAGGGAAGGGCTGGCCTTAAAGCAGTAGGGGATAATGAAAATACATCACTGGGAGAGTGCTTCTTGGAGCTTTGATCCATACATTGTATTTCCAACCTGCAAAAAACCCAAGCTCTATTGAAGTGTGGGGAATACTCATAACTAATGTGTTGCAAAGGCAGATACATAAATTATGCACCAGCTATTGTCTGTTTAACCTTGGCTGGTTGGTTAGGTGGCTTTCCCCTTTGCCCTTGGGAATGTGCCATTGCAGAGAGGGGAAAGGAATATCTTCTCTACAGGAAGAAGAGAAAATCATCTCCCTTTCTCCTGTTGTCTTCCAAAGTGGGGGGAGAACGTGGTTTAGTGTATGAATGAATCCGTTAATCCACAAGCATTTATAAAACATCCACTGTGTGCCGGGTACTGTGCTGGACACCAGGGATACACGGACAAAAAAAGGAAAGTTCCTGTCTTTAAGGGTCTTATGTTCTCCAGAAGAAGCAACATGTTCACATCTGAGAAGATAAGAATAAATAGAAATATTTAATATTAATAATAAAAAATGGAAACTGATAAAAATATAAGGACCCTGGCTCTGGATGTAGCTGTTTTATCCCTTCCAGTTCTAACAGTCTATGTTCTGTCCAAAGCATTTGTCAGCTCTCGAGTTTATCTGAGTAGATGGAGGCTTCCTGAATAGAGATCTCAGCTTCCATTTCTCCTTATTTCTGTCATCTTACATTCCACAAACCTATCTTTCTCTCAGTAAATACAGGGTCATAGAATCTCTGAGCTGGAAAAGATCTGACATTAATTGTTTTGCTAATATATAAATATATACATAATAATAAAACTAAAGCGATAAGATATATTATGTTTATATTTATATAGAATACTTATAAAATATGATATATCTATATATAACATTTATAAAATATTATATCATACTTATTTTATATTCATATTCAATACGTATAAATACATCACATTTACTTTTATTTAATGTTTATAAGAGATATTAATTTTATATTTAATAATTATAAAATATTATGTTATATAAAACATTATAAAATAAATTAGAAATAATAGTACATAAAATAAATAAAAATAAATTATTTTTAAAAGGTAAAGTATCTTAAAGCTCACCAGCCTTTTAACCTAACCCCCAAGAGCTTCCGAATCCTTGGCGTATGGTCGTTTGGCCTCTGCCTTAATAATTGTAGTGCCAGGGAACTCATTACCTGTCAGAGTAGCCATTGCCATTATCAGACTGCTCTAACTGTTAGAAAGAGTTTTCTAAAATTAAATTGAAATCTGTCTCCCTTTAACTTTTATTCATTAGTTAATAGGTGGTATAGTAGTTAATGAACTGGGCCTGGAGTCAGGAAGACCTGAATTCAAATTTGAGCTTAGCTTCTTTCTAGCTGGGTGACCCTGGGTAAGTCATTTAACCCCAATTGGCCAGTCCTTACTGCTCTTTTGGCTTAGAATTGATACTAAGACAAAAAGGTAAGGGCTTATTGACAGACATAGTAGATCACTGGATTTAAAGTCCAAATATCTTATTTGATTCCTGCAATTTAGTTCTGTGAGTACAGTAAGTCCCTTCTCCTTTCATGAACCTTACCTTAATAAAATGGGGATAATATTTGTACTACCTACTTTATGGGAATGCACAGAGAAAGGGGCTATGCCAATTGTAGTAAACTCCTATAGAAATGTGTTTTATGATGATTATTACAGAAGTCAAGAACATTCTGGCATGTTCTCTTCCCATTTCAGCAGAGGAAGGTCTTTCTTGGCACATGTCCCAGAATAAATTAGTATACCCTGGGAATGAGTGGGACTGCTTGACCTAGCCAGCCCTGTCTTTTCTCATAGAATTAAGAGCTAGCAGGCCTAGAAATGGGAGGTCCTGGATTCAAATCTGACTTCAGATGCTTCCTAGCTATGCAACCCTGGGCAAGCCACTTAATTCCCATTGCCCAGCCCTTACTGCTCTTCTGTCTTGGAACCAATGATACACAGTATTGATTCTAAAGCAGAAGGTAAGGGTTTTTAAAAAAAAGAATTAAGAGCTGGAAGGTTCTTAGTACAATTGTGATTGTACAGGACAATAGAACGAGAGGGAAAAGGGGTGTTGGAGGCCTTTTTGCCTAATCCCCTCATTTTATATATGTGGAAGTTAAGATCACAAGAGATCAAAGTGGTGACCAAGCCCAAGTTACGCAGGTAGAAATGCTCAAAAGCAGGATTCAAGTTTGGATCCTCTATCTCCAGAATTGATGCTCTCACTGGACCAGGTATCGGGATCTTGGAGAAGTCATTAATTTCACAGAGAAGGAAACTGACTGAGTCCTAGAGGGAGAGCCAAGGCCACAAGTCACAATAAATACCAGATCTGGATATAGATCCTGGGACTCCATATCCGGTGCTCTTTCCATTATGTCTCGGTGCTTCCTCAAGGTTTCCAAGATATCCATAAGCCTATCGAGATAGTGGGGTTGGCTCCTGTCACCAAGATCAGATTTGGGAAATGGATCAGATACCCAGGACTTTGTGTCTTGGAGTCTTTGTAGGACAGTTATTGGGTCTCTTGATCCTTTCTTAGAATTGGTTCCCTTTGGGAACACAGAGAATACAATGAAAAGCAGGCAAACACTGAATGTAGTGGCACATGCCTGTAATCTCAGGTCCTAGGAAGCATTAAGCTAGTAAATTTGGGAATTGTGAGCGACAATGGGCTAAGCTGGTCAGGGGGCTGATCCATTGAGTCTGGAATCAATATGCTGAGCTAGGGCCATAGGGTCACTAGGTTGTCTAAAGAAAGAATCAGTTTAGGTTAGAAATGGAGCAGGTCACAACCGCTGTGCCAATCAACAGTGTGATAAGATTTATGAGTAGCTCATGCGTTTATGGCTTGGGAGAGAAGGAAGAAGATAAGAAAGAAAGAGAGAGAAAGGGAGAGAGAGGAAGAAAGAAAGAGAGAGAAAGAAGAGAGAAAAAGGGAGAGAAAGAAAGAGAAAGTAAGTAAAAAGAAAGCAAGAAAGAAAGAAGAAAGGGAGAGAAAGAAAAAAGTAAGGAGGAAAGAAAGAAAGGGAGAAAGGAAGAAAGGAAGGAAGGAAAGAGAAAGAAAGAAAAAGGAAAGGAGTGAGAGAAAGAAAAAAGAAAGAAGAAAAACAGAAGGAAGGATGGATGGAAAAAAAGAAAAGTTATAGCTGTCTGAGGATGGTCACTACTGACCCAGGCCCTGAAGCAATCACCTCTCTCCAGTTCTCCTCTAAATAAGAGCCACCAATTGTGAAGTGATCCAGCCATTCTGGAAAACAATTCAGAATTTTTTGAGAAAAATACCAAAACTGTTTATATTCTCTGGCTCTGAGATCTCTACTGTGGAGAGTGTTATGTTGGCTGTATACAAAGAGGTTAATGACAGAAAGGTCCCATCTATAGCTATATCTTTATATATCTACATATATACATGTATATATATAATGTGCAAAAGATATCTATGTGTACATATGCATACATATCACACCCTCTTCCCCAAGATATTTATAGTAACACTTTTCATAGTAGCAGAATCATTGGAATAAAGTAGATGCCTGTTTATTGGGAAATGGCTGAACAAATGGCTGTGTTCTATGACTGTAACAGAGTACTATTGGGCAGCAAGAAATTTACTAATATGAAGGATTTTAGAGAGACATGAACAGACTTGTATGATCTGATGCAGAGTGAAGTGAGCAGAATCAGAAAAATAGTCTATACAATAGTCTACACTATATAGCTACTACAACTGTAATAAGAAAGAACCATAACACAAAGCTGGCCATCTGGTCATTATAACAATAATCTTGGCTACAGAGATGAGTACATGCACTTCCTTCCCTTCACTGAAGAGGTCCCCTACCTCTCCAATATATGGAATGCTTCATATGCTTTTCAGACATATTGGTTGGTTTTACTTAAATGGTTTTGCTTAAAAGCTCAGTGGGAAAAGGAGATGGTGAGCGGTATAACCAGTTACTGTGTGGTCAAAACAAAAGGCATCAACAAAAAACATCTCAAAAAAATAAAATAAACAAAGTGAGAGCCACCAATTTCAACCACACATTTAGACTTGTAGAAGACCTCAAAGACCATCTAGCCCAAGCCTTGCATTCTTACAGGTTCCGAGGAACTGTCAGGTATCAGTTGGGCTAGAAACCTCTGAGCTTCTTCCTGATATCGAGATTCAGTGACTGTAAATGGAATGGAGAAACATCAGTGCGGTGGAAAGACTCCTAGATCTGGAATCAGAAGACTTGGGTTTGAAACTCAGGTTTGCCTCTTACCACCTATCTGACTTGGAGCGAGTCAATTCCTCAGAACCTCAGTTTTCTTATCTGTAAGGACTTGTGATGTCCTAGTCATAGGCAAGAGGAAATTCACTCTCCCAATGTAGGTTGGCAAGCCCTCTGAAAACTTATAGTTGTAGGGAGTTTCTTAGAGTACTAAGAGTTTAAGTGACTTGCTAATATCTATCAGAGAGAGGACATGAATGCAGATCTTCTGAGGTCAGCTTTCTAACCACCATCCTTTAGCTGTCACTTAACAACTCTGTGAATTAGGTAACATCAAGATTGGACCTATTGAGAGGTGAGAAAAGAGACTTGCAGGGATGAAATGATTTGCCCAGGGTCACACAGCTACTAAATATGGAGCTTAGAGTTAGACCCAGATCTGTCCATTGACAAGGACTTGTTAGGTGCTTACTGTATGCCATGCATTGTGCCTGGTAAAAATGAAACAGTTCAGGGCAGCTAGGTTGCTCAGTGGTTAGAGAGCCAGGACTAGAGATGGGAAGTTCTAGGTTCAAATCTAGCATCAGACACTACCTAGCTGTGTGACTCTGGGCAAGGCACTTAATCTTGTTTGCCTCCTCCTTGCCCTTCTGTCTTAGAGTTGTTATTGATAGAAAGTAAGAGTTTTTAAAAAATGAAATGGTTCCTACCCTTAAGAAGCTTTTATTTCTGACTTTCAGTATGCTGGTATTCTTTCCACTGCATCGTGTTATCTCCAGAAAAGGAGATTTGCCTTTTGTCCCTGTCCCTCCCCACTTCCTTTTTAGAATACAGAAGGTAAGTGTGGGAGCTGTCCAGCTCTTTCCAGAGCATTCCTTCCTTTCTATTCCAACTACTCAGGTGTCCCTGGCCTCTGGGGAATTAGTGTTCCCCAGTTTAATCAGATGAATCATGGGAGCCAATCTGGTTATGGGGATTAGGGGCAGCCTGTTGGCCTCAGGGGATTTTATTACATTCTTCTAATTTTCAGGAGGGAGGGAGCGAGCTGACTTTTGGGGGTAATGAGAGGGGAAACTCAGGGTCAATTGGATTCAATTCGGTTCAATTTAGCGAACAGCTCCCAGCTCCAAAGAGACCAATAGAAAATGACAGTCTGATGTTTTCTGTTTTCAGGGACATTAGAAGAACCAAGCTAAGGATAGGGGGAAGCAGGGAGGGAAAGGAAAATTGGAAGGAAGGGAAAGGAATTGCATGCAGGGAATGGGTAGTATACGGCCACCATTCATTAGGGAGTACCACAGTCATAATCTTTGGAGGAGGGCAGTGATGGACAACCTTTTGAGTTTGGTGAGTCAAAATTCTCCAAAAAACCGAGCATAACTTGGGTGGTGTGTCACTTCGAGAAAAAACCCCATAATTTCACGATATTTAAATAACAAAAATGTATAACTGTAATGTATAACTATTTAATAAACCAAAATAGGTAAATTAATATAGGTAGAATTGTCATCTGTAGTGCACAGAGTGTCTACACTACACTATAGCAAATGTTTCATCCTCTGCATGCAGCCCCATACTTCTCTGTATGCAGCCTGTATGCGGCCACGTGTTATTGAAAATGGCTATGTGTGTCAGTGGTGACACGCGTGTCATAGGTTTACCATCACCGGAGAAGGGTCTTTGTGGTTCCATCTGGGTGGATGATTGGTGAAGGAGAAAAAAATGGCGTATGATTGAGTTGAATTTAGGGGATCCCATTAGCTCTGCATCAGAGACTGCAGGGGTGTTGCTTTGGGAGGTTAGAGGGTGAGCTAAAATAACACCAGGAAGAGCAAGCTAGAGGTATGGGTTCTAGAGACTGCTTTGGCCCTCATCTCATGATGAGGCATCATGGTTGGGTAGGAAGAATTTTAGCCTGGGCATTAGGAAAGCTCAATTCTAGACCTAGATGCCCCACTAATTTATTCACTAGTTCCACTAAAATATTGCCTGATTTTATGCAAATCACTTCTTTCTCCAGGCTTTATTTTTCTCATATGTAAAAAGAAAGGATCCATGGAGAGGGGGTGTCTGTGGATAGATTTCAGGGCATTTGTGAATTTGTTTTTAAAAATTATTTCACTTTTTTTTTGTACTGTATTTCATTGCCTATTTTGTTGTACTTTGTATTTTGTAGTTTCTTTAGTATTTTTTATAGTATTGATTGTTTTTATAATGTATTTTAATAAGCAGTTTCTTTTGTTATCCTATGAATTTTATTTTCAAAATTTAACTTTCAAAAGCATTTTTTCTGTGAAGGTATCCAGAGCCTTCACCAGACTGCCCAAGAGGCTCATGGCACAAATCAATGGGTTGCTCAGTCAATGTTAGCTTGGTTCAAGTTCCATCTCAACCACTTGCTGTTCCTCAAACACGACCCTCCATCTTTTGCCTTTGTACCTTTTCACTAATTGTCCCCCATACCCAGAATTCTCTCCCTTCTCACTTTTTTTTAACCTTTACCTTCAGACTGAGTATCAGTTCTAAGACAGCAAAGGACTTGGCAATTGGAGTTAAAATACTTGCCCAGGGTCACACAATAAGGAAAAGTCTGAGGTCAGATTTGAATCCAGGTCCTCCCGATTCTAAGCCTGATGGTTTATCCACTGTGCTGCCCCTCCCTCTTCACTTTTACCTCTTAAAATTCCTGGCCTCCTTTAAGATATAGTTCTAATCTCCATTTCTACAGGAGGGGAGCCTTTCCTGTCTCCCACCCAACTGTTAAAGCTTTGCCCTTGAAGGTTTCATAGACATATTAGAGGTGGGACTTGAACCTAAGTCTTCCTGACTCTGAGTTCAGCCAGGTATCCACTAGATTTGACCTCCTTGAGGGCAGGAACTGTTTTTGCCTTTGTATCTCCAGAGCTCAGCCCAATGACTGGCACATAAAAAAACCCTTCATAATTGATTGTTGACTGAATGACTGATGAAGACTTCCCCGACTTTCATAATTGCCAATGCTCTTTCCCAACCCAAGTGATTTTGCATCTACTTAGCTACATACCTGTTCTATCAGCCTCCTTAAGGGCAAGGATTACATCTTGTTTGTCTTGATTCCCCAGCGCTTAGCTCAGAGTCGGTGCCTGATAAATATTTGTTGAATTAAATTTGTTGGATTGTTGGAAGATGATCAGGAGCCCTGAGCTGAGAGGACCAATCCCTGATGTGGTGGCTGCTCTGCTGTACTTCAAGACTCTTGCTATGAGTCTGGGGTTGGACATGCTCTGTGGGGCAGGCCAGGCACATTCTGGAGATGCCTAGTCCCAAGGCAGAGCTTCCAAGAACAATGATTTCAGGCCAGTGATGTCATCAAGGGGAAGGACTGGGATGTCAATCCCATCGGCTAAATGCAAGCACTTACAGTCTAGTACAGGAGTTCTTATCCAAGGGTCCGTGACCTTGTTTTTAAACTATTTTATTGTCTTTCAATATAATTGATTTCCTTCATAATCTCATGAATTTTAAAATGCATTTAAGTGCATTTTAGAATACATTTAAAAACATTATTATGAGAAGGGGTCCATAGGTTTTACCAGACTCCCAAAGGGGTCTATGACAGGAAAAAAAGGTAGGAATCTCTGGTGGAGGAGCGAGGTGGCTCAGTGGATAGAAAGGCAGGCCTAGAGATGGGAGGTCCTGGGTTCAAATGTGATCTCGGATACTTCCTAGTTGTGTGACCTTGGGCAAGTCACTTAACCTTGATTGCCTAGCCCTTGCTACTCTTCTGTCTTAGAACTGATACTAAAACAACATGCACAAAACTTACAAAAGTAATATTATGTAAATGCCAGTAACAATTTGTATAGTTAATATTATTTTGTTGATCCATTTATAATTTGTGCAATACAATATAAATTGTATGTAGAAGTCTTTGTTGCCAATAAAAATGTATCCTCTGTATTAAAAAAAAAAACCTTGATACTAAGACAGAAGGTAAGAGTTTTAATAAAAAAAAATCCTTGGTGGATAGAATGTTAGGCTTTGAGCCAGGAAAAACTAGATTCAAATCCTCTGATACAATTTGTATAGCCCTGGGCAGTTTACTCAACTTCTGTTTGACTCAGACAACTTCCTAGGACTTATTTACTAAACCAGAGACATGGGTTTTGATCTGGATTCGTGAAGGGAGTTTCCTATTCTGAAGAAGTCAAGGATCCCTAATATGTAGGTGCCGAACCATTTACCTTGATGCCCAACGGAACACCGAAAGGAACTCTGTAGGGCTGAGGCTGCCTCTGAGTGGAATGGGACAGTGGAAAGAGTGCTGAATTTGGAATAAGAGAGACTGAATTCAATTCTTAGCCACACGGTTTACTAGATGTGCCATCTGTAAATATTCCACGTAACTGTAATGTCTAAAAGGAACGGTTTGGATTAGTGAGCTCGGAGAGTCCTCGTAGCTATAAATCCTCAGGTCTTTTGGTGGTACGGCCATTAGGATACCCTTTATGCTTGAATGTTTGTTCATTCCTTAATATGCTGAGGACAAGGTAAGCTCTGGGAGGGCTTGTCAGACTGCTTTGGGTGATTAATATCCTCAAATCCTTCCTTCCTCTGGCCATAGTCAGAGAGAGTCCGAGGCAAAGGGTTGTCAGAGAATATAAATAATGAAAAACAAAGATAAATGCTCTGGAGACAGGCAGTTATCTACCCCTGTGTAAAGGTGTCTGGGACTTTCCCACTAGCTACGTGAGACTTTCCCCAATGGGTCCCTGGGCTGGGATTCAGGGAAAAGAGTGGGTTCCAGTCCTTTCTGCCGGAGCACTGGGAGCCCTTGGACAAGTGGAGCTTCGATTAAATGATCCCTCAGGACCCTTCTAACCCTGACATTTTTTGGTTGTTGTTCTAAGGCCATTCCCATTTCTATGTTTCATATGTTTCCATGTTCCAATATTCCTTCCATCTATGAAATGATACAGTTTGTCATTTCAGGTCCTGCCAGCACTCGTATTTTGTGACCTGAGGAGGCTTCCATCTTCCTGTCTTTGTCTAGTTCTGGGCAGAGCCTAGCCTAGGTACAAAAATCCCATTTTTCATCTGAACCTTGGTTGATGTTGAGATAAGCCAGCTGTCCTTAATATATATGTTAGTTTATTAGTCAGTCTCCAACACAGGATGGGAATGTTAGCATTTTAATGGCTTAGGAATAGAGCTTTCCCCTTTAGCGTTTTAGTTTGAGACCCACATCCTGCTCCGAGGCACAGCGTAAAGAACGAGAATTAAAATCTGAGAACCGGCTCTGCCCAGACTTGCTTTGGGATTTTAAGCAATTCCGTTTTTGACTCTAGGGTTCAGTTTCCTTGTCTATAAGATAGGGAGGATAATGATTACCTTGTTTCTCTCCCAGGACTATCGTATGCACTAAGTGAGATGCTACATGTGAGAGTTCTTTACAAAATATGTCTCGCTTTTCTCTGCAAATGGGGGTAAAGATCCTAGTGCTGTGTATTTTGCTGGACTGTTGTGACAAAGTGCTTTGCAAATATCATGGTGCAACAGAAAGATTTCTAATAATGCTAACAAAATATATTGTTAGTATTATTACTAGTGGAGATAGAGATTGGTTTGGGATGTAATAAGCATAGGAAACTCCGGCATAAGCCTATATCTTGGATTGATTATTTATGTATTTTAGAAAAACCCTTACCTTCCATCTTAGCATCAATACTGTGTATTGATTAAGGAAATTAAGCATTAAGGGCTAGGAAATGGAGTTAAGTGACTTGTCCAGGGTCACACACCTAGGAAGTGTTTGAGGCCAGACTGGAACCCAGGACCTTCCATCTCTAGGTCTGGTTCTCCATCCACCACTGAGCCACCTAGCTGTCCCCTGGATTGATCATTGTTGTTATTTGCCCCTTGTTTTTCAAAGAGGACCAATGACATCACTGGGTGATGTCTTGACTCACATGTGAATTGGATTTAAGTGAGGCAGAGTTGAACAAAGTTGTCAGCCTCACTCTCCCTTCCAGAGTCATCGAAGTCTAATGGAAAGACAAAAGTCAAGATGACTGGCAATGGCTCAGGATGCAGTGGATGACCTTGGTATCTTCCATATCTGGCCAAGCTCTAAGTGCTCCACAGCATCTGCTTCAGCCACCTTCATGGCCATTGGAACAAACAGTTCTCATCCTCCCGTTCTGCCTGGGAAATCTTCACCTGCTCGGGGTAAAGACTCCCTTAATTCACTGATGGGTTTGGGACCTGCTGATTACCCTGGTTTAGCCTGTCTGTCAAGAAGCTTTTACCTGGCTCTGGCCTCTGCACGTGTTACAGCTTCTTGGAGTCACAGGTGAGAGTTGGGTACCAGGGAGACACCAAAGGTGGGGAGCAACCTATAGTACCAGATTGGAAGTCAGAAAGGCCTGAGTTTGATTCCTACCTGAGATATTTACTAGTTGTATGACCGTAGGCAAGTCTCTTGATCACTTTATGACTCAGTTTCCATATCTACAAAAAGAAGATAATAGCACCTATCTCTCAAGATTATTGTCAGACTCGAGAAAGATAATATTTGTAAAGCACTTTGCAAACCTTAAACGCTATATAAATACTAGATGTTATTATTATTACCAGTGAGAGTCAGTATCTTTTTTGCAACAGTCTTTTTTTTTAACCCCTTACTTTCTGTCTTAGAATCAATACTATCAGTTCCAAGGCAGAAGAGTGGTAAGGGCTAGGCAAATGGGATTAAATGATTTGTCTAGGGTCACACAGCTAGGAAGTGTCTGAGACTAGGACCCAGGAACCCAGGACCTCCCATCTCTAAGCCTGGCTCTCTATCCACTGTGTCACTTAGCTCCCCCTTGCAACAGAGAGTCTCAAAGACTTTCTTAGAGAACTGAGACAATAAGTGATTTGCTCTGGGTCAAACAACTAGAATGTATCAGAGCAGGGAAATTTAAGCCTAGGTCTTCCTGGCTCCAAAGCTGACTTACTATTATGTTGCCTCTAATTATTTTTAGATTAATACTAATTAATTGTTTTTATTAATTCCATTATTATTGTCAATGCTAAAATAATGGCATAAAGCATTTTCATCCTCATCTGACTAAAGTTGACATTAGGCACTTTCAGGATTTAAGGTGCATCTGTACTTGGGGAGGTTCTTCTTTCCATTCAGTTTGTCTTGGTAAAGAGGACAGCTGTTTCTGGCTTGTTGGGTATCTGTCAGCCCCGTGAAACATCACTCAACAAGGCTATGAAAGTCAAAGGCTATCAGCTCAGCTGCTAAACCAGGTTCTCCCTTCTTAATAGGTAAGAGACCAATATATATTAATTGCCCAGGAATACAAGAAAATATCAGTTAGGAGCTTTGGGATCTTGTCATTTCCTAGAGGAGTTTGGAGCTGATAGGAAGCTACCATCTCTTTTCTTGGAGACATCAAGTATAATGTATAACTCAGGGGATTGGCTTAGTGTAGGGGGATCAGTGGAGGCAGTCTTGGACTTTCTCTGAAACTGGTCTCCAACTCTGGCTACATGACCTGCAGTAAGTTATTTCTCCTCTCTGTTTCTTTTTTTCCATCTATATTCTGCTTCCAAGGCAGTTGAAAGAATGCTAACCTGAAAAACCTGGCAAGACTTATATGAACTGATGCAAAGTGAAGTGAACAGAGTCAGGAGAATAATGTTTACAGAAATAGAAATATCATATGATGATCAAGTGTGAAGGACTAAACTCTTATTAGCCAAACAAGTCTCCAAGAAATCCATGAAGGATCCATGATGAAAAATACTATGCACAGCCAAAGAAAGAGTTGTTGGTGTCTGATTGAGGATCAAAGCTGCCATCTTTCATTTTATTTCCTTCATGAGTTTTTTAGTGTGATATGTGTCTTCTGACATGACATGAGTAATATGAAATGTGTACTGCATGAAAACACTGGTATAACCTGTATCAGGTTATTTACCACCACGGGAAGGGAGAAAATCTGAATCCTAAAATGTCAGAAAACAACTGTCAAAATTTTTTTCTATATGTAACTGAAAAAATAAATAAAAAATTAAAAAATTTGGTGCCAAACTTAGACATAAAAAGAATTGGGTTCAAATCCTCACCCTAATACTAGCTGTTACTCTAGGCAAATTATTTAACTTCTCTGAACCTCAGTTTCCTTAGCTATAGAATGGGAATAATAATTTTCCACTTCACAAGATGATTCTGGCAAATCAAAGATCAAATATGATCAAGTGTAATGCAATTTGTCAGTCTTAAAGTATTACATAAATGTTAGCTATTATTGTTATTGTTGTTGTTCAGTCATTCAACTGTGTCCAACTCTATGTGACCCTATGTCCATGAGGTTTTCTTGGCAAAGATACTGGAGTGATTTTGCCATTTCCTTCTCCATTGTGTCCCCATTTTACATATGAGTAACTGAGATAAATAGGGCTAGGGTGGTTTGCCTAGAGTCACATAGCCAGTAAATGTTTAAGATAGTATTTGAACTCAGATCTTCCTGGTTCCAGATTCAGTACTCTGTCCACTGAGTGTCTATCATCATCATTATTATTTACATGCTTTCTTTAGAGGTCATGAAACTAAGAGGACAGGTAGGAGTGGGGTCAAGCCCTACAAAAAGTGATAATAATCTATATTCGTAACATTGTAAGGTTTAGAATTGGAATGGACCTTTCAGGCCATGGAATCCAACTCTCTCACTTTATAGAAGCAGAAAGAGAGTCCCAGAGAGTTTAAGATCAAGGTCACAATAGTAAAAACTAGAGCTGGGAACTGAACTCAAGTCTCCTGACTCTAAAATCTCATGTTTTATTTATATATAAAGCTGCCTATGCACTGTTGCCCCATTTCTCAGATGGAGACATTGAGGTACAAAGATGACTTGCCCACCATCACCCAGCAGTGGGCTCAGAAACTTGCTTCAGTTCCTCTTTGATGTTGTCCAAACCCAACTAACTAAAGAAACAGGAAAATGAAAATATGAACAGTCTTTTACATTTTCATAGAACTTTCTAGTTTACATAGTATTTTCAAGGCTACTATTTTATTTGTTCCTGCCTAAACTTTGTTTCTTCTATTTTAAGGAAGCTTACAGGTTTGACCCTGGGGTTTAGAGAGCAGAAATGACTTTCCCAAAGTCATACAACCAGTTTATGGCAGAGAGGAGACTAGAATTTAGGTCTTCTGATCCCCCCATCTAAGTCTCTTTCTACCATGCTATCCCAGTAGATGCCAAGATCTACTAAGAGACCTTTTACTTTCACAACATTTGTCTCCCACCTTTCCTCCCCTCTCTGCTACCCTGTATCTAAAGCTCAATAGCATTTCCATGTTCTTTTAGAGAAGCAAAATGGAGGTAAGCAAGTTCCAGAAACCTAGGCCTCCATTGACCTAGCTCTTTGGGACAATCTTTGTCTTATAGGCAAAGCTTCTCCCTGGGGGAGGTTGATGAGAGTAGAACTTCTAAGAGGCCTTCATTTGTAAATGCACATAACAGGGTGGGAAGAGAGGTGTCTAGGTATCCTACTCGGTAGGCAACTAATAAATCCTTGTAGATTGAATGACTGATTGATCATTATATATGAGGTTTATCGATGGAACTGGGAAAGTGGCGCAGTGGATAGAGGTCTGGGAAGGGCTGAGCTCAATTGAAGTCCACCTCCTAGCCCAGGGAAGCTTACATGATAATTACTTCTGAGAGCTACAAGATGAAATGTTCTATGAAGTGACTGGGGATCAGGACAATATTTCTGGGAAAAGGAGGCATTTGAGGATAGGCAAGAATTCCACAGGTGTCTGGCAGTGGGAAGGACCCTGCCCTAAGGGGCCTTTCTAAATTTAAAGTTCAACAATGTTTATTAAGCATCAGTGGTGTTCAAAGCTCTATGCTGTGTCCTGGAATAGATCCAAAGTTTAGATAAAGCACAGTTCTTACCATCACACAGCTCACAAGCTAGTAGGGGAATATGAGCTGAATCTAGATATCTCTAACACACAATATTGCATGATAATTACTTCTGAGAACTACAAGACAAAGGTTATACAAGGTGGTTGGGGATCAGGATAATATTTCTGGGAAAAGGTGGCGTTCTAGGATGGATAAGAGCTCCACGGGTGCCAGGCACAGAGAAGAGTTTGAGCAAAGGGAAAGCAAGGGGCATGGACAGAAGATGGGAGAGACCTCCTAGGTTTGAGCGTAGATGACATGGAGAGGAGTCATATGAAGTGAGGTTGAAAAGGAAGAGAAGTGGCTGATTGTGGGAGGGTCTTTTTGGGATGGGGGCAAAGAAAGGGAAGGAGCAAACAGGTATGTAGTCGCTCTGCCCTATAGTACTATCTGTGTGTCTAGGGGGCCCTGGCCAGATTGAAGGCTGTTATTGTTTTTTCAATCGTATCTGACTTTTCATGACTCCTTTTGGAGTTTTCTTGGCAAAGATACTAGAGTGTTTTGCCATTTCCTTCTCTGGTTCATTTTACAGATGGGGAAATTGAGGCAAACAAGGTTAAATGACTTGTCCAAGGTCAAACAGCTAGTAAGTATTTGAGGCCATCCTTGAACTGAGGGAGATGAACCTTCCTGACTCCATGTCTGATGCTCTATCCACTGTGCCGTCTAGCTGCCCAATCAGTATTTTGTAGAGCTAGGCCAGTCTCCATCCCCTACAGTTACAGGGAGACATCCAAAATGCTGTTCTCTCTTCACAGATGCTCCCCACCCAACTGTTGCCTGAGCTACTGACACATCTTTTCTCTAGGCTTTGATTTTCTGTCACCACCAATCATGAGTTTCAGAGGTGAAAGAGGCCTTTTTTTTTTTTAACCCTTACCTTCTATCTTAGAATCAATATCGTGTATTGGTTCCAAGGCAGAAGAGTGGTAAGGGCTAGGTAATGGGGTCACATAGCTAGGAAGTGTCTGAGGCCAGATTTGAACCCAGGACCTCCCATCTCTGGGCCTGGCTCTCAAACCACTGAGCCACCCAGCTGTTTCCCAAAAGAGACTTTGAAAGATCAGCTTGGAATCATAGTCTTTTAGAGCTTGAAGGGACTTCAGAGATTGTCCAGTCCAGTCCCCTTTACAGATGGATAAACCAAGGCCCAGATGGGGCTCATGAATACAGAGTTAGGCCTATAGCCCAGATCCCCTGGCATGTGCCATCACCCCTGCACCACCCTTTGTTCAGTCTCTTTCACATGTTGCCAGACTAATCTGTCTAAAATGGTGTTTTTGTTGCTGTCCTGCTCAAAAACTTTCCATGACTCTTGTCTCAAGTCCAAACTTTTACACCTGGTCTTCAAGGCCCTTCACCATTTGGAGCCTCCAGTTATGATTCTGAACCCTTCACTTCTCAGTTTTCTTATTGCCCAGCTCACCGATCAGACCCATTCCTTGACCTGATCCTATCCTCTGCCATGTTATTCCCCTTTTCAAATGGTACCCATCCTCGAATGTCCAACTTAAGCATCATTACCCCTTCCATGAAGCCTTCCTTGATCATGTTCCGCCCACATCCTTCCTACTCTCCTTTGAGTTCCCCCATAGCCTTGCCCCTACACATATCCTACTGCCTGATATTTTTATTGAAGTCTCTTCTGAGTCTTGCTCTCTGGTTTCAGATAATTTCTTGATATGTGCCCTTGAGGAAATCATTTAAACTTTGGTTAGCTTCAGTTTTCTTAACTGTAAAATGGGGTTCATAATAGCTAGCACCTGCCTCACAGGGTTTTTGAGAGGACCAAAGAAGATTATATTTATAAAGGCCTTAGAATAGTACCTGGCACATAGTAGGTGATTTATAAATATTTGTTCCTACTCCCCATCATATTTATTTGTATGCCTGCCTCACTTCCTTCCTCCTATCAAATCATACTCAAGTAGTTAATAGGAATTGTGTGTCCATTATCTTTGTGACCATCAGGCATAGGCTCAAGACATGTGTAAATAGATATTTGTTGAATTAAACTCTTAGGATCATAGAATTTAGAATTGAGAGAGACTTTAGAGATCATCTAGCTCAAACTCCTGCATTTTATAGATATAGAAACTGAGACCTAAAAAGAAAATTTTTTAGATTTAGAGGTAAAGGTATTGAGGAATTTGTTAATTTTTTAATTTGCTCATTGCAAGGCATAGCAGGAGGGACAGATGAAAAAACAAAGAATATTAAAAATATTAAAAATACCATTCAGAAGAAAAAATGTTTAGAGCTAAAAGGAGAATTTAGAGGCCATCTAGTCTAGTCTGGAGGGGCCAAGTACCACTGGAACTGGCTTAAAATATAATTGGAAAATGTTTAATAATTCAATAAAAATACAGTACAACAGAGATAATATTAATCTGTGGCTTTCTAAGTTAACATGTTGTCCACAGAGATCTGTTTTTATTTGAATTTGCCAAAACTGTTGTACTAAATACTAGACTAGCCCTCTCATTAATCGAAACCAAAGTGCTAGGACTAGAATCCTGATCTTCTGACTTCCAATTCAGTGCTTTTTCTATTAATTTGACTTCAAATTCAGTGTTCTTTCCACTATGTTGTGGTGCCTCCCTCTTAATTTTTTATGTTTTAAACCTTTACCTTCAGAAAAGTAGCAGAGCTAGGTAATGGGGATTAAGTGACTTACCCAGGGTCACACAGCTTAGGAGTGTCTGAGGCCAGATTTAAACTCATCATCTCTGGGCCTGACTCTCAATCCACTGACCCCTTGTTCCTCCCTCTTGTTGAATTGAAGTGACTTTTATGGTCTGTTTCTCTATCAAGAGTCTAAACCAATGGTCGGCAACCTTTTTGGCCGTGAGAGCCATAAGCGCGTGCAGAAGGAGGAGGATGGAGGCGGAAGGTGCTGGAATATGGGGAGGGGGCTGAAGGGCCTCCTGGGGCACATCCTGGGGCTCTGCCTGGACTGGCCGGTCGGGAGGTGGAGCCAGATATGGCTCGAGAGCCATACGTTGCCGACCCCTGGTCTAAACCCTTTGAAGGCAGGATATGGGTCTTTTCTTGCATTCCCTATGATGCCTGGTATTGGACTGGACACCAAGCAGGTGCTCAGTGAAGGTCTGTTGATTTGAATGCAGAATTGATTTGAATTGAAATGTGCCTTGACTATATAGTAGAAATTTAATAAGTGGTGGATTGAGCAAAAGTCATACCGTACATCTCTTTGGATGGGCACCTCCCTTTGTGGCTCCCTCATAGAGCTATCTCTCAACCCTTCAGGTTCTGTCTTTCTGCCACTGTTGGCCTCAGGACGATTTTGTAGCAGCCAAGCCTGGGCATCTGTGGGAAGGAAGGCTGTAGCCCCAATGGGGGATGGACTGACTATTACATCTTTTTTTTTTTTTTTAAACCCTTGTACTTCGGTGTATTGTCTCATAGGTGGAAGATTGGTAAGGGTGGGCAATGGGGGTCAAGTGACTTGCCCAGGGTCACATAGCTGGGAAGTGGCTGAGGCCGGGTTTGAACCTAGGACCTCCTGTCTCTAGGCCTGACTCTCACTCCACTGAGCTACCCAGCTGCCCCCATATTACATCTTCAATTAATAACCAAAAGGCAGCACCAGGAATCTTCCTGAGTTCCTTGCTTGCTTGTCTCAGCAGAGAGGGTGGAGAGAACTGTTCACCAAGATACATTGCTGGCGAGCCAGACAGAGAGGCTGTAGGGATGCCAACTCTTTAATCATCATAATATAAAGAACACATTGGATTGCCAAACAAAAGTTCTGGAAAAATGTTTTTGACCATACTTGTGGTTTTGTTGGTAGAGGGAGCTCTTGGTGAGGAACTCTTACCAGTGCAGAAAAGCCATTTAATCTTACACAGTTTCCTGGGGTATCCAGAGGTTGTCATTTGGCTAGGGTCACACAGCTAGTATGTGCGCTTAAAGCTTCCTGATCCTGAGGGGGCAGTTCTCTATCCATTACTTCAAGCTGCCCTTGGAAATCTCAAAAGGCAAAAATATGTGGACAAGATGAGATCAAAGGGCATCTGAAAGAGAGCCCTGAGTCCTAATTTTTCAAATCAAGGGATTTTGCAGCTGAAAGGGTACTTAGAACATCCCAGAATGGGTCAGGCAGTCAGGTGGCATAGTACCATTACTGGTCTTCCTTGTGTTCAAATCATTCCTTAGACTTACTGAGGGACCCTGGGCAAGTCATTTAGCTTTTTAAAAGCCTGTTTCCTCATCTGTAAAATGGGGATGATAATAGCACCTATCTCCTAGGGTTGTTGTGAAGATCAAATGAAGAGAACAAATATAAAACTCTTTGCAAACCTTTACATGGTATATCAGTGGAAGCTATTATTATTGGTGTGCCTGTTGTTGTCATTGTTAGAATGGCAGAGTTGGAGGGGACATTCGAAAGCATCTAATCCTGGGTTGGTGAACTTATGACATGTGTGCTGGAGGGGGCTGCTCCACCCTCCTCTCCACTGTGCCTGAAGACATTTCTCCTATTACCCGCCCCTCTGCCCAGCAGCCCAATGGGAACACTTCCTCTCTCCCCTGTCTGGGGTAAGGGGGTGGCTTGCATGCAGCATGAGGGTGCAACTTGGGCACTTGGGCTCTAAAAAGTTCACCATCACTGATCTAGTCTAACTCCTTTATTTATAAAGAGGTCTATTTTCAGATAAAGAAATCAAAACTATCAATAAGCACATGAGAAAGTGTTCTAAATATCTAATAATTAGAGAAATGTAAATCAAAACAACTCTGAGGTACCACTTCACACCTAGCAGATTGGCTAAAATGATAGCAGGGGAGAGTAATAAATGTTGGAGGGGATATGGTGAAATTGGGACATTAATGCATTGCTGGAGGAGTTGAGAACTGATCCAATTCTGGATGGCAATTTGGAACTATGCCCAAAGAGAACTAAAAGACTGCCTGCCCTTTGATCCAGCCATACCATTCCTGGGTTTGTACTCTAAAGAGATAATAGGGGAAAAGACTTGCACAAAAATATTTGTAGTCACGTTCTTTGTGGTGGCAAAAAAATTGGAAAATGAGGGGATGCCTTTTGATTGGGGAATGGCTGAACAAATTGTGGTATCTGTTGATGATGGAATACTATTGTGCTCAAAGGAATAATGACCTGGAGGAATTCCATGTGAACTGGAAAGACCTCTAGGAAGTGATGGAGAGTGAAAGGAGCAGAGCCAGAAGAACACTGTACACAGTGTGGTAAAATCAAATGTAATGGACTTCTGTACTAGCAGTAATGCAATGACCCAGGACAATTCGGAGGGATTTATGGAAAGGAACACTACCCACATTCAGAGGAAGAACTACAGGAGTGGAAACACAGAAGAAAAACAACTGCTTGAACACATGGGTTGATACAGACATGATTTGGGATGTAGACTCGAAACAACCACCCTAGCACAACTACCAATAATATGGAAATAGGTCTTGATCAATGACACATGAAGAAACCAGCGGAAATACATATTGACTATGGGGGGAGGGACTGGGGCAGAGAGTAAGAACTGAATCATGTAACCATGGAAAAATTTTTTCTAAAAAAAATAAAATTAGATTTGAATCCAGAAAAAAAGGTCTAATGACTTCACAGTGCCTAGTTCACAGCAGCCACTTAATAATTGCTTACAGTAATAACTCGTATTCATATAGTATTTTAAGGTTTGCAAAGCTCCTTATAAATATTATTTAATTTTATCCTCCCAAAATCATTAGGAGGTAGTTCCTATTATCATTCCCCTTTTATAGGAAACAAAGGCAGATAGAGGTTAAATGATTTGTACAAGGCATATAGCTAGTGAGTGCTGGAGGCTAGATTTGAATTCAGCTCTTCCTGATTCCAGGTCTAGTATTTTAACCATTCTGAATTATGCAACCAAGGTCACACAACCAATAAATGACAGAGTTGGGACTACAGATGATCCAGGTCCCTTGATTTCTTGGTCAGATCTTTTCATTATACTTTTCTCTGTGATCTCTCTCTCCCTTTTTTTCCTCTCCTTCCAGAATGCTCTCCATGTTTCTTTTCTTGTTAAAACCCTCACCTTGGGGGCAGCTGGGTGCTCAGTGGATCGAGAGCCAGGCCCAGAGATGGGAGGTCTTAGGTTCAAATCTGGCCTCAGACACTTCCCAGCTGTGTGACTCTGGGCAAGTCCTTTAACACCCATTGCCTAACCCTTACCACTCACTCTTCTGCAACAGTTCTAAGGCAGAAGAGAGGTAAGGGTTTTAAAAACAAAACAAAACAAAAAACCCCTCACCTTCCATCTTAGAATCAATACTGTGTTTTGGTTCCAAGGTAGAAGAGAAGTGAGGGCTAAGCAATTAGGGCTAAGTGACTTGCCCAGGGTCACACAGCTAGGAAATATTTAAGGTCAGATTTGAACCTAAAACCTCCTGTCTCCAGGCCTGGCTCTCTATCCACAGAGCCACCCAGCTGCCTCTGTTTCTTCAGTGAGTTTTCCCTGGAATTTTCTGTTGTGTGTAGGTGGGGGATACCCTGGGAGCTGTCTGGGGTCTACCACTCTGACACCAATGGGCCTTTGAGAGAGGCCCTTGAGTAGAGAAGGTCCACTTAGTATGGAGGGTGAGGAGAAAGGGGGAAGGTAGGTGAGGGAGGCCTGCTAGGTTCTAGTTGCATTTTAAGTCCCTTATAATGGGGAGACTCAGAGAAGAAATAATCCTATTAGCAGAATTCAGAGCATTTCCTGGGTTGCATGATGGGATTTCTTCAGGCAGCATAAGGGGATTTCCTTGGTCAGTATCAGTCTGGCACAATTTAGTAGAGTGCATTTTCTTCACCTGCAGACAGTTTGCCTTGTGATCCCCTTGTGAAGCTGTCGCTAAGCTTCACAGGAATATAGTGACAGCTAGAGAGACCTTAGTGGTCTCACAGAATCAATCGTAGGATCTGAGCGCTGTAAGAGACATCTGTGGGGGCCTATCCCAGCCCACTTGTGAAAGGAACGCTCACTGCAACATAGCTGGCCAGTGCCTAGCCAGCCTCTCCTTTGAGGAGAAGGGAAATGCTCCCCACTAACCCACCTGGACGCAGCTTATTCGACTTTTGTGGTGTTATTCAGTCACATCCAACCCTTTACGGCCCCTTGGACCAGACTGTCCATGGGGTTTTCTTGGCAAAGATACTGGAGTGACTTGCCCTTTCTTCCTCTAGTGGATTGAGGCAAATGGGTTAAGTGACTTGCCCAAGGTCACACAGCTAGTGAGTTTCTCAGGCTACCAGATCTTCTAGAATCTAGATCTTCTTGACTCCAGGCACAGTGCTCTCTCCACTGAGCCATCTAGCTGCCTCTTCATTCCATTTTTGGACAGCTGAAATTGTTCAGTAGGTTTTCTGGCTCCAAGTTTCAACATTGAGCTTCTAATTGCTACCCATCCATGTTTGTGGTTCTGCTTTCTGGGTCCAGACAGAAGTCAGATTTTTCTCTTCCACATAACAAATACTCAAACGGGGCCATCATATCACCCCTACTCTTCTCTTCTTCATGTCAATCATGCCCAATTCCTCCAATTGAACCCCAAATGACATGGACTCTCCAGGCCCTTCAGGATCCTCTGAACACAGGTTAGCTTATAAATGTGCTTCTTGGACTGCGGCACTCTGGAATGCACTCCAGGTGAGGCTCGATGAAGCCAGACTAGAGTGGGACTAGCACCTCCCGTTCCGAGAACTAGGTTTCCTCTAGCTCAGAGAAAAGCTATGCTACTAATGCAAGGTCATACAGAATAGAAAGTAATGGAGCAGGGCAGCTAGGGAGAGCACTGGGCTTGGAATCAAGAAGCCTCATCTTTTCATATGTTCGAATCCAGCCCCAGCCATATACTGGCTGTGTGATCCTGGGCAAATCACTTCATCCCCTTTGTCTCAGTGTTCTCATCTGTCAAATGGCAACACAAAATAGTCAGACATGACTGAAATGGATGAACAATAGAGCTGAGAGTTGAACCCAGGGCCTCTGACTCTAAATTCAGCATTTTTCCTAATATAGCATTCTGACCTCTTTTAAACTGTCAGATGATCTTAGGACTGAGAACTGGGAGAAACCTTAGAAACCATGTAATATAACTCCCTTATTTAATGAATGAAGAGACTGAGGCACAGATATGTACCCAGATAGTAAATGGGAGGGGAGGGATGAGGCTTGGACCCAAGTCCTCTGTCTTCAAATCCAGTATTCTTTCCACTTTTGGCACGCGTTCCTGAGTATCACTGTCCTCATTCTGCAGATGAGGAGACTGACTAACTTGCCTACTAGTCCCCAAACTGGTAAGTGGCAGGTTTGTAACAATCTTCCAGCCCTTTGGGCTCCCAGTACCGCCTGCTAAATTTCCCAAACTTGGTTCAACCATTAGACCTTGGATTACACTCAGTTTCCCCACAGTGACAAGGCGTGTCCATCTCTGTTTTTGACTAGAAAAGTCGTTTTAGGCTTTTGGGTAATTTTCTTTCCCTCTCCCACCTATCCCAGCCTCATCCCAGTGGTGCTCATCCTTGGCCAGGCTAGCAAAGTGAAGGAGGTGATGAGGAGGAGAGGAAGCGGAGGCTGTGGGCAGCAGCTTCCAAGTTTCATCCTATCAGAGAGAAAGTTCGGTGTCTCTGGGACCTCCAACCAGGGAGGCCTGATTTAGGCAGGCTTCCTTGCCCCAGGCATTGTGGGACCTTTGAGACACACAAACCAGAACTACCTGCTCTAGCCCCAGGCATCGTTATCAAGGTCCTCCCTTTGCTGGCCCCTGAAGCCTTCTCACTTTCATCCTGAGGCTCCTTCTTTGCTGGGGAGCCACAAGTGACAAATCAGAGCCATGGGACTAGGGAACATGAGAGTGTAAAGGACTTACATTGTCGTGAGGCTCTCAGAATACAGTGTAGAACAGGGAGGAACTTTAGAATAATCTGTTAGACTGGGAAGGACCTTGGAACATCGAATGGGAGAGTTGGAAGGGGTCTTAGAAGACACAGTGTGAGAACTAGAAGGGACCTGAGGACATGGAAGGTGAGGACTGAAAAAGACATTAGAACACCCCAGATTAGAGCTGGAAGGGACCTCAGACTATGCAATGTCAGAGCTGGAAGAGATGTAAGAATTCGGACCTGGAAAGAATTTAGAAGGGGAGGCAGTGCTTCCTAATAGCTTGAGCACTGTTCTTGGCATAGAGAACTGGGTTCAAGACTACCTTAGATATATTTACTGTCTGTGTGACCTAGGCAAATCACTTAAACCTCTCACTCAGCCTCAGTTTCTCCAGCTGTGAAATGGGGATGATAATAATAGCACCTCCCTCATAGCCCTGTGTAAGAATCAAATGAGAAGACATATGTAAATTGATTTGCAAACTCCAAAGCTCTCTATAAATGCCAACTGGTATTATTCCTGCATCAAGTAATGGGTGATCTCATAGTTTCCCTCTAACTTTCAGATTCTGTGCTTCAATAGTTCTAACTAAAAGGAACCTCAGAATGTAGAATGTTGCAGCTGGAAGGATCTTCTCTTATTCTCTCTCTTAAAAAACAAAACAACTTTTACCTTCCATTTTATAATCAATACTACTTTGGTTCTAAGGCAGTAGAGTGGTAAGGGCTAGGGGTAAGTGACTTGCTCAGGGCCACATAGCTAGGAAATGTCTGAGCCACCTGGTGGTCCCTTGGAAGGATCTTCTCAACCACTGAACCTCCTCTATCTCATTTATTTCAGAGGAAACTGGGAAAAGGTAAGTGGCTTACTCATGGTTACTGCAGTAAGCTAGACGATGGATGGAGCTGGCACACAATTAAAGTCTCCTGAGGCCCAAGCCATACGTTCTTTCCTCTTTATGTTTCTTCAACCCATGGAAAGCAGGAGATGCCAAAAGGAGTGAGGAGGATGCCTTCCCCACTGGCTCCGGCCTCCTTACGGGAGCTTGGACAACCAAGGGGCCTGGCCTGAAGGAACAACACTGGGTTTATTGGCCTAAATCTGGGAGGATGCCGTTCAGGGTTGAATCATAGCTCCCATGGCGCAAGCAGTCCCAGGCAAGGTCAGGCTAAAGCCACCTGCGAGGACAGATTAAGAGCAGACTTTCATCAGACCGAATTATACCTAATTGCAAGGGACAGACATTTCCGTCTCCACTCAGGCCAATTTGTTGGGTCCAGGGCAAGATGCTCTCTCTAAGCTGGGAGGGGTTGTCCTACATAAGTCCAGACTGGGGGCACAGAGGGTCCTAGATTAGGCCTCTGCTCTTCCTTTTCCTCTGTGCATGGGCCCATGGGGTAGAGTTCCCTCTCCTTTTTCTTAATCTGGTTCCTTTATTTTATTTATTTAATTTAATTTAGTTGATTAAGAAAATTTTTCCATGGTTACATGAATCATGTTCTTTCCCTTCCCTCCTCCCATTCCCTCCCATAGCCTACAAGCAATTCCACTGGGTTAATCTGGTTTCTTTAGAGAAATTCTCATCAGCTCTCAGGAGCATGGAGTGCAACAGGAAAGAATAGGAATGATAAATTTTTAAATTTACCATAAAATTTTAGATTACCGTAGGAATGAGGATAGCAATAAGATCAGGTTGTTTGAATCTAGCCTGCCTCCTCATCCCTTCACTCCTAGATTCCTGCAACTCCCTTCCTCCTTGGCTTTCTGTCCTTTAATCTCTCCTCTCCCATTCATCATGGGTACTTGGGCAGATTCACATCCTAGAGAACAATTACAAGTAAAATGTCTTCCTGTTCAGCTGCCTTCCATGGCTCCTCATTACCTACAGGGTAAATTCAAAACTCTTTTGCTTGATGTTCAAAATTCTCCCCAGTTTGATGGAGAGGCACTTTTTCAGTCTTGTGTAATGATGCCTCCCTTCCAACCAGACTGATCTGTGTCCTGAACATCTCATTTATCTTCTTACCCTTGTTTCTTTGCTTATACTGCTACCTTACAGTGTCTCTAGCTCACCAAGAATGTCTCCTGTCAGGGGCAGCCGGGTGACTCAGTGGATTGAGAGCTAGACCTAGAGATAGGAGGTCCTGGGTTCAAAGGTGGCCTCAGACACTTCCTAGCTATGTGACCCTGGACAAGTCACTTAACCCCTATTGCCCAGCCCTTATGGCTTTTCTGCCTTGGAACCAATGTTGATTCTAAGGTGGAAGGTAAGGGTTTTTTAAAAAAAAGAATGTCTACTGTCCTCTCCTCTCCATCTGATACAAGCTTGCCCGTTCAAAGTTCAATTTACGATCTGTTTCAGTTCATAAGCTGCCCCTAATAACCCATCCCACCCTGAGCTCCCCCTTCTCCAAGCTTCCAAGGTATGTACTCACTGGGACTGATAGGAATCTCTTCCTGCATATTAGTTTCATGTCTCCAGTGAGACTGGAGGCCCCCTGAGGACAAGGATCATGTCCTGTCATCATCTCCTCCAAACTCTCCCTCCCACAAATGTCTGGCTTAGGTCTGCACATATTAATGCTCAAGAAATACTTTGCAGTGAACCATTTAGCCTTTATTAAGTACCAGCCATGTGTCAGGCACTGGAATTCAAAGATGAAAATGACTCAAGGATCCCACCTACTTTGGAGAAGACAACTTGTACATATGTGAGCAAAATAAAGACAAAACAAATGCACAGTAGGTTAGAGAGGGAAGGCAACAGCAGCTGAGGGGACTGGGAGAGGTTTCATTTAGAGGCCAGTACTGGGGATCACTCCAACACTGCATCCCCTACCTCTCCTCCTTTTCTGGATAACCTCCTTGAGAAGGCTGTCTACACTAGGCGCCTCTACTTCTCTCACTCTATTCTTAATTCTCTGCCCTTTGGCTCTGGACCTTATCATTTAACTGAAACTGCTCTCTCCAAAGGTATCAGTGATCTCTTAATTGCCAAATTGAAAGAAAATCTTTCCTCAAACCCTATCCCTCTTGGCCCTCTCTGTGGCTTTCAATATTGTCGATCACTCATTTCTCCTTGATACTCTCTCTTATCCAGGTTCTGATTCTCCTCCTATCCATCTGATCACTCCTTTCCATTTCCTTTATTGGGTCTTCCCCCCCCCCAAACCCTTACTTTCCATCTTAGAATCAACCAATGTGTATTGGTTCCAAGGCAAAAGAGTGGCAAGGGGTAGGCAATTGGAATTCAGTGATTTACCCAGGATCACACAGCTGGGAAGTGTTTGAGGCTAGATTTGAACCCAGGACCTCCCATTTCTAGGTTCTCAATCCACTGAGCCACCCAGCTGCCCCCTGGTTGGCTCTTTTTCCAAGACAAAGCCATGACATCTTGTTAGGTGCCCCACAAGGCTGTATCCTGTGCCTTCTCCCTTTTTATATTCTTTTGCCTAATGATGTCATCCGCTCCTACGGATTCAATTATCGGTTCTATGCAGATAAATTCCAGATCTATTTATCCAGCTTTAAAATGGATAATTTAAAGCTATTGTCTCTCCGAATTGCAGTCTTGTATCACTGCTATTGGACATCTGAATCTAATGCCCTGTGGACTTCTTAAACTCAACATGTTCAAACATGTTGAGTTCACACAACTAATTATATTTTCCCCAAACCCTCCCTTTTTCTGAATATGACTATCTTTTCAGTCATCTCAGATTGAAATCTAGGTATCGTCCTCTGCTTCCCTCATACTCACCCCACAGACCAATTTGTTGCTCAGACCTGTTGTTTCTCTTACTCCACATCTGCCACCACCCCGGCTGCAGCCCTCGCCACCTCTTGCCTAGACTATTACAATAGGCTGCTGGTTGCTCTCCTGGCCTCAAGTCTCTCCTCACCATCCTCTGGACTCACCTATCAAAATGATTTCCCTAAATTGCACGCCTGACCCCGTCCAGTGGCTCCTTATTATCTCCAAGATCAAATAGAAAATCCTCTGTTTGGCTTCTAAAGCCCTTTACCACTTGGACCCTCCTGATCTTTCCAGTCTTCTAATGCTTTGCACATAAATTCTGTGATCCGCTGTGATGCCACTGGCTTTTTTGCCAGTTTAGTGTATATTTTACAAAATCTTCTGATTCTGCATCTTTTCACTGATTGACCCCCAAGCCTGGAATACTCTCCCTCCTCACTTGGACCTCTCGGCTTCCCTGGCTTCCTTCAACACAAACATCAACAAACACGATGATCCCAGAAAACCTAGAAAGACTTCTATGAAGTGATGCAAAGTGAAGGGAGCAGAACCAGGAGAACTTTGTACAAAGTATTTTAAAATATGCAACCTGCATTTTCAAAGTCCTGCCTGATTGGATAAAGTTTGGAGATCCTCTTTGGAGGATGTTTAAAAACATAGCAATAAAGTACAATGATTGACTGCGAATGACTTATATTCGCATATATATACACATGTGCATACTTATGTATTCAAAATATGTGTGTATGATTGTGCATATTTACTTGAACTATATATATACATACATATTTTTATATATGCATATATAAAGTTTAAGTATGCCAGGGACCACTGGGAAGAAATATATATATGCAATGCGATGCAATGCTGGGATCTGGGGCAACTCCAAGGGATTCATGATTAAAAAAAAATCTATCTACCACCATAGAAGGAACTGACAGAGTCTAAATGCAGAATGAAGTATGCCATTCTTCACTTTATTTCCTCCATGAATTTTTCTCTAGTGCAAACAGTCTGTCTTTTTTCATAACATGATGGACATGGAAGTATATACTGCACGATAGCACATGTACAGCTTATATCATATTACCTGCCATCTCAAGGATGGGAAAGAAGTCAGAAGGTTGGAGAGAAGATGGATTGCAAAATGTCAGAAAATGATCATTAAAATTGTATCTACATGTACTTTGGAAAAATATATAAAATAAAAACCGGGCATAACAGGACCAACCTTAAAAAAAAGAAAAAAAGACAAAGCTCAAATCCCACCTTATGCAAGAGAACTTTCCTGCTTCTCCCTCCGTGCTCCCAAGGTCTTCCCTCTGAGATTACCTTCCATATATTCTGTATAACCTGTTTCCATATGAAAATGATTCTGAAGAGGATCTCCAGACTTTATCCAATCGAGCAGGGCTTTGAAGATGTGGGTTGCATATTTAAAAAAATCTTACATGTAGAAGAAACCATTAAAAAAATTTGTTGACTAACTGAAAATGGAAGTGGGGATTTCTACTTAGTGATTATGGGAGAAAGTCCCACCATTGAGCCTCAGTTATTCCCTTCACTGCCCCTATTTCTCTCCAATGGACTGAAGGTTCTTACTTGTCCCTCTGTCATTAGTCCTCACACTGCAGAGGATGTAAATATGATCAGTTCTTGGATCATTAAAGGATTACCAATATCATAACAACAGCAATAAAACTAGTAAGTGATATCAAATTTGAACTCGGGTCTTCCTGACCTGTAGGTATAGAGGCCCAGTGCTCTATCCACTGTGCTGCCTAGCCATCCATAGGGTGTGACCAAAGGTAGAGTCGAAGAGGTCTGAACCCTTGTTCTGGACATTTGCTTCTGTAGTCTAAGATTACCTTACATCTTTTTTGGTTGGTGTATCACACTATAAACTTGAGTTGAGCTTGTGGCCCAATAAAATCCTCTCTCTCTCTTTTTTTTTAAAGTTTGATAAAGATATTTTATTTTATTTTTTACCAATAACATGTAATAAATTTCCACATAAGTTTTCTGAAGTTATATATTCCAAATTGTCTCCCTCCCTTTTTTCCCTCTCCTGTCCTGGAAATGGCAAACAATTTGATTGGTTATTTTCTTTTAAAAGTTTTTATATCGATATATTCTATTTTAAGGTCACAATAATTTCTGGTTAGATTGGCTCCTCTTCTTCCTCCTCTTTCTTTGTCTCTTGCACAATATATGGACCTTAGAGCTTATTTGGTTCAATTTACTCATTTTTTAAATAACCTCACCCTCTGTCTTAGTATCAGTTCTAAGATAGAGGAGTGGCAAGGGCTAGGCAATTGAGACTAAATGACTTGCCCAGAAGCCACCAAATCACTCATTTTTTTTTAATGGGCAATGGGGGTCAAGTGACTTGCCCAGGGTCACACAGCTGGGAAGTGTCTGAGGCCGGATTTGAACCTAGGACCTCCCATCTCTAGGCCTGACTCTCAATCCACTGAGCTACCCAGCTGCCCCCGAAATCGCTCATTTTAAAAAAGAGAAAATTGAAATCATAGGAGGGAAAAGAAATTTGTCTAAAGTCACTCAGTGGTTTATAGAGCCAGGCCTAGAATCTGGGTTTTCTGACTCCCACTTAAGTGCTATTTACTCTCTATAGAGCTGCCTTTCCTTATGGAACTGAAAACTGGTAAAACCAAGAAGATTAAGTATCTTTACTCTCCCGAGCCTTTGATGCAACTAGTTATGGACTGGGAAAGTCAGAATTTGTAAAGGGGAAGACTGACATGTCCTTAATTACAGCGAGGCAGGTAGGAGGCATACTAATACTAGGTTCCTTGATACGTTCAATATTTTTAAAGTCCTACTTGATTGGATAAATTTTGGGCAATCCTGGGAATCATTTTCATATGGAAACAAGTTAAATAGCCTTTTGTAACCTAAGCAGAGAAACCCACATTTCACCTGGGAACTCTGCTCTCAAGACTGAAATTCAAGTCAGTTCATTTTTTTTTTCCATTTCTGACTCTTCCATAAAACACCCAAATGCCATGCCTATATTGTATCTACTGTCCAAAAGCCAGTAGATTGGGTCTGTGGTGATAGCTTTGTCCTCCAATTAATATCTAGTTATCTGAGGGCTGCTGTTCTTATTATACATTGTTAGCATATCATATCAATGCTGACTGAGACTGACACAGAGATAATTTGTCCTTGTGTTTACTCTTTTATTTCCTAAGTTAATTGCTACTTAATTACAATTCCTGGGAAGAAAACATAAACACTACCAACCTTTGCATGTGCTAAGAATCCCTAACAAGAATTAATAAATAAGCAAATAGATCATTAGTTTGGGAATAGAAATGTCAACACAACGTGATCTCTTCATTTGCTGATTGCTGATGGATATTAGCTACTGCTGGTTGGATGTCAGTTATGATATATTTCTAATAGATTTACAATGCAGAGAGATCTCTTACATAATGAAGAGAGGGCCAGCCTCGGAGTCAGGAACACCTGGATCTCAGTCCCATCTCTGGCACACAGCCCAGGTGATCAAGGTAAATTTTAGCACCCAAGAGAACTTTAAAAACTATAAATTACAATAGATGCCTATCTACACAGGCAGGATGCATTTCATATATATATATATTTCTTCTAAATAGTCCCTGACATTCTTAAATTTGATATTGATAAATATATACATATATACACCCATCATATATATGATATACATTGGATACATAATAATATATGTATATATTATATATATGTGTGAAATTCATCCAACACATGTGGAGATCTATCTGTCTGTCTAAATCTGTCTGTCTGTCTATCTTGTCTGTCTGTCTACCTACCTATCTATTTAATCTATCTGTCTGTCTATCTATCCATCTATCTATCTATCTGTCTGTCTATCTGTCTACCTACCTATCTAGTCGTCTATCCATCTATCTATCCATCTATCTAATCTATTCATCTATCAATCTCTCTCTGTCTGTCTCCCTCCTATCTGTCTAATCTATCTGTCAATCTGTCTGTTTGTCTGTTTTACTACCTGTCTACTTACACACCCATCCATCCATCCATCCATCATCCATCCAATCTATTCATCTATCTAATCTATCCAGATATCTATCTATCCATCTATCTATCTATCTATCTATCTATCTATCTATCTATCTATCTATCTATCTATCTATCTATCTATCTATCTATCTATCTATCTGCCTGTCTGTCTTGTCTGTCTGTCTACTTACCTATCTATCTAATTTATCTGTCTGTCTTACTGTCTATCTATCTACCTACCTGTCTGTCTGTCTGTCTACCTACCTATCTAATTGTCTATCCATCTATCTATCCATCCATCCATCTAATCTATTCATCTATCTATATTTCCCCCCTCTCTCTTTCTCTCTCTGTCTCTCACTGTTTGTCTCCCTACCTATCCATCTAATCTATCTGTCTGTCTGTCTATCTGCCTTACTACCTGTCTATCTGTCTACCTACCTACCTATCTAATCTATCTGTGTCAGCCTTACTACCTGTCTACTTACACATCCATCCATCCATCCATTCATCCATCCATCCATCCATCCATCCATATATCCATATATACATCCATCTAATCTATTCATCTATCTAATCTATCTATCTATCTATCTATCTATCTATCTATCTATCTATCTATATCTGTCAGTCTATCTACCTGTCTAATCTGTCTGTCTTACTATCTATCTATCTATCTATCTATCGATCTATCTATCTATCTATCTATCTATCCATCCATCCATCTCTCCAAACCTATGACTTTATCCATGTAGAAAATTCTACTACAAAAAACAATATGTACAAACATATATATATTTATAAATATGTATATATATTTTCCCCCAACCCCCACCCCTCAACCAATGAAGAGCTCAGTCATCTCAATTTGGGATCATGTTCCAAATTTATAATCCTGCAGTTCATTGGGGACAATATAGATTATAGCTACTGAATTAGTGGGGAGAAGACAAAGCTTCCATTAGAATGGTAGGAAGAGGAAGAAAGGGGCTCACTTATTCATCTACAAAATGAATGACTTCATCTAAATGATCTCAAGGAGCCCTTTCAATAGTGACATTCTGCATTCTGTGTTTTAAGGTCTGCGGCAGCTCTATCATTTGCTGTTTTGTGTTTTAAGGTTTCTCTCCAACTCTAAGATTCTATAATTCATTGTGGAAAGACGGGCATGCGTGTGTGTATGTGTGGGTGGCCTGTGACAGTTTTAGCTGGGAAGCAGAAGAAGCCGCCCCAACGAGGCAGAATGTAGCCACTTGTTCTGTGTTGGGACTTTGAGGGGGAGAAGTCTCTGGCGGGCTTTTGCAGCATCATTTCCGGGGGATGTCAGGTAATGTCATTTGAGTGTATCGTGCCCTCCCTTCTTCCTCCTCCTGCTGGGATTGCACCCAGTTGATGGTACAAGGGTTTGGGGAACAAGGGTAAGATAATGACAGCTATAAATAAATGCACACATATAAAATGTATATGTTTATTTAAATAAATATAACTGTAAGCTATCATTACCATAAGCTTTATAGTTTACAACATACTTTCACATCTGGGAAAGAGATGCAGTATGTTATACTGGATAGAGAACTAGCTTTGAGCCACGGTTCAAATCCTGACTTGGATACATACTGGCTGGGTGACCCTGGGAAAGTCACTTAAACTCTCAGTTACTCAAACAGAAATATAGCTCTGTAGGCTGCAAATTGGCTTAGAAAACCATAAATTAACATCATTTATGTTACATTTATTTTATCAAATATTTCCTAATTACACCTTTTTTACCCTTTATCTTTTGTCTCAGAATCAATTGGTATCATTTCCAAGGCATGAGAGTGGTAAAGGTTAGGCAATTGGGATTAATTAACTTACCCAGGATCACACAGCTAGGAAGTTTCTGAGGCTAGACCCAATTATATATTTTTTTAAACCCTTACCTTAGAATTAATAGTAAATATCAGTTCCAAGGCAGAAGAGAGGTAAGAGTAAGGCAATTACGGTTAAGTGACTGGCCCAGGGTCACACAGCTAGGAAGTATCTGAGGCCAGATTTGAACCCAGGACCTCCCCTCTCAAACCCTGACTCTCTACCCACTGAGCCATCTAGCTGCTCTGATCTAATTACATTAAATTTTTTATTTTTATTTTTATAAAATCCTTACCCTCCAACTTAGAATCAATATTGTATATCAGTTCCAAGTCAGAAGAGAGTTAAGGGCTAGGCAATTGGGGTTATGTGACTTGTCCAGGGTCACATAGCTAGGAAGGGTCTGAGGTCATATTTGAACCCAGGTCTTTCCAACTCCAGAGCCGGCTCTTTATCCACCGAACAATCTAGTTGTCCCAAATTCTGTATATACAGGTATCCCAAAAGCCTTAATGAAATTTAAACTTTTAGTAATTTAATTTCCCCAAGGCTTTTGGGGCACTGTATAAATGCCTACATGGTCTCCTTCAATGGAATGTAAGCTCTTTGAGGGTAGCTTTCTTTCTTTCTTTCTTTCTTTTTTTTTTTATTACTAGCACAGTGTTTTCTTCATAGTAGGTGTTTAACAAGCACTTACTCTTTGAAATCTCTCTTTGATATCCATGTGTCCATCTCCTGTCTTATACCTCTGTTGTACACTCAGTGCTCTCTTGTGCTTTAATTATTAGCTTTCTCACATCTGATAGGGCAACTAGGTGGCACAGTGGATAAAGTGGCTGGCCTGGAGTCGGGAAGACCTGAGTTCAAATCTGACCTTAGATACTGTGTGACCCTGGATAAGTCACTTCACCCTGTTTTCCTCAGTTTCCTCTTATATAAAGTGAGCTGGAGAAGGAAATGGTAAACAACTCCAGTATTTTTGCCAAAGAACCCCAAACAGGGTCACAAAGAGTCAGAAATGATTGAAATGACCAAACAACAGCAAATGTCTGATCTCTACCTCAAATGGACTGTAGACACCAAAGGGCATCTGTACTTTTCTCCTCACCTCTTATAGTCACATAATCTCTTAGAAAGGACTGCGCCAAATTTCGCTTCCATAGAAGGAAAAGCTTGACAGGTAGCGCTGTCCAACAGTGGAATGAGCTGCTTCAAAAAGCAGACAGCAACCTGTCACTGGAAGAAGTATAGAATCACAGAATCTTAAAAACCTTCAATCCTTATTGGGCAACTCTTCCCTCATGGCCTGGGGATGGACCAGAACTCACATTGTGGGCTAACCCTTTCAATGTTCCCCCTTGCCTAGCCTAAAGAACGCGAACGCTGCGATTCCAAGGATCCCACTTTATATTTTTGGTTCCCTCTCATCACCGGAGCCCAGACCTGGGCATCGGATACTTAAGAGGCTTATGGACTTGGGTCGAAGGGTAGGTAGATTTGTCTTATCCCATTTAATCACAACCCTTGTTTATCTTCAAGAATGTTTTGGGACTCGGCCACAAAATGGAACTTTCTGATAAGGAAGAACTTAGATGGGGCAGAATCTCAGGCTACAGATGCTTCAAGAGGCATCAGACTTGCTCTGTTTGGTCCCCAAAGAGTTCCCTGTTGCCTTCACACTCCCCAGGCTGGGATTTTAGGGCTTCTACCATTTTGGTCCAATCTAACTTAGTGCAATGCTCTTTTACATTGGCCTTCTTCATGCACTCTCTTCCAGCAGCCAAGACTACAATTGTTCTCTGAATTCAGCATTCTGCTTCCCACCTCTTGCCTCCATGCATTTGCTGTAGCAGAGGTCCATGGCTAGAAGGTATCCCCTGATCTCTGTAGGTCTTAGCACTCTTTCCCTTTCCAAATTACCTTATGTTTTTACTCATTTGTGTACATGTTGTATTTGCACCCCACCCTACTGCCTCCAAAGTAGAACGTGATCTCATTTAGGTCAGGGCCCGCTTCATTTCTGCCTTTGTATCTCCAGCACATACCACTGTGCCCTGGGCATGAGGGACAGGGATCGGTCCTATGGTTTTACCAATGCAGGGAGTTTCTGGGGAGGACTTCCTCTATTAATGAAGTTTTAATCAGTTGCCTTGAGAACTCAGAGGATAAGTGATTTGCTCACGGTCACACAGGGTCAAGGCCAGCTCTAGACAGAGAGTTGCCTTGGACATAGTAGTAATTTAATAAATATTTGTTGAATTGAAGTGGTGGAGCTAGGGTAGGAACCCAGGTCTTCCAGTTCCAAACCCAGTTTTACTATACCCTGTTTTTAATTTTCTTTTTTCTCTATCTAGTCAGCCCTAGGTAGATAGGCGGACAAATAGAGATAGATAGATGGAGATGATAGATAGGTAGACCGAGATCGATATACATCTCCTCATTGTCACCCTGACAGAATGCAAGCTGACTGCAAATGGGCATTGGTTCCTTCTTTGAATTTGCATTCCTAGCATCTAAGACAGCGCCAGGCACAGAGTGGGCCCTTAATGCTTGCTGATTGACTGATTGATTGATAGAGTGTCAGAGCTGGAAGAGGCCTAGGAACAACATTCCATTGAGTTTGTTTGGGTCTGTCCGGAGTGCCCTTGGGACAGAATCTCTCTGCTTCTGGCCAGCTGCCTCTTGCATCACTTGCCAAGCAGGGGGAGGTCCCTTGACGAGACCATCCGGTGGCTTGAAGGCCCATGAATAGGCTTAAGCAGCTGTATATAGCAGCAGTTGATCCTATTATCCCGATCCCCAACTGTCCTTCAGCAGCCCCAGAGCAAGGAGGTGGGAAGAGGTGAACTCTCTAGAGCTCGTAAGGTAATTAATTAAGTCCCGGGAGCCGGGGGAAGGGGGTGAGGTACTGCTCCTTGGGGATCACGCTTTGGCATGCAGTTGAAGTGATGGAGAAGCAAGTGGTATAGTGGAAAGACTACCAGATGGGAAACCAGTTGTCTTGGGGTCAAGACTCCTGCCCCTGATTGAGTGACCTTGGACAAATCAAATACTTGACCCTCTCTGGCCTCCAGGAAGGTCCCTTCCAGTCTTAATGTAATAATATTTTCTGATTCCCTTTTTGGTTATCTCTAGGAAGGGAAAATGGTCATTTTTAGACAGAGATAGCTCAATGCAGGGAACTGAGGACAGGTGAAGGAATGGGGGCTCTGATTCCGAGCTAACCCAGAGAGCCACCCTGAGAAAGCAAATGGGCCACCCAAATGAATTGTGCACATTCGGGTTCTCTCCATTTGCTATTAGGAAGAAGTTACCCAGGTAGGTACTGGGGGGAGAATGAGTTTGGATGTATACAGGATTAAGTACAGCTAGCTTATTCCTGCCTATGAGAGAGATGAGATGGTATATAATAAGAAGACTATAAGAACTGGAAGAGCTATTAGAATTAGACTGTCAGAGTACTTTAGAACACAGAACATGGAATATCAGTGCTAAACACCACATTAGGATGTTTGATTTAGAGCTAAAGGAACATTAAAGATGGGAGAGTCCAGAAATATCCAGGTAAAGGTTTTAGAACTGGATCAGGAGTGTCCAAGGCAGCAGAGCCCAGAGCAGGAGACTTGCCCAGCCTAAGTACTTGGTGAGGGCAAGGAAGCAACATAAAGGGGACCAGCCCAGCACATGAAACAACAGGGGAACTGGTAACATGGAGAGCTGGATTTAGCTGAACAAAAGAGCTGCAAACCTCCCCAGAGTAAGCCAGCAGAACCACCCCATTGGCAGATACCCTGTGGGAAACAAAGGCAGTCAAGTCTATCCCAGGTACCAGAGGAGAGTACTTTGCAAGTTCAGAACAATGCTCCCTCCAACCCGAGAGCAGGAAAAAACCTTGATAGACAGATAAGGTAATGGGGAAAAAATAACTAGAAAAATTAGCGAAAGACAAAGAAAACACCTGACCTTAAAAAGTTACTTGTGTGACGGGGAAGATCAAAATACAAGCTCTGAAGAGGATAACAATGCCAAAAAGGAAACACATGAAGCCTTAAAGGAAAGCATGAAAGGATGTCAGGCTCTGAAAGAGTGTCTGAAAGAACATGAAAAGAAGCTTAAACATCAAACAATAAGAGAATTGACAAAAAGCTTCAACAGCTGGGGAAAAATTTCACGAAGAAACCAACTCTCTAAAAACTAGAATAGACCAAAAGGAAATGGAGGCACAAAAATACATCGAAGAACAAATCCCCAAAGACTAGAATGGACAAAATGGAAATGAAGGCAAAAAAGCCTTAAAACATTGAAAAACCGCTCAACTCCTTAAATAGTAGGATTGGCCAAATGGAAAAGGAAACACAAAAACTCAAAGAAGAAAATAATTTCCTAAAATTTAGAATGAGGCACATAGAAAGTAATGGATTCATAAGACGTTAGAAAACAATAAGACAAAATCAAAAGAATTTAGAAGAAAATCTAAAATGCCTTCTCACTGGAAAAACAACTAACCTGGAAAAAAAGATCCAGGAGAGATAATTTAAGGATCATCAGGATACTTGAAAGTCACAATAAAAAAAAGAACTTGCCCAACATATTAGAAGAAATTATCAGGGAAAATTGTCCTGATATCCTTGAATAAGAGGGAAAAATAGAAATAGAGAGAATCCACCAATTACCTCCTGAAAGAGACCCTAAAATAAAACACCTCAGGACTATTATAACCAAATTTCAGAACTCCTAGGCAAAGGAAAAAGTACTACGAGTACTCCAGAAAGAAACAATTCAAATATTGTGGAGTCCCAGTCAAGACTACACAAGAGAATGTAGTAGCTTCTACATTAAAGGACTGGAAAACATTGAATGTGATATTTTGAAAAGACTGGGTCAGTTAAAAAAAAATCACAACACACTTCATTAACATTTTCTCCATCACTTACTTATGTCTACACAATCAACAAAATAATAAACCAAGCCCCAATTTGTTATTGTTATTGTAGTTGAGTCGTCCAGTCATTTCCAACTGGACCATAGCACACCAGACCCTTCTATCCTCTCCTATCTCCCAGACAAATCTGTCCAAGATTTGTTACTGCCATGACACTACTGACTGATCTAAATCTCTGATGTCCCCTTCTCCTTCTGGTTTTGCTCTTTCCCAAATCAGGGTCTTTTGCAGTGAATCCTGTCTGCTGATATGGCCAAAGTATTTTAAGCTTCAGCTTCAGAAACAGCTACCTAATCCTGAAGGATAAATGCTCATAATAGAAATTTAGTTGCTGAGTCCCATGAGCTGGCTCAAGCACACCCCTGACCACGTTCAGCCCCTCATTTTACAGATGAGAAAACTGAGACACAAATAGGATAAGTGACTTGTCCAAAGTTATATAGCCATTTATTGTCTGAGCTGAAATTCAAGCCCAGATCTCCCTGACTACAATGCCAGTGCTCAGTACATCATTCACTATGCTCTACTGCCTCTCATTAGAGCAGGGAATGTTAGAGATCATGAAGCCCAACACTCTCATTTTGCAGATAAGGAAATTGATGTTCAGAGAAATTACGTCAAATCAGACTGGTTTTTACCAAGAAGAGGTAGGATTAGAATTGATGTTTTTTGTCTTTAGGTTAGTATTTGTTCCCTTTACCACAATGTTCTTTGAATTTGCTATAATTTTAAGGGATAGAAGAGATCTTAGATGGCATCTAGTCCAAGCCACAGCTAGGTGGCACAGTGGGTAGAGTACTATGTAGGAGTCAGGAAGACTCATCTTCTTGAATTCAAATTCAGTCTCAAACACTAGCTGTAAGCCACTTAATCTTGTTTGCCTCTGTTTCCTCATTTGTAAAAATAACTGGAGAAGGAAATGGCAAACCACTCCAGTATCCTTGCCATGAAAGCTCCAAATGGGTCGCAAAGAATCAGACTTAAACATCCCAACTTAAACAACTCAACACACCAGCCCAAACTACTCACTCTGTTGATGAGCTTAGACAGAGGAAATGACTAGCCCAAGGTTACACACTCAAGTTAATAGCAGCACCAAGGCTATACACCCCGTCTCCCAACTCCCATCCTTTCCCACCACCATGCTACGGAAATCTTTACATCTTTATTGACCCCTAACTTTCCTGACTAGCTTTAGCAGGTCCGCCTCCAGCATTTAACCCAGCAGACTCCCCAGACATTTTTGCCCCTGATCATATTACTGGTTCTCAGTCCTAATCCTTATTTTTAGGTCTGATCCCAGCAGCTATGAACACATATGAACACATATGAAAATATGTTAGCTGAGTTAAATTGAGGGTTCAGAAAAAAATTTCTCTGTATGTTAGAAAAGTCATTAAACCAAAGTTAGTCTTCATTTATTCATCTCCCACCACCAGTACTTAGCTTATGGCCATTGCCACATCAGCCACACCCTTAGCATAGCTCTGATTTTAAATCCCTGCTTCTAATGAGGCCAATTTTAGCTTAGGACCCAGTGGAGAAATATGCTCTTTGGCACACTCTGGCTTCCTCGGTCCCTTGTCCTAAAGGGGGAGAGAGAGAGCGGCTTCCAGGAAGAAACTAAGCACCCTTAGGGATGGAAGAGGTTAGAGTTTAGTGAAGATCAGGCACTGGGGACTTGGGCCAAGCAGGGGTGCTGAGCCAGCTTTCAGCCCTGCCAAAGCCTGTGGAAGCCTGCAGAGTTTGCCTCCAGCCTCTCCCTGACTGACGGGCTCTGTGGCTGCCCAGCTCCTGGGAGCCCTCATTATCCTATTACCAATGGGATGTTTATCTCCCATGTCAATTTTCCAATGTTAGATTCACAGCCTGCCCGGGCTTAGGGTGGGGAGGGATAGAGGATGAGAATGGGTGATATTCCTTAGGCAGACATCCAAATGAATGACTCTGAAATAAGTAAACTAGATTTGAAAGAAATGATGATGAAATACAGCAAGGATTTTTATGAATGAGGGATTTTTAATTACAGCGATAACATGGCGCAGTGGGATGAACATGGGATTTGGAATCAGAGGACCTGGGTTCAGATCCCAGACCTGCTATTTACTTCCTGTATAACTTTGAGTAAGTCACTTAAATTTTCTGTGTCTCAGTTTTCTCCTTCACAAGATGAGAGGGTCAAACCAAAAGACCTTTAAGGTTTCTTCTGACTCAAAATGTATTTTTTATTTATTAAACTCTTACAGTGTATTGGTTCTAAGGCAGAAGAGTGGTAAGAACTAGACAATGGGGGTCAAGTGACTTGCCCAGGGCCACACAGCTAGGAAGTGTCTGAGGCCAGATTTAAACCCAGGATCTCCCATCTCTGGGCCTGGCTCTCAATCCACTGAGCCACCTAGCTGCCTATTAAAACCCTTAACTTTTTTTTTTTTTAGAATTAATATTGTGTATTGGTTCCAAGGCAGAAGAGTGGTAAGGACTATGATGGGGGTTAAGTGACTTTCCAGATTTGAGCCCAGGACCTTCCAGGCACTAGGCCTGATTGCTATTTTTAACTGAGCCACCTAACTGCCCCTCTGACTCAAAATTTATGATTCAATGAGCTTTATTATCCTATAAAATTTTCTAAACTTCAGTTTACTCTTCTTTAGAAAGGGGAGGGATGGGATGACTTTTATGATCACTTCCAGTTCTAAATACTATCCTTAAATACTATAATTTCCTTGGTGGTGGTTTTCATTTCCCTCCTCTGAGAAGGTGGGAAGGGCTGTTGGCTCAGTGAGGGAGGGGGGAGAATAGATCATTGGTCCTTCAGGACCATCAACACTCCAGTACTGATCTGACCCCTCATTTTAGAGTTGAGGAAACTGACATTCAAAAAGGGAAATCACATGCCCCCAAATCACACAATGGGATTAGAAAGCTGGTCCCCCACTTTCCAGTTCGATACTCTCTCTACTTTTGTGCTTTCCATATCAGGGCCTGGTATGACCCCAATTCATTCTTTTTCCAAGAATTTCTAGTGCCCTGGAGAACAGGAATCCTTAGACTTGGGGAGAACCACTGTGAACCCACTGTGGAAATCCTCAGACAAGTGGTTATCCAGCCTCTCCTGGAACATCTCCAACAGGGGGAAGCCATCTTTCTAGGCAGCGCATTCCATTTTGGAGTAGCCTTTAGTTATTAGAAAGTTTTTTCCTGACAGCAAGTTTAAATTTACCTCTTTGCAATTTCCACCCCTTGTTCCTAAATCTTTCCTCTGTGGCCAAACAGAACAAATCTAATCCCTCTTCCATATGCCAGGCCTTCAAATACTTGAAGATAGCTATCATGTTCCCTCGCCTTCACTGTCACCCTTGACCTTCTTTTCAACATCTTTCCCACCCTACGATTTCTTCAACCTATCCACATATAACATAGATTCAAGACTCTTTGCCATATTGGTTACCTTCCTCTGGAAATTTCCCAGTCTATAAATATTCTTTGCTATTTTTAACCCTTATCTTCTGTCTTAGTGTGAATTCTAAGACAGATGAGCAGCAAGGGCTAGGCAACTGGGGTTAAGTGACTTGTCCAGGGTCACACAGCTAGGAAGTATCTGAGGTTAGATTTGAACTCAAATTCTCCCATCTCTAGACCTGGCTCTCAATCCACTGAGCCACCTAGCTGCCCCACCTAATATTCTTTTTAAACTGTGGCATTCAGAATTGAATAACATGCTCCATTTGTGGTCTATTCAGGATATTATCCAGTGATGTTAACACCTCCTTATTTCTGGAAGCTATATTTCTTTTAATGCAACCCCCAAATCACATCAGCTTTTTGGTGGCTATCAACTCTGCCGACTTATACTCAACTTTCAGTTCATGAAAACCTGAAGACTTTTAAATCAATTGCTACCTAACCATGACTCCTTCACTTTGAACTTGAAAATTTGTTTCTTGAACCTGTGACAGACTTTACATTTATTCTTTTTAAATTCCATCTTATTGCATTCAGAATACTGCTCTAGTCCATCAAAACATTTTGGATCCTGACTATCAGCAAGAGGAAGAGCTCTCCCTTCCAGCTTTGTGTCATCTTCAATTAATAAGCATAAAATATTAATAATATGGAAATAGGTCTTGATCAATGACACATGTAAAACCCAGTGGAATTGCCCATTGGCTACTGGAGAGGGTGGAAGGAGGTGAGGGAAAGAACATAAGTCATATAACCATGGAAAAATATTCTAAATTAATTTATTAAATAAAAAATTTCAAATTAAAAAAACACCAAATAATAAGCATGGCATCTCTCCTCTTTTCCAATCCATTGATAAAAATGTTAAAGACCACACAGGGCTAAGCACAGATACATGAGACACCTCCCTGGAGACCTGCCAAGTTGACATTGAACCATTAACTTTGTAAATATGGACATTCAACCAGTTCCAAATCCACTTAACTCTATTATTGTCAAGCCCACATCTCTCCATCTTTCCTATAAAAATAGTATGAGATACTTTAAGTGCTTTGATAAAATTTAGCAAACTAAATATATCTAAAGCATTCCCCGATATACTAATTTAGGATTTTTTAAAACCACAAAACTGCCTATTTAATTGCTTTAGGGAACTCTTGGTCAGGAACTCCCTCTATCAATGCAGCTTGGCATCTTTTCTGCAACTTCTACTCTTAGTTGTTTGAGGCCTAGAGAAGTAAGTGATTTTTGTTGTTGTTTTTTAGTTGTTGTTCAGTTGTGTCTGACTCCATTTGGGGTTTTCTTGGCCAAGATATTGGAGTAGTTTAACATTTCTTTCTCCAGATCATTTTACAGCTGAGGAAACTGAAGCAAAAGGTTGAGTGACTTGTCCAGGGTCCCACGACTAGTAAGTGACTTTCCCAGGGCTAAATAGATAGTAGGCATAAAAAGCAAGACTTGAAGTTAGTGTCTTCCTGACTCTGAAGCCTGCTCTCAATCTAAAACAAGTTCTCACTAGTAGGGAAACTCCTTGAGGGCAGGAACTGCTTTCTATTTTCTTGGTATCAGAGTGTCTGACACTAGAAAGAAAAGGCAGATCAATTACATTGATCAATGCTAGAATTTAAAAAAGAATTTTACTTGAATTTACTCTACTCTCTCTTCTCTGTGCAAGTAAACTTTAAATACAAATAAAATTATATGAAGACATAATTTTTTTGAAATAATTTTTTCTCTTATTTTCTTTAGTACATGCAAATGTACTATGTCAATGGATGCAGATTGGTCCTTTCAGGCATTATTCCTAAATTCTGGATCTTATTAAGTACTCGTTCACTGATTGATCTATCCACTCTAACCTTGTCAATAAAGGGAAATAAGAATATTTTGGCATAGCCTATTTTTTAAAAAAGCTCTTACCTTCTGTCATGAAGAGCTGGACAACTGAACAACAGTGACAAAAACTTTAAAGTACTATCTATGTGTTAGGTGGCACAGTGGATAGAGCACTAGGCCTAGAGTCAGGAAGACCTGAGTTCAAGTTTGACCTCAGACACTTACTAGCTGTGTGACCCTAAGCAAGTCACTTAATCCTGTTTGCCTCAGTTTGCTTATCTGTAAAATAAGCTGGAGAAGGAAGTAGCAAAACACTCCAAGATCTTTGCCAAGAAAACCCCAAATGGGGTCAAAAAGAGTCAGACACAACTGAAAAACAACTAAACAACAAATTATTATTATCATCCTCTTTTTCACAATTCCGTTTTTGTTGCTCATGGCTTCCCTCTGGCCTCAGCTCAATTTTGGCTTTAGCACTCCTGATGACACTTTTCTAGGTCCGTGACAAGTCAGAGGGTTTAACTAGAAAATCCCTGAGGCCTTTGCCAGCTCTGACATTCAATGACAGTATCATAAATATTCTAAGGCCCCTTCTAGGGCAACTGGAATATAGGAGAAAGGGACATTGGATTAGTGGTCACGAGTGCTGGGTTTGAATCCTTCCTCCACCATGAATGAACTGTGTAAGCTTAAGCAAGTCATTTAGTCCACGGCTCAGATTCTTCATCTGTACCTCTGCGTTATTGTGATGACAAAATGAAATAACTTATCACAGAGCACTTTGTAAACTTAATGTGCCACGGGAAGGTCAGCCAGCATTATTAAGATGGACAGTGTATGGCCCTAGGTCCATTTAAGTGGCCATTTATTGCTCTGGCCTCTTCCGGCTCTAACAGTTTTTGATCCCGTGTTTGGCCATTGCAAAGTGGTTTCTTGTGGAGTGGCTCCTGAGGTTTATCTGTAGAGATGCTTAGGGGATACTCGGCTGATTTTTCAGCACTCTCTGTCATCCCTGGACCTCCCAAGCATGTCCCTGAGACAGCTCTGGGATTGCACTGGAGTAGTTCAAAATGGTGGTCCTGAGCAATCCCATTCCCCAAAACCCAAAACTTACTAGGCAGGAAAGTCCAGTCCAGCTACTTTCTTTCTCTGGGTCTCAGTTTCCTCTGCTGGAGGAAGTGGGGATTATGACAAGTGCCTTGCTTCTTTCTTGAAGCCGTTGTTATGAGGCTTAAAAGAGGGAATGGATATGAAAAGGTTTTGGAAAGTTCAATGCACCGCGGGAATATAAAGGGTAATTATATCTCTGCCTTCCTGCGAGGAAGGTCTGACTGGGGCCAAGGGCCTAATACGGGGGCCTTTGGGGAATAGGAAAAGATATTTTAGTCCTAATCCACCTCATTTCCAGAATTTTCTCAACCTTCTTAAAATAATTTTGGCCTCTGGCATCTTTGGCTCTCTGAAGAGCTGAGGCCTGTATAAAATGAAGCCATTAAGCAATTTTTTCATCCCATAATGGGAAATGCTGCTCAAAGAGGCCATCTCCTCTCTCTTTTGCTTACATTCAGAGGGAGAAAGCCATCTTCTTGGAAAGTCTAGAGAACTCCCTAAGGAAAAGGTAGCCCAGCCTCCTAAGAGATAGAAGAGAAGTCCTCCTTGCCTTTAGGATTTCATAGCTTCTTGGTTTCAAAACAGCCTACACTCAGATTGTTTATCCATCAATCTAGAACAATCGGTTCAATTCCTTCCCTATACCAGTTAAGGATTTCCCCCAATTCTAAGAGTCTTCCAGAAGCATCTCTCCTTGTCTCTTCTCTCCTGCTCAGCTGGGTGAGGGTTAAAGACCAAACAAATGAAGAATAACAGAGAACAAGCAGCCAATTCATTAACCAGGGTCTGCTTTGCTCTTCTCTGTCACTGTTAATCATCTGGCTTTCATTTATTGTTATATGTGTACTCAGATAAATAATAGCGTGTTTGTATTTCCACAAGTATGTTTGAATCTCATACATTTTTGGATCTCACAACAGGGATCTGGGCTCTGATAAGACTTATCTTCCTTCTCTTTTTTTCCCCCTTCTTTCTTTTCTTCCTTCTTTCAAAAAATTTTTAAAGCATTTCTTATGTTCAGAACATTGCGAGACACCGGAGCAGATTCAAAGACAAATGAGAAATAGTTCCTGACCTCTAGCAGCTTTCTTGTATTGATACAGAAGCAAAGCTTATTTCAGCTGATAAATTATTATCTTTCATAACAGGCGTACAAAGAGACGCCTGGTTCATTCATTTGCCAACTGTTCTCTATTGTGGATGTTAACCATTGCTACAGCAGAAGTATTTTAGCAATGAAGTTCATTTCGGATCCCCCATCCTCCCATTGCTGGCTTAGTAGCCTTGCAGGCTGGTCTCTCTTTTTATGTTCAGTTGTATCTTTCATGATCTCGTTTGAGATTTTCTTGACAAAGACCTATAATGTTTGCCATTTCCTTTCCCAAATTATTTTACAGATGAGCAAACTGAGGCAAACAGGGTTAAATGACTTGACCAGGATCACAAAGTATCTGAGGCTGGATTTGAACTTGGTTCTTCCTGACTCCAGGACAGCACTCTACATACTGCACCACCTAGTCCACCCTGAATGCTACTATTCTCCAATAAATCCCACATAGTTTTAAAAAATATTTTTGGGGGACATCTGGGTGGCTCAGGAGGTTGAGAGCCAGGCCTAGAGATAGGAGGTCCTAGGTTCAAATCTGACCTCAGACACGTTCTAGCTGTGTGACCCTGGGCAAGTCACTTAATCCCCATTGCCTAGCCCTTACCACTCTTCTGCCTTGGAACCAATACATGGTATTGATTCTAAGATGGAAGGTAAGAGTTTAAAAAAAAAATAT
>NC_058131.1:243930362-243983496 GCF_016433145.1 Gracilinanus agilis
ATATATATATATAGCATAAATCTACTTCCATGGCTTGTCAAAGGTATTTGACAAGCCATGGAAGTAGATTTATGCTCATGTATTGTTTCTGAGCTTCTGAAAAACAATACCCAAGAAGATGGGCTCTATAGTATTAAGGGTAATAACAAATAAAAATAAATTTTGGTAGTACCTTCTAATTTACAAACTATTTTCCTTACAGCAGCCCTATAAGCTAAGTACTCAAGTATGATTAGCCCTACTTTCCAGAGAGGGAAATTGAAACAAAAAAGGAATAATTGGATCTCGTTCTGGAAAGAATCTTATTGATTATCTTCTCGGTCCCTCTCAGATCCTGCTTGGTTTTATGTTCTTAGTTCTTAGGTATTCCCTTCCTCCCTCTCACCTTCTACGAGAACAGGTCTTCAGAGCAGAAAGGGTGGAAGGGACCTTGGAGGCCATCTGAGTGAAACTATTAAAAATGAGGAAGAGAGAACTTAAATTTCACACTCTTCTTACTCTTTTAACACTTCTTCCTTCCTTCCACATGCACTCTGATTCAGCTTTGCTGGATTATTTGCCGTCGCTCCCACACAACACTCCATCACTCCATGCCCCGGCACTGGCGCTCTCCCATAACCACTCTTCCTCCCTCCCTCTTAACCTCTGCCCTGTGGCTTCCCTGCCTTCTTTCAAGGTTTAGCTGAAATCCCACCATCTGCAGGGGGCCCTTCCCAGGCTTTCTTCTCCCTTCAACCCCCTGTGCCTTCACTATGAGATCACCTCCAAGTTATCCTGCCTAGATCTTCACAGGTAGAACAGGGCTGCTTCAGTGTGGCTTAAGGGAGGCAACAATAGACATCTCTAGTGTCTCTTCCCCTTCCCTTTCTCCAAGGACACTGATTCTTGCCAGGAAGGGAGGCAGAAGATTAGAGCCAAAAGCTTGGCCGCTCTGCTTTCCTCAGAGGGGGTTCTGGGATGAAAGGATATCTATTTGCTTCCTCAAATCTTGTTAGACTAGGGAGAACAATTTTTAGGGTCACTCCTGATTCCTGTTCCGCCATGAGAAAGGAGGGTCCTAGGATCTATATCTAAGGCTTGTCCCCCATCCCACCAGATATCTGCTCTAGAATGACCACACAGAGCAAGGAACAAATAAGCTTAATTATATAAACTGATAGCAAAACAGAAATCAGAGAAATACATAGGAGAAGTTATAACCAGAAAAATATAGGCAGAAGGATCTTTCCACTGGGAACAAAATCACTCCGTTCAAGAGAGAGAAAGAAGGGGCAGCTAGGTGGCCAGGCCTCCACACAGGAGGTCCTCTCAGGTCTCAGACACTTCTGATCAGTGTGACCCTGGACAAGTCACTCAAACTGTTTGACTCAGTTTCCTTATCTGTCAATTGGCTGGAGAAGGAAATCATTCCAATATTTTTGCTAAGAAAACCTCAAAAGGGAGTCCCAAAGAGTCAGATATGTTGGAAATGATTCAAGAACAACATCAAGTGCAGAGTAAAAGGAGCAGAACCAGGAGAACATTGTACACAGAGACAGATACACTGTGGTTCAATCGAATGTAATGGACTTCTGTATTAGCAGCAATGCAATGATCCAGGACAATTCTGAGGGACTGATGAGAAAGAACGCTATCTACATTCAGAGAAAGAACTGTGGGAGCAGAAACACAGAAGAAAAACAACTGCTTGATCACATGGGTCGATGGGGATATGTTTGGGAATATAAACTCTAAACAATCACCCTAGTGCAAACATCAATAATATGGAAATAGCTTTTGATCAATGACACACATAAAATCCAGTGGAATTACTCATTGACTATGGGGATGAGGGGAGGGAAAGAACATGAATCATGTAACCATGGGAAAAGATTCTAAATCAATTAATTAAATAAAATTTTTTCAAATTAAAAAAAAGAACAACATCAAGGAGAAGGTCTTCATAAACTACTTTGATCAAAAAACCTCAAACCCCTGCATCCAAGAAGTACTCAGAAGACAGATTTATTGAATCATAGTTCCTCCAAGTAGGAATTTAAAGAAATTAAAAGTGTATTTAAAAAAGTCTGGCTTTATTCTGGATTCATTTACAGATGATAAGGAAGCAGTGTGGGGTAGCTGACTCCTGGGGTACCTTGGATTTGGAGTCAGAAGATCTGTGTTTGAATTCTAATTCTAATAAATGAATGAACAAGTGAAAAGCATTTATTATTAAGCATTTACTAAGTTCAAAGAACTATACTAAATTAGAGGTATGAATAGGAAAGTAAGGCTGTCTCTGCACTCAAAGAGCTCCGTCTAATGGGGGAGACAACCCATGAGGAAGGTTTCTGCTGCAAGCTTCCAGCAAAGGGCTCGTGATCCTGGCGGTACAGGAGCAAAGCAGATGGTGATGCATCTCCTTTAATGTCATTTCCACTGATAACACCATATCTATTTCAGATGTCAAACCATTAGACAGTATCAAGGACTGGGAGGGAAAGAATTTTCTTTTCTGGGTCTGTGGTAGCTGTGGCTGTTGAGGAGGCCCCCAGGACCCTATTACTTGTAGAGGCAGTTAACAGGTTGCCTCTGGGCATTGGCTGCTCCACCAGGCAAGTCACTTAATTTCTCTTCATCAGTTTCCTCATCTATAAAATGAGCCTTCTACTACTTGCATCTGAGGGAAGAGTCTTGGGAACTGTAAATCTTGGGGCAGCTAGGTAGCTCACTGGATTGAAAGCTGGGTTTAGGAAAGCCCTAGGTTCAAATCTGACTTCAGACACTTCCTAGCTCTGTGACCCTGGGCAAGTCTCTTAACCCCCATTGCCTAGCCCTTACCACTCTACACAGTACTGCTTCTAAGATGGAAGGTAAGGGTTTAAAAAAATAAAATAAAATTGTAAATCTTTATAAATATCAGTTTTTGTTATTATGAGTGTCCTCGTCCCTAGTATCTTTCATAGAGTAAAAATGACAATGATATAAGAAATGATGAACAGGTTAATTTTAGAGAAACATGGAAAAACCTACATGAAATTATGAAGAATGAAATAAGCAGAACCAAGAGAATGTTATATACAGCAACAAAAATATTGTTTGGAGATTGGCTTGCGTATGTCCATTTCCAGTGAAAGAACCAAAAATAGAAATAAGATATAATTTTATATGTCAATTTTATTTGTCAATTAATGCCTTCTCTAATGGGGGGAGGGAATTAACTGAGTATCTTATTATTTAAATGTTACAAATAAATAAATAAATATACCTTGGGAATGAAAAAAGCTTATTGATTAGGATTTTTAAGGGTTTTTAATTCTTTAAATTTTTTAATTAATTAATTAAAATGTTTCCCCATGTTTACATGATTCATGTTCTTTCCTTCCCCTCTTCCCTCCTCCCTCCCAGAGCTGACAAGCAATTCTACTGGGTTGTACAAATGTTATCACTTGATACCCATTTCCATATTATTCATTTTTGCTATAGACATTTTTAATGCCTAAACCCCATGATTAGAATTTTGTGTGTGTACTTGCTTGCAAATAATTTTATGATGTTAAGCAATGAATGGAAATGACATTAAAGAAGTATTATGCATCCTAAAGACCATGGGAATTTTCCATCTGACTTGTAGCTAAAATCTTTTGTATGTTTTATGTCCTCATTAGAATATGAGCTCCTTGAGAGCAGGGACCCTCTTACTTTCCTTTGTATCCCCAGAGCTTAGCACAGTACTTTATGTACAGGAACTACTTAAAAATGTTTTATTCACCTCATTCATTCATTCATTCATTCATTCATTCATTTATTCATTCATTCATTCTTCTGTTCCATTTATTTGGGGTGAGGAGGGGGAGATGAGGACAGAGTGGAGTTCTTCCAAGACTTTGTATTTCCTACAGCACAAAAGCCTCAGATCCTGTTTTCTGGGCAGATTCCAGAACTGCGTGGTTTCAGATCTATGCGTCAATACTTCAAGGAGCCATGATTTCATTGGCACGGGGCCTCCCTCCAGTGACAAAGATCCCAACCCTTCCACATTTGGTAGAGTTGTTGTGGCCAAAAAAATCATCACATTGTGGCCAGCCTTCTTCTGTTGAGTGTCTCTGCACTTAGGCTGACTCCTGTCTCTCACCAGGGCCACCACTCTTCCTCCCCTCCCTTCCATCCCAGATTATGTCTCATTTGCACTGTATGTGTCTTGTATGTACCTAATATCCCCCATTAGAATGTTAGCTCCTTGTCCTACCAAATTCCTTTTATGATACAAATATGGTGTTGATACCCAAGCCAGGAACAGCAAAAACAGAGAAAGAAAATTATAGACCCATTTCCTTGATGAATATAGATGCGAAAATGCTAGCAAGGAGACTGAGCAATACATCACAAGGATCATTCACTGTGTCCAGGTGGGATTTAGATCAGGAATGTAAGTCTGGTTCAACATCAGGATGTGAGCTCCTTGGGGGCAGATGCCATTTTTGCTGCTTTTTTTGTGTCCCAGGCACTTAATACAGTCCATATCTGGTACATAGTAAATGTTTAGCAAATGCCTGTTGATTCAAAATCCTCCCATTTTGGTAAGGCCTGATTTGCCTTTCTTATTGTCAGTTGTTTCAGTTGTATCTGACTCTTCATAACCTTATTTGGGGTTCTCTTGGCAAGGATACTGGAATGGTTTGCCAATTCCCTCTCTACCTCATTTTATGGATGAGGAAACTGAAGCAAAAAGGATCAAGTGATTTACCTAGGGTCCTACAGCTAGTAAGTGTCTGAGGTCAAATCTGAACTCAGGAAGATGAATCTCCCGACTCCAAAACTATACCACCCAGCAAATGACAATTTACCCAGAGGTCAAAAAACCAGAGTTTCAAGCTCAGACCAAGTCCTACAATGTCCGAGAAATCTTTCTTGACTACTGTGATCTCTCTCATACCCCTGATCTTCTGTCACTCACATAACATTTAGCATAAACCTCTTTTATTATTCTCTATTTACATCCAAAATCTTTTTTCCTCACAAGAGAGGGAGCCCCGGAGGGCAGATTGTGTCTTGGGCTTCCTCCTTCCCCTTCTCTCCTCATCAATTCCTGGTACAAGACATGAAGCAAATTATAATGAACCCATTGAGAAAAGCACTTGGTATCTCCAGGGAAAGAGATGCTGGCAATGAATAAGGCAGCTGAAGATTCCTAATGATCCCAGGTCAGCAGAGCAACAAAGCAGGCCCTTGACAACCAAGCAAAAGAGATCAGGTTGATTTCAGGCTCCCAGATCAATCTCTAAAGTAAAAATTCCACACTGAGGGTCCTGTCTTTCAGGGCATAAGATCATAAAATCATAGAATCTCAGCACTAGCAGGAATGGCAAGGAGCAAGAATACATCCTGCAACATTCCCCACAAGAGGCCATCCAGCCTCCGTTACTCCTTTGGAGACAAGGGCAATGGCATTGATCAAGCCTCAGTGCTAGGTAGGAGGGACACAAAACAAGAACTGCACTGCATGTTTTATAGGATTGCACATGTAAAATCTATATCAGATTGTTTATTGTCTCAGGGAGTGGGCAGGGCACAGAGGAAGGAAAGGTCAGAAGAAGGGAGAGAATTGGGAACTCAAAACTTTTTTAATGTTAAAAATTATTTTTACATGAAATAAGGGAAGAATATTATTTTAATTATTTTTAATTTAATTTTGAGTTTTAGGATGTTTTTCCATGTTTACATGACTCATTTTCTCTCCCTCTCCTCTTCCTTCCCCTCTCCTGGAGCCGACAAGCAATTCCACTGGGTTGTATAAATGTTATCACTTGATGCCTAATAAAATATTATTAAAAAAATCTATTTGAATGAACATTTTAACCTGATTTCCCCTGAGCCATTTTGTGTGATTTGCTCTAGACATCAAAATGTCTAAGTTCTAAACTCCAGGAAATGCCATCAATTTAAATGTTGAAGACGAAAGACATCAGCAATTAATAACGCTCTACACTCTTTTGAGAGGATGGATTGTTTCGTTCTCTTTATCACTATTATTTATCCTTAGCTCCTAGCACAGTACAAACCACATGGGAGACTCTTAATAAGATAAATGCTTATTGACTGATTAAATAAGGTTAAAAAAAAAAAAGCACAAACCTTGCCTTCACAGAGCTTATGTTCTACTGGATAGCTGGTTCTGTTTGGGTTGGTCAGCTCTGTGCCTTAGGAAATTTTCATTTACATGGAGCTTAAGTATGCCTTTTTGCAACTTGTTCTCACTACTCCTTGAGCTGCTTTTTGAGTGAGAGCTCCTCATGGTTTTTTGAAGTCAGGCAGAACAAATTTAAGCCCCTTCCACATGACAACATTTAGAATACTTGAAGAGAGGTGTCAAACTCCTCTATGCTTTCTTCAACTAATTAAAAAAAACACCCTTTCTTTCTTTCTTAGTAATAACTCTAAGACAGAAAGGCAAGGGAAATGGGGTTATAGTGACTCAACCAGGGTTGCACAGCTATAGTGTCTGAGGTCAAATTTGAGCCTCCTTTCTTTAGGCCTGGCTCTCTATCCATTGAGCCACCCAGCTGCCCCTTGCAGGTCCTCTTGTAGCCTTTCATCTTCTCTGGCATGCCTTTCAATAAGCCAACAGTTTCTCTAATGATGAACATCTATATTGATATAGATATCTAATACCTATAAACACATACCTGTAGACCTATACATACATACATATAGATAGACAGATAGAAAGCTAGATAGATAGGAAGAAAGTTAGCTAGCTAGATAGATAGACAGGGATAGATAGATGGAAAGATATATAGATAGAAAGCAAGATAGATAAATAGAAAGCAAGCAAGCTAGCTAGCTAGAAAGATAGACAGAGATAGATAGATAGAAAGATATATATAGATAGATAGAATGCAAGCTTGCTACATAGAAAGAAAGAAAGCTAGCTAGTTAGATAGATAGATAGACATAGATAGGGAAAGATAGATAGAAAGCAAGCTAGCTAGCTAGATAGAAAGATAGATTGATAGAAAGCAAGATAGAAAGACAGACAGAGATAGAAAGATAGAAAGATAGAAGGAAAGCAAGATAGATAGATAGATAGATAGATAGACAGATAGACAGATAGATAGATGGATAGATAGATGGAAAAATAGATGGATAGATAGATAGATAGATAGATAGATAGATAGATAGATAGATAGATAGATAGATAGATAGACGGATGATAGATGAACATCTAAGAATGTTCAATATTCTCATTGTACGGCTGTGGAAATTGAAACCTGGAAAGTGAAGAGTGATCTGCCCAAGCTCACACGATGAGCTAATAATAATAAATCATTTATCTGGATAGTATTTTAAAGGGTTTAAAGTGCTTTCTCATCAATTATCTCATTGGATTCTCACAGGAATCCTCTAACATAGGCAGGAGCTGTAACAGATGAGGAGTCTGGCTCAGGTAGGTTAAGGAATCTTCCTGAGGACACATAGCCAATCCATGGTGTTGCTGGGACTGGATCTGGCTCCTCACACTCTGTTCTGAGCCCCCCCAAGTAAGAGAAAGAAAAATGTCTTAGGTAAGACTCCCCAAAGATCCTGGTGCAGCACCCTGCTTGTTAAGACAGCCAGTCACACAGATAAACACGGGTCCACCACTCTGCCACTGGAGAAGGGCAAGGCTGGGCTCCTGATGGGCGTTTCTTTGCCAGACGAACAGCCAATGGTGGGTGACCTGCTGGGGAGACGTGTGCCATGCTTGTGGATTATAGCTGTCTCACTTTACACAGTCAATGTGTTTCTTCTTGGAAGGTCTCCAGAGCTTGAGGCCTGCATTCTTGGGTTCTCATAAAAACAGAAGTCCCAAAGGCTTGTGAACCTTCGCCTGAGCTGTGCACAAATGAATCATGCCTGGATCCCTAGAGACCAGGAAGTGGGCTTTTCGAGGAAACCACTCTCTCAAAGAAACCGGTGACTTTGGTAATGGCAGAAATGGCTTATGTGGCCAATGGCTGTGGTAGATCAGCATTATGGAACAGCTGTGAATAACCCCAAGCACATGGGTTTTCTTCCCTTATGGACTTTCCTGTCAAGTTTCTGGGTATGCCTACCCTTTACCATAGATGTTTTGTACACTGGAAAAAAAGAGCCTGCTCCAGGTTATATGTGTATTGTGATGAATTTATGTATTGACTTTACTATATTATCAGTTATATTGTTAAATAAATGGTATTTTAAAAAAATTATTGAACATTATCAAGTTGGGAGAAATGACAAGAGGCACCAATGTATAGTAATAGCTGTCCTGATAGCCAGGAAAATCTGGGTTCAAGTTCAGCCTTTGATGTGTGTTAATTGTGTGACCCCGGACAAGTCACTTAACCTCCTAAGCCCCTAGGCAACTTCTAAGACTAAAGATTCTGTGGAAAAGATGTCAATCTGCATTGGTGGAAGAAAATTTCCTCAAAGGGAGTTCCCCTTATCAATGATCACAAAGGTTTAATCATTATCTCCATTCCTAAATGACATATGTGAAGAAAACAAAGAAAGAAACAAAAGAAAGAAGGAAAGTCATATTATAGAATTCTGAGCTGGAGTAAACTTTATTTTTTTTATTTTATTTTTTTTTAAACCCTTATTTTCCATCTTAGAATCAATACTGTGTATTGGTTCTAAGGCAGAAGAAGGGCAATGGGAGTTAAGTGATATGCCCAGGGTCACACAGCTAGGAAGTATCTGAGGCTAGATTAGAACCTACAACCTCCCATCTCTAGGCCTGGCTCTCAATCTCAAGCCACCCAGCTGTCTCCTGGAATAGACTTTATAAATCATGCAGTCCAATCCTTTCTTTGTACAATTGAAGAAACTAAGGCCCAGAAGAGGGGTAATTTGGCCAAATCAGATGGGTAGTTAAGAGCAGAGCTGGGATTTGAGCCTAGATTTTTCTGACCACAAAGTGTTCCTTTAACTCCACCAGGGAGATATACAGGTAGTACTTTAAATGAAGGCTGGCATGTCTAGGGGAACCCATTTATGAGTAGGGGAAACTCCTAGGTAGTATATATATATATTTATATGCATGTATGTCTGTATGTATGCAGCCCATCATTCCATTGAATCTACGCAATGTGGTTATTCCCTCCAACAATGCAACTCATCCTTGTCTCCTCCAACCATGCTGCCCTTGTCCATGTCCTCCCATAAATCCATAAGAGAGGGTCTACCCAACATGCTGGCAACTTTCTTTTGATGCTTTTGTTATTGTGTGGATAACAGTGAAATATGTGGGATGTCCTGTGATTACCCTTGCTCTCATTACAGGTTAGGTCCATTAAAAAAAGTATATATCTTCTTCCAGCAAACTGTAAATGGTTTATAGCTTATGGTTTTATGTGCAATTTTATTTCTTTTGATTGATTTCTTTTGTTGAGCTGATTAAGTCTATGATATAAAATTTTTTTAAAAACCTTAGTGACCTTTAGAGATTCCTCAGTGATTCCTTTGCTCAAAATCCCGGTGAATAATAAACTCTTCAACCTAGAAGTTAAGACCCTCCACAGGGGTCTTTCCAATCTTATCTCCAACCATTTTCCCTCCAATCCAGATTGGAGGACTCTCCATTCCCATCTACTCTTCTATTACCTCTGCCTCTTAAAATCCAAAGCAGAGTTCTATGTTTTAGATCCTTCATTATCTATACTAGGAATGTGGCTTCTTCCCAACTCCAATTGAAATTCTATTCCTCCAGGGGCATCGAGGTAGCTCAGTGGATTGAGACCCAAGTCAAGAGATCAGAGATCCTGAGTTCATATCTGACCTCAGAAACTTCCTACCTGTGCGACCCTGCGCAAGTCATTTAACCCTTATTGCCTAGCCCTTATTGCTCTTCTGCCTTAGAATCAATTGATTTCAAGTTGGAAGGTAAGGATTTAAAAAAAAATTCTACTCATCCTTCAAGGCTTAGCTCTAATAGCAGCTCTTTCAGGAAGTCTTTCCCTTTTGTAGGAAATGACCTTTCTTTTCTTGGACCTCTCTTAAACACTCTATAGCATTCATGCCTTCACCATATTCTATTTTTCTTTATAATTATTTATGTGTGTTACCTTCTTCCAACCGGATTATATTTACTCTATCTCTTACCTAGAGACAAACATGGCCCTCAGTACATGGTAGGTGGCTCACAGAATTATAGATCCAGAGGCAGAAAGGATTGTAGAGGCTACTGAGTCTGATTTCCTCGTTTTGTGGTGGAGGAAGATGAGAGGCCAGGAGGGGTTTTTAGTGATTTACCCAGGCTTATATGGCATAACTAAGAAGTGCCTGAAGCTGGGTTTGAACTCAGGTCTTCCTGATTCTAGGCCCACATTCTATCCTCTGTTCCACTCAGCCTCCTACTATATTACCTAGCAATTTCTTGGTCAGCGTAAGCTCTAGCAATGAATGTGTCACTGCGTATCTCATGTCTTAGGGATCTGGGGACCCTGAGGTTGGGGTGGGAGTTACTCCAGACAAGAAGTAGCATGTTTGTTCCTGTAATCTATCCGTTATGCAGTAAAATAGCTGATTTTAATTGTTCTCAAGCAGGCATTCCCTGCTGGCATGTCTGTTAGCTGGACTCCTTAGAGGTGGAGAGGTCTAATGAGTTAAATGAGAGCTATTGCTTACCATAGTTTGTGTGCTACTGATTCAGACAGACCAGTACCTACCTCAGAGGCCATCAATGCAAGTATTACCACTATTTTACAGATGAAGCAACTGAGGCTCCACTAAGTTAAGGGATTTCCCCAAATTCAAACAATAACTTAGTCAAAGGATTTGACTTTGAAAAGCAGATGTAAGACAAAGTTGGAGGGAACTTCAGTGTCAAATCAGGAGTTTTTCTAGGAATAGGGCCATCTGCATATGTTTACATGGGCAGCTAGGTGCAACAGTGGATAGACTGCTGGACCTAGAGTCAATAAATTCATTTTCCTGAGTTCAAATCCAGTTTCAGATACTTCCTAGCTGTGTGACCCTAGACAAGTCACTTAACCTCTTTTTTGCCTGTTTCCTTATCTGTAAAAATGAGCTGGAGAAGGAAATGGCAAACCACTCTAGTATCTTTGTTAAGAAAACCCATAAAGGGGTCACAAAGAGTCAGACAAGACTGAAAAGTGACTGAACAACAACAGATATGTTTACAGATGGCCGAGTGGGTCTGGGATGTAGAAAATTAGAAAGAGAGATGACTGTGGGTGCAATCTTTGAGAGGGAGTTGGATCGAAGATTTTTTTTTTTTTAAGGCAGACCAGCCATTTTATTTTCCTCTGAAATTCTTGGTTCAGGGATCTTGATGGTCAAGTAGTTTTTGATGTAGGCTTTGGAGGGAGCCTGAGGGCAGCACCTACAGATCTGAAGTTAATGCCTCTCAGGATAGAGTCCTCACTACCTTGCGGCTCACACAGTAATATAGTTTCACATACATTTTGGGCAGCGTGTAGAAGTGGAAGATGCTGCCTCTGAGGATATGTGTGGAGGGATTGCCTCTGGCAAGGAGAAAGGTTACCTCTTTAGCAGAGGCTAAAGGGTAGAAGAAAAGGAGGAGAGAAAGGGATGGTGCCTCAATGCAGAAGAGGGAAGGAATGGGAACTCGTGAAAATGGCCTCCATTTCCTCAGTAAATTATGAGGCAGGGACCTCAGTTGAGAGCGTTGGGGGTGGGTAGTGTGGGAGGTTTGAAGGGAAAAGAAAGTTTGGAACAGCCTCTGTGGGAAGCGCAAATAGAGAATCAATTAGGGAGGAGAAAAAGGATTACCTTGCTGTAGTGACAACTGGGTTGAGATTAGATAACATACATTTGTAGTGAATCCAGTCTGCATGTGATTATGTGACTTCCTCTAGCTATGTTCAGCAGCATGTGAGTAGGAGTAGAAGAGGCAGATGGTGGGAGTAATAATCTGGGTTGGGGCTTGGGAAGGCATGAATGGCAATAGGACAGAGAGGTAAGAGATTAGAGACTATAAGGACATTTTATCATTGAATTGACTGGCTCTAGGGTCAAGACAGGGGAGAAATGTGAAGCCAGAGTAGAGGCGATAGATGGCCTGGGAGGAAATCGAAGGATGAAGGGTCCGGGCAGCAAGGTGGTGCAGTGGATACAGTGCCAGGCCTGCAGTCAGGAAGACTCATCTTCCTGAGTCCAAATCTGGCCTCAGACACTTATCAGTTGTGTGACCTTGAGGAAACCACTTAACTCTGTTTGCCTCAGTTTCCTCATCTGACAAATGAATTGGAAAAGAGAATGGTGAACCACTCCAGTATCTTTGCCAAGAAAACCCTAATGGGGTCAGGAAGAGTGAGAGATGAATGAAAAATGACTGAACAAAACTTAGCTCAGGTGGCTCCTCCTGCATGAAACTTTTCCCTAATCCCTCTTCTTCCTTATTTTGTATTTATTTGTATATACTTTGAACTTATTTATCTATGTACCTGCTTTATTTCCTAGAAAAAAAATTACTCTCCTTGGAAGAATGGACTGACAGGCCTAGAGACAGGAGGTCCCAGATTCAAATATGACTTCAGACACTTCATAGATATGTAACCCTAGGCTTAATCCCCTTACCCCCATTGCCTAGCCTTTATTGTTCTCCTGCTTTAGAGCCAATACACAATATTGATTCTAAGATGGACAGTAAGGCTTTAAAAAAAGAGAAAGAAAGAATTCACCGAGTTGGTTGCGCCATCGTATCCTCAGCACCTAAGCATGGTATAATAGGCAGGCATTTAATAAATATCTGTTAAACTGTCTTTAACATACATTTAAAGAAGGGGAAAATGAAGCCTAAAGAGCAGAAATGACTGAGGTATAAGGTCATCAGAATAGTATCAGAACAAAGTCAAGCATCTTGACAGCAATTCTTGCTTTGGGGTCCTTTGAGATCCCTTTCAGTTGAAAGATTATATAACTCTGATTAGGGTGATAGGATCATGGATTTAGACATAAGAGGGACTTTAGCCCAACCTTTTTATTTTACAAATGAGGAAACAAAGGCACTGAAAGGGTAAGTGATTTGCCCAAGGTCACACATTAATAATAGCTAATAAGTAGCGGAACAAAGATTGATTCAATAATGAAAGAGTTTGGGATCCTGTTGATTTGGGAGACCCAGAGCCAATCCTCCCCCAGAAGGCCAAACTGAAAGACTTTGACACTTTGGGTCCCCATGATCCTCTCAAAGTTCCCCTCATCTCCATGTCCTGTTGCTCAGGAACAGCAAACAATTTGGAAGGCCAGGCGATATATTTAATGATGAGTCACATTCTTTTAGGAAGATCAGCTGGGAAAGGCTTGTGCTCCACCAGGGATAATGCAGGGATGTGTCTTGGGGAATCAGTGTCCGGGTCTCACCATGGCAACCCTAACCTAGCAGTTTTCCTGCAGCTGGGGTGACGGAGCCCAAGACAGTGGCAGAAAATAGCCCGGCGTGCTGAATTCCGGGTGATTCATGCAGGCGTGTGGACTCCAGTGGCTCTGAATGGCATGTTTTGAGACCTTGACTGAATATAGTTATCAGCCATAAGGCCCTGTTCCCCTGTTCCCCATCCCCAATGATGGTTTCTTTGTCACTAGAGGTCAAGGGACAATTGCCTCACCAGTGTAATTTTCAAAAGGCAAATGAGGGGCCTAATCATTCAAACTGGAAGGCTGGGACTGGGGGTATCCTGGTCCTGAGAACCTCTCTCACCCAGGACATCCCCACAGTTACTGAGCCAGTCCTACCTGAAGGCACTTGGCTTCATTGGAGTGCTGCATTTTAACTTGTTAAGAGTTCTAACCTTGGGGCAAATTCTTATAAAGAGCTCCAGAACTTTCTCTCTCTCTCTCTCTCTCTCTCTCTCTCTCTCTCTCTCTCTCTCTCTCTCTCTCTGTCTCTTATACACANCCAGATCCCTGACACCCATTATGAGGTGCTGAACCACCAATCGCAGCTGTCTATGTAGGGTTGGGAGGGGTGGTGCCCCAGCCAGCCTCCTCAGCTCCCTTCCCAGCCTCTTCCTTCATTTAGCCATCTCCCTACCTCTTAATCATAGCTTATCAATAAAGACAGTCCTGGCCCCCTACGGAGGATCACTCAGCCACCCTTCCTAGGGAAACAAAAAAGAGGTGTTTTTCCACTTCTATTTTTGCCGCCTGCCTACAGCTTCGTTCTCCGGGAGCACACCCTCCCTCCCTAAAGGGCCCTCTCAGATGCTCTGCCTTCTCAAAGAGGTCCTACCAGTTGGCTGCATTTGGCTATGTTAAGACCATCAAAGAAATGGAATCTTTCCAATGAGGAAAGTAGGATTTCATGGGGTGGAATTTCAGTTTGTCTCTTCCTAACAAGGACAATGAAATGATTAAACTGGAATGCCCACTGACACATGCTCTCCCCAAATGATGACTATGTTGGCCTCCCTAGATCCATTCTGATCACCAAGAAGGGAACTTGGACCTTACATAGAACGTGGAACACAGAAGGGATATAAGAACCTAGAATGTCAGAACCGGAAGGCATATTAGATAACTTAAAAAAGAATATCCGGCCTAGAAGAGAGCTTAGATCATAGCTCTGAAAAGAATCTTTGAACATAGACAAGTTAAAATTGGAGGGGATGGAAATCACAAAACAAAATATAACTTGTCAAGGGAGAGCAGGGATATATTAGAACCTAAGGGAATGTCAGGGATGGAAAGGCCCTTAGAACATATAACAACTGGAGGGAACTTTAAAACAGAAAACAGGCTTCATAAACAACAAACAAACAAAAAATGAAGAAAAAAAACAATCCTAAAACACAGAAAGTAATGTTAGAGCTAGAAGAAACCATTTAGTCCAACCTCCCAATTTCACAGATGGGGAAACATACCGATAGAGAAATACTTTGCCTCAGGTCCCTGGTAAAATAGGATTACAAAAGAAATATGAGACAAAGTCCCTGCTCTTTGGAGTCCACATACTGCTCAGAGATATAAAATGAACAGAAAACAAACAATTAGAGACCAACAAGGTGGTTTTATGGAGATTGTGAGGAATTGGGGACTGACCAAGATGAGTATGTTTTCCTTCATTTGGTAAAGTAATGTGCAGTCCTGAGCCAGGGCAGAGGGGGATGGGAAGCCAGGAAGAAGACTGGTTCCGAAGGACAAAGAGCTTATCTAAAATAAATGAACAGATGGTCTCGTGTTAGACAGATATTTAAGCCTGCATAAACCATGAGCAGGGGGTCCAAACCAGTAGATCTACTATAAAAACATAAGATTTTTTAAAATTTTCTTTGGAAAACTGAACTTCTTCTGCCTCTAAAGAATATGATTTTGAGTTAGGAAGATCAGAAATTCCACTGATCTGTAGAGTCAAGAATTGAGTAATTCATCCTTCTATAATGCTTTAAGGTCTGAAGATATAGAGATGATTGACATTTATTTAGTGCCATGAGGTTCACAAAGTGTTTTTACATGTGTAATCTCACTTGGTCTTCATAAAAGCCATGAGTGGTAGGTGCTGTTACTATCCCCATTTTACAGATGAGAAAGCTGAGGCCCAGAGAGGTTAAGTGATTGGCTCAGGATCACACAGCTAGACTATCTGCGGTAGAATTAGAACCAAATTCTTCCTGACTCCAGGTCTAGCGCTCTCTCTGCTACACTATGCTGAATGTAAGGGTGGTAGAAACCGTAAGGACTAGATAGATGTTAGTTACAATTATTAGAACTAGAAGGTTCCTTAGATCTTAGACCACAGTGAGTGGCTGAAAGTGATTCCTTTCCATAAATCTCTTCTGGAGTAACCTGGCCCCTTCTTCAACTCAGTTCTTTTCTTACCTTGGACTTGAATCATGAATGAGTAAATGAAAATAAGAAGCCTATTGATTAAGCATTAATTTTGCTACAAGCCTTGCGCTTAAGCTACAGGGATACAAATAGGAGCAAATAAGACAGTCCTGTTTTCAAGAACCTTCCATTCTAATGGGGGAAGGCCACCCCTAAAGGGCAGGTATAGAGGGGGAGGGTAGCAGCCTGGTCCTGGGCAAAGTGAAGCAAAGGCTATCTTTTCAGAGCCCAGAATCTGAAGGAGACAGAATCTGATTTCCAGTGGGAAGCGGATAGGGTGGACAGAACTCAGGCACCATGGCTTGGAAATAGCCAGGACAATTTGCGTGGTATTCTGGGTAGATTTGGGGACAGTGGGGGCAAGGTTGCTCGTACTATTGTGGCCCTTGCCCAGAGACCCTTCCTCTAAGGCTGGGCTGTTACCCCCTGGTTGGTTCCTAAGAAGGGTCTGTCTGGCTCCTCGAGAGAACAGTGGCGAGATGAATGTGGTTTCTGTCCACAAGGACAACACTGTCCTGTTTTTCATCGAGGAAGCAAGTCCCCAAGAGGAGGCTATTAACTTCATTCCAGAAAAGAGATGGTAAAGTGTTTCCATGACAACAACAGGCTTTCAGATCCAAGATGCAAGCACGTAGGGCCTGAGCCAGGACAGCTAAGAGGTGTCCATGCCCAGAAAATGAGGGAGCATTCCTGGTAACCAGAACAGGGGAGGAAAAAAAAAATCCCTGCTCTTGGTCCTGAGTCACTAGGATTCAAACAAAGACTTGTTCCTAGAGAACTAAAATCCTAAAAGACATCCTCCAAGAAGCCTTCCCAGATTAATCCAGCTTGTTCGTAAACAAATTTGGACTTATCGTTTCCTCTCGAGTGCCAGAGTTCATGGGAAAAAGTGAGTCAGAGCCAAAGGGAATGTAGGGTCAGATTCACCCAGGGGATGCGTCTGGGACGGGAAGGGCTAACTAGCTGCGTAACCTTGGGAAAATCCCTTCTCTGGATCCATTTCCATCTAGATAAGGTGAGAGACTTGGACAAGATAAACTCCAAGGTTCCTCCAACTCAGAAATTCTGTTATATAATTTGTGCTTCTGCCAAACTGCTTCCCCGCTCCCGCCACCCCCCTGTCCCCAGCGGAACTTTTGTCGTCTCCCCTCCTGGAGCCCGTCTCTGGCACGGGCACTTTCTTTTCCGCAGCCAGCTAGCGATAGAGGTCAGCCCTTTCCCCATAGCCAGTGAAGGGCTCTGAGTTGGGCTCAGCTCACAGTTGCCATTGGGGGAGGGTCTGTCTGTCCTCTTCTGGGGTGTGCCAGGGCTCTGTCCCCAGCAGGCCCTCAGGGCACCGGGAATAAATAGCCTGTCAGAGTGGCGCCCAAGGGGGCCAGACGCAGTCTCTGTGGCAGGTACAATATGAGTGTCAGGGAAGGAGGCACCGAGGCCCAGCCAGGATGCCTGGGCTGCTCCAAAGCTCCATGGTTGCCGTGGCAACAAGCTGCCGGGGTTGTAACACATTCTAAATCTGAAGTGGGGAGGGGGAAGGGAGAGAAGGGAAAGGATGAAAGCATCTCTCTGCAGCAACAGCCCCTCCAGCAATTCTGTGGAGACCTTGGCAGAAGACAGGAGAAAAGACTTAAAAGTGTCTCCCAGGATCTGGGGGGCCCCAGCCCTTTCCCAAAGGAGCTAAAGGAGAGAAATCAAAATATTCTACTCCATGACACCAGGAGTGTTCAGTTTAGATTTAAACTCATCTTTCTGTAAAAAAAAAAATGTTAGTTATTGCAGAAGGCGTGGGTGTCTCAAACTTGTCTCCATTTCTGTGCAAACGTGGAAATCCACCACCACCACCTCCCTTCCCCCTCCTCTTCTGGTGGGAGGCTGTTGCTGCCTGATTCCTGTTCAACTAAATCCCAATTGGCAATGGACATTCTTCTCCTATTCTCTCCAAAGACACTGACCCCCCCAGGAGCTGAGCTCTGCTAGGAAAAACGAGTTCTAAAACACAGGGGTACTTTGCTTACGGGGTATCCCCAAAGTGTTCGCCAACTTTGAGGGATACCCCGAATGATGCATTCCCCAGGGTGCTACACTAGATGACATTTGAAGTCCTTTTCAACTCTGACATTCTATGATGATTCGCATATTATCACACTGGAGGATCCCACCATTCTGTGGTTCTAATATTTTACAACTCCATGATTCTCACATTTTATGATCTAAAAAAATTTTTTTTGACTGATGTTCCAAGACCCTAACTTTTAGGATGCCAATGTGCTAGGATTTGACTCTTTCTGTTCTATGATTTGAACATTCCTTCTGTGATTTCACCAATTTATTATCCTAAGAGAGTCGTGTTTACGGGCTGCTTTTTAAAAAATGAGGATGAGAAAGCGAGTCACCATCTTCCTTTATATTCATTAGGTCCAGAGTAGAGACAGAGGCAGGAAGCTAGTGTTCACCAGTTCTGAATATTAATTAGCATCCAAGCCCTCTTGGTTTCACTGGGCTATAAATATTAATGGAAGTAATCATCAGGCATTAGTAATAATGTTTTGCAAATTAAGGTCACTTTACTCAGGAGTAAATAGTAGCATTAACAGGGGAACATCAGGATATAGTAGCAAGGCTGGTTCTATGCCATAGGAGAGCCTCTGAAGGTGAACATAAATATATATATATATATGTATGTGTGTGTGTGTGTGTATGTATGTATGTCTATAAACTCTTCCCTTCCCTCTTAGAATTGATATTGTTCCAAAGTGGAAGAGCAGTAAGGGCTTAAGTGACTTGCCCAGGATCACACCACTAGGAAGTATCTGAGGCCACATTTGAACCCAGGACCTCCCATCTCCAGGCCTGAAGGTGAAGATATAACTCAGAGATAATACAACCCAAATTTCAAGTCATTAGGATCATAACTGCACAAATGTGGGTGGATCTGTCTGGATGCGTATCCAAGAGTCTCCTGAGCACAAACGTCCCCAGGCAAGGCCATCCCTATAGCATTTAGCGATAGGGCACACATCCCATGGTGCTACATCCCTCTCCCAGTTGTTTCACACGTTTGTGCAAGTGAAATCTGGCTAAGGGGAACATTGAGGGAAGCCTCAATCAGGGGGCTTAGATGCTAACTTGGGGAGCAGCAGCCAGGAGGCAGAGGTATCTGTTAAGGGACAATAAGAAGTTTGTTTCTAACACAGATTTAATTAGAAAGGGATGAGCTGAAGGTTCTAACATTTTTTAAGTGCCTCCTCTGTGCCAAGGGAATGGACCAAGAGTTGGGGATAAATGTTCTGGCCTCAAGGGGTTCACATTCTAGTAACTATTTAGAGGGAGACGTATAAATAACTAGATACAGAGAAGATTTTATATATACACACATACAGAGACTAGATAAAGGTAATATGAAAGGGGGAAGGCATGGAAAAGTTAGGCAGGAAAGTTCTAAAAGAGGTGGGATTTGAGCTGAGTCTAGAAAGAAGTTAGACAGTAAGAGTCACAGAATGTTAAAGAAAGAGATCTAGACTATAATACACAGAATGTTAGAGATGGTGGAAGAGATTTTTGGACATGGAATATTAGAGGTGAGTATGTCAGAGGTGGTAGAGGGGATCTTAGAACATAGAGTATTAGAGGTGAGAGAAGGAACCTTAGAACACAGAATGTCAGAGGTGGTAGAAGGGATCTTAGAACACAGAGTATTAGAGGTGGGAGAAGGAACCTTAGAACACAGAATGTCAGAGGTGGTAGAAGGGATCTTAGAACATAGAGTATTAGAGGTGGGAGAAGGAACCTTAGAACACAGAATATCAGAGATGGTAGAAGGGATCTTAGAACACAGAGTATTAGAGGTGGGAGAAGGAAACTTAGAACACAGAATGTCAGAGATGGTAGAAGGGAGCTTAAAACAGAATATTAGAGGTGGAGGAAGGAACCTTAGAACACAGAATGTCAGAGGTGGTGGAAGTGACCTTAGACTACAGAATATTAGGGATGTTGGAATGGATCCTAGAACATAGAAAGTCAAAGATAAAAGGGATCCTAAGAGATTATCCACTCAAAGTATCTAATAGACAAAGAAATTGGGATCCAGAGACCTGAAGTCACCACCAAAGTCACATACTTGTGCAGAAATGACATAGCAAGTTAACTGGCAAAACTGAGAATAGAACAAGAACTCTTGGATTTCTGTTATTCCACTTTAAAAAGGTGGAATTGTGAGACCAGAGCTTTAGCCCAAAGGAGGAACTGCAGGAGTAGGAATTTCAAGGAAGGATGCAAGTATATGGAGAGCAGAGGGTCAGAGGCTGGAAGATTAGGATATCTTTGGGCGGGGAGTCCTTTGGGAAACATCTTCGTCATACCTTTGGGTACCTGTGTCCTCACTTTCTTCAGGGGCCATTCCTGGAGGGCGTGTGTGTGTGTGTGTGTGTGTGTGTGTGTGTGTGTGTGTGTGTGTGTGTGTATCTTATAATCAAATCCACATGATGGGGAAAAGCAAGGTTACAGCACTCTTCTCTGTGGACAGTAGGATCAGGCCTTTGGTATGTGAGGGAAGACAACTAAAGAAAGCCCAAAGGCATCTCTCCTGGAAAGCAGAAAGAAGCCCATCCTGTTACAGCCCACCATCCCCACTGAAGGATAAATACTTCCATCTTTCCTTTGAGGAAACTTGAAACATGATGAAACATCCGGACTAATTAGACCAAATAATGCCTCTAATCCCAAATAGAAAGAATGCATCTGTTATGTCTGGCTCCCCCGAGGAGAGAGAGAACAGTGTCATTCTCCCATCAGTCTCAGCTTCCCTGATACCCAGCTATGCTTCTGAAACTTCTACCTGGGCTGTGGCACCAAATGTCTCATACGCTCCAGTCAAATGCCAAGGGCAACCATCATTCATACTCAACAGATGCTCATTAAAACACCTACTCTGGGCAAAGCTCTCCGTTGGGCTCTGGAGACAAAATCTGGAGAAGATTTTAGAAAAGTGTGAGCTGAAGCTCAGAAAGAGGTATCTGGTCTTGGCTTAAATAACCCCAAGTGAGAGGGAGCCTTCTTCCTCTTGAGGCAGCTCATCCTGATTTGGGGAAGCTTTAATGGTTAATTGTTAATAATTTCTCATGGCTACCTCAAAGGCTCAGTTGTGGTTCCACCTCCTATAGAAGGCCAATCCTAATTCCCCATAGTGGTCAGTGCTCTCTCCTGCCTTATTTACTTTACAATTAACAACAACAGCAATAACAATGATACCTAGCATTTCTAGGTCTTGCTTTAAGATTTGCAAAATGCTTTACTAATGTCTCATTTGATCCTCAAAACAGCTCCAGGAGATAGGCATTATCTCCATTTTTACAAATGAGAAAACTGAGGCAGAGAGAGGGACTTGTCCAGGGTCATACAACTACTAAGTGTCTGAGGCTGGATCTGAACTCTGAAATTCCTGACTCCAGGCACAATACCATCCACTTCACTCCCTAAAGCAATTCAAAGGCTATTTCTACACTATGAATCATAGAATTATAGATCTAGACCTGGAAGAAACTTTAAGCCAACTAATTCAGTCCCTTCACTTTTACAGAGGAGGAAAGTGAGACCCAGAGAAATGAAATGACTTGTCCAACATCAGAAAATGGTGGGATTTGAACCCAGGTCTTGGGGTTATCCCCCCCCCCTTTTTTGGCCACATTGCTTCCTTTCTTGTATAGTGGTTTCAGGCAAAGTTGGAAGAATATCACAGAATCCTAGCATCTCAAACCTGGAAGGAGCCTTAGTTTATGGTCTAAATTGTACCTCAGATGGAATCTCTTCTATACCATCTCCAATAAGTGGTCAAAGTGGTCCTCCAGGCTCTTCATTAAAGGCCCCCAGTGATGAACAACCAAAATAATTGAAAAGAATTCATATTTCTATCACCTTAAAGATTTAGACAATATTCCGCTCCTAATAGTCTCGAGAGTCATATAAAATATACAGATGAGGAAACTGAGACTCAAGGAGATAAACTGATTTGCCCAACATCACATAAGTAGGAAGTATGAGAGCCAAGATTCAGCAAGTGTTGGTCTGCCTCTTCCCCCACCCCCTTATCTTCAGTCTTAGAATTAATATTACATATCAGTTCCTAGGTAGAAGAGCAGTAAAGGCTAGGCAATGGGGTTCAGTGACTTGCCCAGGGTCACATAAGGTCACATAGGAATTGGCTGAAGTTAAATTTGAACTCAGGACCTCACATCCCCAGTCTTGATTCTCTATCCATTGAACCACCTGGCTGCCCCCCAGCAATTCTCCTTAAGTGACCCATTACATTGCTGGATAGCTCTAATGGTAACAAAATGCTTTCTTATATTAAACCCAAATCTCTTTCTCTTTACCTTTTGGTCCTGGTTTGGTCCTCTAGGGTCAAAGAGGAAAAGTCTAGTTCCTTTACCCCGTGAAAGCCCTTTAGATAGAGATGCAGGAGGGGGTGGGAGGAGGACATGGGATGTCTGAGCAGGCAGAATGAAGTGGGAAGAGCCCTTAAAAGGGAATCAGGGAATCTAATGCTGATGCTGCCCACTGATTCCCTCTGTGATCTTGGGCAAGTTATTTGACCTCTCCATCTCTCCCCACAACTTCTATTCTTTTTAATCTGTAATACTGAGCCTTCCGAGCTCATGTCGGTCTGACCAGCCACTGCCGGACACCCTGTGTGTTGATTCTGACTTAGTGATGACATCTTGGTCTTCTCTGAGTACAAAGAAGAACCACCACGGGGGAAATTGTTCCTGTCTGATAAGAGGCACCTTCCTATGGCAGAATAAGCCCCTAATCTGGAGTCAGAGGACCAGGCAAATCCTATCTCTGCTACTCAGGGGCAGTGAGACCCTCTCCCTGGGACCGAGGATCCTTACTGGCAGAATAAAGGGATTGGAAGAAATGACTGTGAAGGGCCTCTCCACCTCTCGATCTGTCTAGGAGCCTCTGATTCCTTCCCTGACCTACTTCTCCGGGGCGTCGGGGGATGGCGATGGCTTTGTAAAGTGTGGCAGCCCATCCAAGATAAGGGAAGGCTGGACGTGCCACGTTCCTGGAATCCAACCAGGAAAAGATCAGGGGAAGATCAGGGATGGCCACAGAGATTGCTCCCAAATCTAGAGTTTAATTACTTAGCCAAACACCTGAGTTCTTCACACCTAATTAACCCGCCTGCCCAGCTGGTGTGGCTTCAGGGGCCTGACAGGACCACAGTGAAGCTGTTCACCCACCGGGCAGGCTTGGGAGCAAGGGGAGGTCAAGGGTTCCTGATCCTGGCCTGTTTTTGCCTCATGCTGTGATATTCAAAGAAATCTAAGATGCTGCCTGGCATAGTGGACAGGGCACTGGGCTTAGAGCCAAGAAACCTAGCTTTCAGTCTGGGCTCTCCACATGCTAGCTATGTGTGACCTTTAGCAAAATAACTCCTCCTCCTCCTCCTCCCCCTTTCAGCATTTTTTTTCATCTATAAAATGAAGGAGCTGGCCCCGTTGATCACAAAGGCCCTTCGTGGTTCTGAATCCCATATTCTGCCTTCCCAGGTCCCATCTCGCTCCGACAATCTGTGATTCTCAGGTTCATTCCATGATTCATCAGAAAGCCTCCCTGATGGTACTTTTCAGTCTTTCCCCGCCCCAGAAATGGAAACAGGCATCTGGTGCTATTTTTCCTCTTTCCCTATACTAAACGAGGGTCAGAAGAGTCCTAAGGATTCTATTTCTATCTTCCCCACGGGAGGGGCGGATCCCACAACCTCAGCTGTACAGATGGGGGATGGCCTTGTCTTCCAGCTCTTTCCAGAGCCTCTCATCTCCCCGGGGCAGGCTGGATTCCCAAGCCGAGGACGAGAAGTCCCAAATCAGGGAGCATTATCATCCGCCGGTCATCAGGGTCGGCTTGTGGCCCAGTGGAAGACGTTCCTTTTCCCCAAGAGGCCAGACCGCAGGCCAGAATGACACATGAGCCCCTTCTTCTTATGGGATCCGATCCCCTGGGGGCTCCTCTTTTAGACTGAACCCGAGAGAGAGCAGTCCCAGCCTCATTTTGCTTCTGGCCCCAACCTACTTTAATGATGACCATATTCATAACCAGAAAACCAGACGTTAGAGCTGGGATAGACTTTGGAATATGGAATGGCAGAGACAGAAGGAACATGAGAACAAAGAATATTAGAGCGGGCGAAAGCTTTAGGAGATTTGGAAAGGACCTTAGAACCCAGAATGTCAGCACTGGGAGGAACTCTAGAACATAGGTCAGAGCACAGAATGCTTTCGCTGGAAGGGACCTTAGAACACAGAATATCAGAGTTGTAAGAAACCTCAAAATAACAACCACACAATAATAATAATATTTGACATTTATAGTTATTTCACATCTCTTATTTGATCCTTACAACAATCCTGGGAGGTAGATATGTAAGATATTATTATCACCATTTTATGGATGAGGAAAATGAAGAGATTTAGTAATTTGCTCATAGTGGCATCCCTGGAAAAAATCTAGAAAATAACATGTCAGAGCTGGGAGGGACTGGGAACATCATCCAACCCTGCTCTCTAATTTGACTGAAGAAGGAAATGCTCATAGGGGGCCACTGGGTGACAAGCCAGGCCTAGAGATGGGAGGTCCTGGATTCAAATTTGACCTCAGACACTTCCTAGCTGTGTGACCCTGGGCGAGTCACTTAATCTCCATTGCCTAGCCCTTCCTACTCTTCTGCCTTAAAACCAATACACAGTACTGATTCTAAGAGGGAAGGTAAGAGTTCAAAAAAAAAAAAAAAAAGAGGAAATTATCATAGTAATAATTAGCACTTTAAGGTCTGTGAAACATTTACAACCATTATCTCAACTGATCTTCCCAACAACCCTGGGAGGTAGGAGCTATTGTTATCCCCATTTAACATAGAAGACAGACAGAAGTTAGGTAACTTTTCCAGGTCAAAAGCTAGAAAGTGTCGGAGGCCAGATTTGAACTGGAGTATTTCAGAGTCTAGGTCTGGCGCTCCACACACCATGCCCTCTCTGCCCCATAGAGGGGACGGGACTGCAAGCTGCCCCAGGCCCTCTCGACTTTCAGGGCGAGGATCTTGCCTCCACTGCTCCGTGTGTCATTGTCACCCTTAGTATCTGGAGGAGCCTTTGTGGGATTGGAATCTGGGTTCTGGCTGAAGACAAGCCATCTTTCCCTACCTGGAAAAGACCCAAACTTCCTGACTGCCCACGTATGTCTGTCCCCAGGGAAGAAGCTCTCCACTAGCCCAGATCATCTTTGCCCAACTATAGTCACACACTGTCCCTGAGCACTCGGATCTCTTTGTTCCAGCCAGAAATCAATGCTTGGGACCTGACCCTACCCCCTTCTGCTTCGAGAGCCTGGAAGGAACCTCGTCCCATGTCCTTGGCTTGTTGGGAAACAAAACAAACGAGTCAGTCCAATGAGGTTCAGGGGGCACATTGATATCATGATCATGATTTTTTTTATCATTATCATTTTCTTATATAGCATTTTGCAGTTTCTGAAATTCTTGCTCCCTGCATTATCTTATCCAATTCTCATAATGATCCTAGAGGGAGACAGTATAAGAGTATTTTATCCCCCTATGTGGAAACCCAGGCCTGGAGGGAAATGACTCATCCAAGGTCACTCAAGAAGGAAACACGGGAGTTGAGTTTAGCATGCCTAGGAAGGAAGGTACAAGGTGGGAAATCTTTTCCTTATCTTGCAGAGGAGGAACACTGAGGACCAGAATGGGAGAAACAACGTCAGAAAGGTCACAAAGCAATCGCTGACCAAGCCAAGGTTAGGAACTCATTCTCCTGGCTACCCACTAGCCTTCATTCCCCTTCAAACTGTGCCATTTTTCATACTGCTTACTGGGGGCTTCTAGGGAGGAAAGGAGGGAGCTTTGGTATTTTTTTTTCCCTCAGATAGCTTAGGATCCAGGAGGAAAATTCCCACTCATTCTTCATGTGGAATTAATTGCCAGAGAATGAGACTGAATTCCCTTGCCAGCCTGATGGATTTGCAGTAGTGAGAACCAATAAATATTGAGGATAAATGGTGAAGTCCCCCCCAGCAGACATTCCCAGATTATTACCATCATCACTCTTCTTCTTCAGGGACTGGCAAAATCATCTGGCTTCCAAGCCAAGAGACTGGAGGAGACTGCCCACAGTGCCTTCTGCCTTCATTAGAAATGGAGATCCTGCTCTGGTTCCTTCTTGTAAAACCCAGTCCATTGTTGTTGTTCAGTCATTTTCAGTCATGCTCAATTCTTTGTGACCCCATTTAGGGTTTTCCTGGCAAAGATACTGGAGTGGTTTGGCATTTCCTTCTCTGGTTCATTTTACAGATGAAGAAACTGAGGCCAACAGGGTTAAGTAACTTCCTCAGGGTCACATACATAGTAAGTGTCTGAGACTAGGCTTGAACTTAGGAAGAGGAATCTTTCTGACCCCAGTCCTGGCACTCTATTCACTGTGACACCTAGCTGCCCTCCACGAAGATCCAAGGGGATTGATAGAATGAGAAATGAGATAATGGATGTGGAAATGCTTTGGAATCTCTAAAGTGCTACCTACGTGAGGCTAATGTATATTGACAATTCCATTTTTAAATGTGAAAAAAAAAGGTTCCCACTGCAGAAATTTACCACCAGCTTGAGGAAATTTATAGAGAGGTTGCTTTTAGTCATCAGGATAGACACATTGGGGGGACATGTTGTAGAGGAATTCCTATATACTGGGTGGGGGCTTGGACTTCCTTTCTAACACTGAAATTCTAAGATTCCAAGATTCTAAGATTTGAGGGTTCTGCTGTCCTAAATGAGTTCAGCAAGAACCATTCATTACTGTGGCAACTGATTAGATGCAACTACTTCTCAGCTCCCTCTCTGAACCTCAAGGAAAAAGCCCACCCGTCTTGTAAAGGGAAGGGATATGCTATTTTTAGCCTCCATGATGGCTGTTGGGAGGGTGAATGAAGGATGTTAGCCTGACCCTGGTGACGGTGAAGGATCCCCAGCCATCAGTGTCTTTCTGGAGGCATGCTGAGCGAGCGTCACTGGTTCACAGAGAGGCTGACAGGCCAAGAGGCGTCGCTGATTAACGACTGTCACTCCCTCTCCACTGAGAGTGGGTCAGTAACATCACATCTGCTCTGTATGCATGGTCTCACATAAGACCAGGGTTGGAAAATGACACAGTAAGTGGTAAAGGGGCCATCAGGGAGATAGCTGGGGGGAAGGACTGATGGAGAATTTAAATCCTGGGCATTTCCCCTCATGCAGGAATTTCCAGCATAATTCTCTTTCCTCTCCTGCCTTCTCCTTCTCCTTTTGTCTCCCTTTTCTCTTCTCTCCCTCTCTCTTCTTCTCCATCTCTCTTTTCCTCTCTCTCTCTCTCTCTCTCTCTCTCTCTCTCTCCCCCCACCCTCCCTCTCGGCCTTTCTGTCTCTCTCTGTCTCTTTCTGACTCTCTCAGCCTCTCTCTGTCTCTGTCTTTTTCTCTCTGCTTCTCTGCCCCCTTTCTCTCTCTCTGCCTCTCTGCCTCTCTGTCTGTCTGTTCATCTTCTCTCTCTCTTTGTCTCTCTCTCTCCCCCTTTCTCTCTATCTGACTCCCTCAGCCTCTCTATCTTTCTCTCTCTACCTCTCTGTCTCCTTTCTTTCTCTACCTCTGTTTGCCCATCTTCTCTCTCTCTCTTTCTCTTTCTCTCTCTCCCCTCTCCCCCGCCTTTCTGTCTTTCTCTCTGCCTCTCTGCTTGATTCTCTCTCTCTCTCTCTCTCTCTCTCTCTCTCTCTCTCTCTCTCTCTCTCTCTCTCTCTCTCTCCCCCTTTTTCTTTGACTCTATCTCTGTCTCTCTCCTTCATCTCTCACGTGAACATTTTCCCTCTAAAATCCAGATGCTGTCACACCAAAGATAGCACTGAGAAGGCCACTAGATTTGTAGTGGGATAGCAATGACTTGTTAACTGAGCCGCCCAATTACATTTTAATCTGGTTTAAGCCATAATTCGGCATTTGCAAGCAGCTTTTTATCCACCTCTGGATCTCATGCATCTCCAAGTCCCTTCCTGGTCCTAAATCCTGTGATAATGTCAACTAACATTTATATAGTGCTTTAAGGTTTGAAAATACTTTCCTTGCAACAGTTCTTTGAGGGAGGTAGTACCACATTTTACAGAAGAGGAAGGTAAGGCTCTGGGAATTCAGTCACCTCATCATCGCACAACTAGCTGGTGTCTGAGGTGTGACTGGATCTTAGGTCTCCTGACTCCAGAGTCTTCTTAGGTCACATTTTGCTCTTCCTGAATGGGAGGCCAGACTACAGCCTGACCTGACTATATTACTGGAAGGAAGCCCCTTTCAATCAATAGAGACCGAATATTCCTCTTCTATCCTGGCCATTCTAGCCATAGCAGAGCATAGACCAAAGGGACACTTGACCTCTGCAAGGCTGTTGTTTGCCTGATCCATTCTCTTTGCCTCTTTCTCTCTCTATCTCTGTCTCCTTCTGCCTCTCTGTCTCTCCCTCTATTTCTATATGGCATACAGCACTTTCATTCCATTATCCTATTTGATCCTCACAAGAGGCCAAACTATTAACAGATGTAGGGCAGTACAGTGGATAGAGTGAGTGCTGAGCCTGAAGTCAGGGAGACTCATCTTTCTGAATTCAAATCCAGCCCCAGACACTTCCTAGCTGATAGACCCTGGGTAATACACTTAATCACTGTGTGCCTCAGTTTCCTCATCTGTAAAATGAACCGGAAAAGGAAATGGCAAACCAGTCCAGCATCTGTGCCCAGAAAGCTCAAAACGGGGGCATGAAGAGTCAGACATGACTGAAAATGACTGAGCAACAAGAAGTAGGGAAAAAACGTATTATTTTTTTCTCTTTTCTTAAAGAGGATAAAATTTTAGAATAGAGAGAAATGCTTGCCTAAGGGAGTGACTTACTGTCTAGCTAGATGGACCCGAGTTTGAATCTGACCTGAGACACATACTAATACGTGAGTCTGAGCCAATCACTTACCCTTTGTTTCCATCAGTTTTCTCATCTGTAAAACAGGGCTAATAACAGTGCCTGCCTCTCAGGGTTGTTGTGAGAATCAAATGAGATAATAATTGTAAAGTGCTTAGCATGGTGTCTGGCACATTGTAAGTGCTATATAAATGTTAGCTAGATCAGAGGTTCTTAGCCTGGGGTTTGTGAACTTTAACAAATATTTAAAATACATTTAAAAATAAAAAATACATTTTTAAAAATGTAAAAAAATTTTTAAAGCTATTTCTATATGATAGTTTTATTTGTAATCTTACAGAGCTTACTTTATGCATTTAAAATATGGGCCTGAGAAGGAATCCAAAGGCTTCACTAGACTGTCCAAGAAGTCCATCACACACATAAGAGATTAAGAACAGGACAGTGAGGTGACAGTGGAGTTAACCGTCAAAAGAGTTATTACTAGGAGAGAAAGTAAGGGTTTAAAAAGAAAATCAGAAAGTGTGAGTTCCAGTTGGCCACTTCCTATCTAACTCCTGAGGCCAGGAGAAGGGATGTAATTTGCCTAATTCATCAAATAGCACATTAAGAGCAGAACCGAGATTCAAACCCAGGGCTCCAAATCCAGCATTCTTTCTATACACTCAGAATCTTTAAGAGCACCTACTATGCGCCACCTTCTCCGGAGGGGCAAAAAACCCTCCTCCCTGACCACTGAGCAGGAGAGGCCAGACTCACCCTCAGAAACAACTAGACTATGGTACAATCTGGGGACTCTGAGAACAGAGACCATGCCTCATTCATCTTTCTCCTCCTCCCAGTCTGAAATGCCAGCCCGCACCCATATTAGGCATTCAGGAAATGTTTGCTGAATTGAATTGTTATTAAATTATTAAGTTCTAAAAGAATTACATAATCCGTGCCGCAGAACAGAGAAGAAGGAGATGGGTGGAGGCTGTAATAGTTCAAGGATGCTTCTGAGGGGAGCTGAGGCTTTGGCTGGACCTTGAAGGAAGGGTAAGATTTGCATAAGTTGAATAAGGAGATGGATGGTAGGAGGCAGCCTGATATAGTGGAAAGAACAAAGGACTGAGAGTCAGGAGAATTGGGTTCTAGCCTTGGCCTCCCCTTTACTAGCTTTAAAATCTTGGGCAAATCATTTCCCCATCTGTCAAGCCTGGGCCTGGACTCGATGACTCCTAAAGTCCCTTCCAGCTCTAAGTCTAAGATCTGACCTTAGTGGGTCTCACTTTTCTCATCTGCCAAGGTAGGAGTTGGCACAGATTATCGCTAGGCAAGAGGGGAGCCCATGATGAATTGAAATGGTGTTTCCTTTCCCCATTTCTCAGGGCAGTACCGGGAAAAGGGAGAGCCAGACCCCAAATGGCTCATTTTGGCACCAACTGCAGCCAAACCTGGTGTAGTGAAATCTGTTCCTTCCCTCTCTTCCTTCCAGGCCAAAAGGCATTGCACAATGTACCAAACCCAGCACCAAGTCTCCCGAGGGAAGCAGAACTAACTTGTGATTCCTCCGACCTTCTCCTGGGGTCCTTCCGTCTTTGGGGTCTGTCCCAGCCGGTGTGAGCGAGGGGCTGTTAGGTCACTATGGGTTGGGGAAGAGGCTGAGGAGAAATCTGCCTGCTGCCAACAGAGTGAATGCCAATCGTAGGGCCAACCTGGCTTCCCAAAGAGGCCCCTGGGAGCCCAGATGTTAGGTAAGGACAGGGATTTTATCTGGGGACGACTGACTGGAGGGACAGGGAGTAGGAAGAGGGAGGAAAGGAGCCTGAAGGAAAGCGTGCTTGCTTCTGCTATTCTCTACACCCACCATGCTCTCCAGCCCATCTCTGTCCATTTACATCGTACCCATCCTTCAGGGACCAGCTCGAATAGTAACTCTTCTGGGAAGCCTGCCTTGATACCCTGCCCTAGTCAGAAATGATTACAGCTCACATTTATAGAGAAAAGTTTTGCAAGAACTTTCTTCACAGCAATCCCACTGGGAGGGAGGTGGTCCGGCTGTCCCTGTTTTATAGATGAGGAAAGTGAGGTGAAATGACTCATCCATAGTTAGTCTCGGAGCTGAAACTTGAACACAAGTCTCTCCCGCCATTATACTGCAGTCCTTAGAATGTTCTTCGTATAGTCACGTGTTCTATCCTACATTCAGCAGCTAGGAGGTACAAGAGGCAGAGCACTGGACCTGGAGTCAGGAAGAGCTGAGTTCAAATCTATCCTCTTCCTTATCAGACATATTATAAAGTGACTTGTGGGATGTCCCAAGGACAGTTAGTGGCAGAGGTGGGATTAGAACCCAGATCTCTGAGACTCCCAGCCCGGTGCTCTTTACGTCCCTCTAGCTACCTCCTCACTAGTTTTAAAGTAGACTCGAAAATATGATAGGAAAGAGATTAACTCAGATGCAGACGTCTCCAAACTCCTTCTCCCACAGTCCCTGAAATCGCCTATTCTTTCCCCCTGGTACAAGGTTTCAGGGATTAAGTCCAGCTGCCTTCACAAGTGGTCATGAATTTGAGCAAGTGTCCTTTCAACCCAAAGGGAAGAATTACATTTCCCATTATGTCTGGTCTCGATCTTTAAAAAAAATTAGATGAAGGCGGTGGTGGTTTGGGAAAGAGCAGGGAAACTTGAAGGATAATCCTATAAAAGTGATGTCTAAATGACATATTTACTATAATGGTGACGGTTTGCTTTTAAGGGGCATTAGCAGCTGGACATTGTGGCAGTATGTGGTTCCAATGCTAGACCTCAGACACTGTGGTTATGTAAGGAAATCCTTTAAAAAATTGTTCTGTCCATCGTTAATGAATGAAACTTGCTTACTGTACAGCTGTCGGTGAATGTCTTTTTGAAGTTTGTCGCGTTTTATTTCCTGAATAAAAGTTTTCCATTTCAGATTTTAAAAAGGAAAGAAGAGGGGGAGATAGATGGAAGAGACTGGGGAGGACCAAGAAGGATAATTGGGAAAGGAAAGTTGGAGGGGCAAAAAAGGAGAAAGGGTACAAAAAGGGTGGAACCTGAGGCAAAATATTTGGGGGTTTTTTCCTTCCCAGATCCCAAGTATTTGAAGACAAGGAATTCGCTGCAGCAGCCAGAGTATCCTGCCCTGACCTCAGCATCTTCTGGATGGAAAAACACCCTTGTAGCTCCAGCAAGCAGAGTACTAAGGAAAAGAAACGAGGGGGATAGGAGGACTCTGGGCCTTTCCATGCCTGATGTTTTAAGTTCTCAAGTCCTAAGGTCCCCTACCGTTCTGATCTTCTAGGTTCTGAGGCCCCTTCCAACCTGGATGTTCTATGTTCTGGGCTCTAAGGTCTCTCTCAGGGTTAACATTCTGTGCCTTAGGATCCTTCCAGTTAGTGATCAGATGAGACAACTTTTATAAAATACAGTATCCGGTACCTAGTAAGTGTTATATAAATGTTAGTTAAAATAATAATTGTTATTATTATCATCATTAGTAGTGGCGGTGCTAGATTCTAGGTTCTACAGTCTCCTCCAGCTAGATGTTTGCAACTTGGACATTTTTTGTTCTATGTCTCAAGTCATTTTCCAACTCTGAAAAGAGAGACTCTGGTTCTAAAGTCCCTTCCATCTCTGGCATTCCATGGTCTCCATCATTGTAGGAACTGATAATGGGCTAGCTGGGTCCCTGTTGGGGCCTGGGCAAAGCCAGTTTCCTCATCAGCTGGTTAAAAATTACTGCTACATTCAGCTAGCTGGGCAGTTTAATTAAACAGTTGGTCATTCAGAAAGTCCGCCAGCTGGCATCATAGACTGTAGGTATCACCCTGAACTCAGTATTCCTTTAAAAAAAATTATTTTTCTTGACTTTCATATAATGTCAGACTTGGAGGGGCTTTGTCAATTATTTGACCCAAGTCCCTCATTTTACAGACGGGAAAAAAGAGGCTCAGAGATATTAAGTTGTTCAACATCACATAAGTAAGCAGAGCCAGAATTTTTTTTAACCCTTTCCTTCTGTCTTGGAGTCAATACTGTGTATTGGCTCCAAGGCAAAAGAGTGGTAAGGGCTAGGCAATGGGGGTCAAGTGACTTGCCCAGGGTCACACAGCTAGGAAGTGTCTGAGGCCAGATTTGAACCTAGGACCTCCCGTCTCTAGGCCTGGCTCCCAATCCACTGAGCTACCCAGCTGCCTCTAGAGCCAGAATTTTAACCCAGATCTTTTAATTTGAAATGCAATGCTCTTTCCACTGAATGACAGGTAGTGTTGAATGGAGGACAGATTCAGTCAGGAAGGTGTCATTTGAATATTGCTTCTGATACTTATTGTCTCTGTGATGCTGGGTAAGTCGCAACTTTTCTGAACTTCAGTTTCCTGATCTGTAAAATGGGTATAGAAATATACCTTTATATCTATATAATATAATATATATATATATAATATATCTGTTTCATAGGGTTGTTGGGAAGGTCAGATGAGGCTATGTGTGCAAATGTGTAAATGCAAAATGTGATACAAATGTCAGTTATTAAGATCACATTCAGCTTCCTCTTCTGATGTAGGGGAAATAAGGCCAACTTATTCCTGAATTTACAGTCCAACCAGGGACCCTGAGAAGCACTTAAGCTCCTGAAAAATCCATAAGCTTATAGGATCATTGATTTAGAACTGGAAGGGGCCATTGAGTCCAACCCCCTCATTTTACAGATGAAGAAAATCAGGGACAGAGTCAGTAAATGATGTGCTAACTACCCAGCTAGTATACTTCTGAGCAGGACTTGATCCCAGGTCTTCACTCTAAATACAACATTCTATCCACTACTCTATGAAATGAAAAAAATACATTTTGTTCCCATTTGGTATTGAAGGAATAGAGAGGGATATGGGTTCTAGGTGGGAATGGAGATTCATGGAATGTCAAAACTGGAAGAGATCTTGGAACCTAGAACATAGGAACTGGAAGGAACCTTAGAGATTACCTAGTCCAACTCTTTTATTTTTATTTTTTTAAACCCTTACCTTCTGTCTTAGAATCAAGAGCAGTTAGGATTAGGCAATTGGAGTTAAGTGACTTGCCCAGGATCACACAGGAAGTATCTGAGGTCCAATTTGAACCCATGTCCTCCCAACTATCCTTGAACCACCTACCTGCCCCCCAACCCCTTTATTTTACAGACGAGAAGGTTAGTGGTGAGTGGAGGAGGAAGGAAGGACACAAGCATTTGTCAAGTGTCTACTATGTCTTAGACATCATGCTAATTGCTTTACAAATATTTTCTCATTTGATCTTCACAACAACGTGGGGGAGTAGGTGGCTATTATTATCTCCATTTTCCAGTAAGGAAAATAGAGATTAAATGACAGCGAAGAGCGTGTCTGAGGTCAAATTTGAACTCAGGGCTTCCTGACTCCAGGCCCAGCATTCTATTCTTTTTCCTACCTATCCCATTTTTAAACCCAGTTCCTCTAACTCCTAATCCAGGCTGCTTTCCACCGCCCCATCCTCTCTAAACTCCCTTCCTGTTCTTAAACTCATAATCCTGTTCTAGATATTGTCAATATTTTTTTCTTTCTGTCAATGTTCTTGAGAGTAACTTTTCCTTAAATAGGGGTTCTTAACCTTAGGTCTGAGAACTTGTTTTCTTAATATGTTGATAACTATATTTCAATAGAATCGGTTTTTTTGGAAATCCTATGTGGTTTATTTTATGCATTTTAAAACATTATTCCTAGGGGGGGTCCCCCTTCACACACACATAAATGAAGTCATGAACCCCAACCTCATAGGGTAAATTCCTTCCTCCAGAGCCAGTCTGTTCTATCTCCCACCCTTTAAAATTTTAGGAGCTCAGGGTCTCTTCAACTGAGCCCAGAGCCCCCTTCTACTTCTCCCACCAACCTAAGTTTTCTCTTTTGCAAGCCCAGGGATGGAGGGGTGGATGCAATCAGGGAAAGGGCTGTTGGGGGAGGAGTGTGAAGGGACAAGGGAAAGTATATTAATTTTAGGAGCCTCTGGGGTTTTTCCCCCTTTTTTATATATACTCATTGGCCTTTCCCCAGTTTCTGGTGGAGCTGCTGGGGGTTGGGGCTGTCCACAGATTCGCCCTCCCCCTTGCCTCGGCTCCCCCAGGGCTCAGCCACTGTTTCCCATTTTGGGCATCAGGGCTCAGAACTATGCATGAGACAGAAATAATTCCTTTTTGGAGCTGGCCAGGCTCTGAGGGCGGGCTCAGTCTGGGCCCCTGCCAGCAAAAAAAAGGAAAAGCAAGCAAGCTCTGCTTGGGGCTGACTGTGGCTCCAGGGAGGGAGGGGAAAGGAAGAGGGAAAAAGGGAGAGCTCAAGGTGATGAAGGGATTATTGTCTTCCTGGGGATTCCTCCCCCCCTCCGCCTACCACCCAGATTGTTCTGATAGAGTCAGGGGGGAGCAGAGGGGAAGGGAGGAGGAGCCCAGGGCCTACCTCTGGGTGTTGTGGGGAGCAAGGAGGCCCCTTTCCTGGAATGAAAGTTGTAAGGGAAAGACCCATGATTGGCATGGGCAGCCACTTCCCAGTGGGAGAGAGGGCCATGCCGGGAGAACACTAATACTACCCACTGGCTACAAGTGGATGGCCATTCAGGATTGCAAAGCACCTTAAATTAGGGGAGATGACAAAGGGCTTGGTGTGCCCTCCCTGGCTTCCTCTAAGTCTCAACGAAAATCCCTCCTTAATTCTAGGGTTTTCTCTTTTTTAATCATTTCCTCTTTATCCCATCTCTAGCTTGTATGCGGCCTCCCCCATTAGATGGTAGCCTCCTTGAGGGCAAGGACTATCTTTTGCCTCTTTTTGTATCTTCAGCCCTTAGCAGGGTGCCTGGCTCCTAGAAGGCCATGAATAAACGTGCAGGGAAGGAATGAATCCCCGAGGGCACCGGGGCACGTAGCTAGTCCAGTCAGAGCTGAGATTCACAATCAGACCCACTGCCTGGAGGACCCGATCGCAGGAGATGGGCACAACAGACATCTTCATCCTCGTCTGGCACAGGAGCCACTGCGGGGAAGTGACTTGTCCAAGAGCACACAGTGGTGTCCAGTGGACTCTAAATAACTCCCTTACATTCCGAACGAACGAACAGCTTTCCGAATCCCCTTCGTGTTATTTGGAACTCATAACAGTCTTGAGCGGGAAAGCAAGGCAATGATTATTATTCTCTCTGTCCGAGAGGTGGAAAAACCAAGGTTTGGGGACACTTATCCAAGGTCTCTCGAGTGAATGGCCAAGGAAGGATGAGGCATTGGGGCAATACACACACACATTAATAGTATATCCTTCCTTACCACGATGCCACATGGTTGATGAGGTTATTTCCTCTCATTTATGCTTTTAAATAATTCTAAATGTCACCAGTTTCTCATTTAGGTGAGTTTATTTGCACATGCATATCTTCTTCCTCTCCTCCAGGCATGTTCTTGGTAGGCACAATCTTCAGTTTTAGGAAATCTCAAATAAAAAACTGGCTCTATATATTGTTGACTTTGGGTAGGTGACTTGTCTTCTCTGGGCTTTAGAACCCTCATCTGTAATTTCTCTGGGACCTGCTCTAGCCCCAAATTGTTAGAATTCCTAATCTTATTGCTCTGAGACATAAGGTTATACCTTGGAGCTGATCTAGCCCAACCCTCTTATTCTATAGATAAAAAACCAAACCTGAGGTCCAGAGAGGTCAGATGATTTGCCCAGGTCACACAGTATGGCAGAGACAAGGACAGACCCCCCCCCCCCAGCTCCATTAACTCCAGCCCTGGGTATCAGCACCACCAAGAAGAGGGAGCAGTTGCCTTGAAATCCACAGAGGGTCCTACCTTCCAGCTTTGGTCCCCCCTCTCCCATGCCCAATTGGGGAAGTTCCCTTCCAGAGAACCAGCCCAATGGGGGCCATGTCTGTACTAATGTATGGGAATTGAACTATTCTAGAGTCCGTGGACCATGAGACACCATGGCTGTGTCCTAGGGTTTTCTTCTTCCTCAGACTCTTATCAAATCTGAATCCCAGGGCAGCTGGGTAGCTCAGTGGACTGAGAGCCAGACCTAGAGAAGGAAGGTCCTAGGTTCAAATCCGGCCTCAGACACTTCCCAGCTGTGTGACCCTGGGCAAGTCACTTGACCCCCATTGCCTACCCTTACCACTCTTCTACCTAGGAGCCAATACACAGAAGTTAAGGGTTTAAAAAAAATCAATATAAAAAAATCTGAATCCCATAAGGGAACATAGTAAACAAGATAAAAACGAAGGCATCTAGGTAACACAGTGGATAGAACTCTAGGCCTGGAGTTGGGTTCAAACCTGGCCTCAGATCTTTCCTAGCTATGCAACCCCGGGCAAGTCACTTAACCCTAATTGTTTAGCCCTTTTTGATCTTCTGCCTTACAGCCAATACTTAATATTGATTCTAAGATAAACGGTAAGGGTTTAATATATATATATATTACATAGAGGTATATGAGAATTTATTATATATACTATATTATTATCACATACTTTCTTTTTAATTTTTTAGTTTGAACTAATTTAATTATTTTATTAATAATAATTAAAGTTTAATTTAATTAATTTTCATATTATTTTATTCTGATTTAATTAATTTCACATACTGTATTAACTCCTACGTATTAGGAAGAATTACTGGGTATTCCTGGGTTTGGAATCTGGGTCAGAGAAGCCATCCAGTCTGCTGCCTTTTTGCATTTTCTTTGTCCTTGGGAATCCCAAGGCATGTCTTCCTTTTTTAACAGCATTTGGTTATAGATGAAGAGGAGAAGGATTCTTTTCCTGTGTTAAGGGATCTGCCCACTTCTGAGGACAAGGAGGGGCGGATAAGTCACTGGGTCCCCTCTTAATGAGCTAGCACCAATTAAAGATGTTTTGGGATGGCCAAGGGAGGGGCTGCATAATGAACTCCTAAAAATCTGTTTATTAGGCTGACTGACCCAGCTCGGATTGTCCCTGGTCCTGAGAGAGCGATGGAGACCTCTGTCACTTTATTGGTTATGATGTTGGCCTAACCAATAAACCTCATTTCATCAATAAACATATTCCTATCTAAAAACCAGTCCCTTGGGATATTTTTAATTATAACACATGTGCATATATATGTACATAGTATAGATGTGTTTGTGTGTTAAACCTCCAAAATGAAGCAACCCCAAAACTTGGAGTTGGAACCAGAAAAACTGGATTTTTAAGTCCAGGCTTTACCATGTTCACTGTGTGTTATTCTGGGCATGTAAATTTTCCCTCTCTGGCCTCAATTTTCTTTTCTGTAAAATGGGTGATTTAGAGAATCTCCAAAGCCTGGTATTCTACACTGTATGTTCTAAGATTCCTTCTAGCACTGACAGTGGGTGTTCTATAGTCTAAAGCCCTCTCTGCTTTTGACATTCTGCGTTCTATGCTCCCCCTCTAGCTCTATTAGCTTGGAGTTCCATATGGTATCTTGTTCTTAAGCTATTTCACCTCTCTCAATGTCTATAATGGTCACGTGGTATTTGTGGCACCCTGTCCTAGGTACCTTGTGAGTGGGGAGTTTGAGGGTTCATTGCAATATGTATACTAGTTAAAAAGTTCATAAATGCTTTACAAAAATTATTACATTTAAGCCTCCAACCCTGCAAGGTAGCTGCTATTATTTCCCCCATTTTTTAGATGGGTAAACTGAGGCAATCAGGTTCAATTGATTTGGATCAATTAGACGGATCCCCAAATCAATCCCCTATAAGTCACTTTCAGAAAAATATTGGAATCATAGCTCCTATTCTCACCAATGATAAAATAAAAGGAAATTTATTTTGAGCCCCCTTTGAGGAAAACCCCCAAAGATGACCCTGATTTTAATTATTTGTAGTAAAAATAATGACATTAGTCCTCCATTTGACAAATAGCCATTGCTTCCTTGTGGAATGGAGGTGATTCCTGGTTCTCAAGGCAAATCCCATCAAAGAGAAAAGGCTTCTAGCCATACCCCTAGTCTGGCTGTGTTTCTGTTCTCTGAGGACCAGCCTAGATAGCCAGCCAATCAATCAGAAAGCACATTTTAGTGCCTCCAATATCCCACCCCTCTGATCTGGAAAATCTGAGCAAAATGTCTTGGTTTTTGCATTCTTTTCATAAACCTTAATTTTTTACTTATTTTAACTTTAAAAAAGAAATTGTATATATTTGTGGAATAAAAGAGAAAATATGTTGATATTATACAATATTATATATATTATATATATTTCTGGGTTTCTAAACTTTTTTGTGTGTTATCTGCTGGCCTTCACATGTCGTCTGTAGTTTCCATAAAACTCTCCCAAATTCTCATTTAATTTCTTACGCCTACCCACAATATATCAAAACTGGAATGGGGAAAGCAGTGATGTGGAAGAAATACCTGTATCTTGCTCTTCTAATGCCATAATGATGATAATGACAGCTATCATTTATATAGCACTTACCATGTGCCAGGCACTGTGCTAAATGCTTTACGAAAGATTATCTCATTTTATTCTCATTAATAACCCTAGAAAGTAGGTGCTCTTATAATTCTCATTTTATAAATGAGGAAATTGAGGAAAATAGAGTTAAATGATTTGTCCAATTTGGAACTATGCCCAAAGGATTATAAAATTGTGCATACCCTTTGATCCTGTAATATTGTTACTGGGTCTGTATCCCAAAGAGATCATAAAACAGGGGAAAGGACCTACTTGTACAAAAATATTTATAGCAGCTCTTTTCGTGGTGGCAAAGAACTAGAAACTGAAGGGATGTCCATCAGTTGGGGAATGGCTAAGCAAATTGTGGTATAAAATTGTGATGGAGTACTATTGTGCTTTAAGAAGTAAGAAACAATGATTTTAGAAAAAGCTGGAAAGACCCTCATGAACTGATGCAGAGTGAAATAAGCAGAAACCAGGAGAACATTGCACAAAGTAAGAGCAATATTGTACAATGTATCAACTGTGAAAAACTTAGCTACTCAGCAATAAAATGATCCAGCACAATTCCAAAGGACTTATGACAAGGAATGCTATCCACCTCCAGAGAAAGAACCATTAGAGTAATATGCAGATCAAAACACACTATCTTTTACATCAGCTTATTTATGATTTTATTTTGGGGTTTTGGTTTTATATGAGTATTCCCTTGCAACAATGACAATACGGAAGTATGTTTTGCTTGAAAATACGTATATAACGCAGATCAAACTGCTAACCATCTCCAAAAAGAGGGAGGGAGACAATGTGTATCTTATAATTTTGGAAAACATATGTTGAAAATGATCATTATTTGTAACTGGGAAAATGAAATACCTTTCATTTTCCCAGTTTTCTTTCATAAATTAAAAAAAGAAAAGAAAATATTAAAAAAATAAAATAAATGACTTGCCTAGGGTCACATTGGTAGTAAGTGTCTGAGACTAGATTGGAACTCAGGTCTTCCTGACTCTAAACCCATTGTTCCATCCACTGAGTTCCCTAGCCACCCCTAATATCAGGACTTGGAGGCAAAAAAAGAAAAAAATTCAAGTGTTTTTTGGAAGGGGGAGGAAATCTTTGGATCCCATGTTATGGAGCTCAAACACTTCCTCCTCCCAAACACACACCTTTTCATGAAGAATAAAGAAATTCTGGATGAGGAGTCAGGAGACCAGGTTTTTATTCCTAGCCTTGCTTCTGACCAGCTACATGACCTTGAGCAAGTCACTTTCCTTCTCCGGCTTCTGTTTTCTCATCTGTAAAATGAGAAACTTGAGCTAGATGGTCCTCAAGGTCCCTCCTAGCATGGATGCACTGTGTTTCAAGGTCCCTTCCAGCTTGGACATGCTATGATGATGTGAAATCACCTTTCTCTGAACCTCCCTGAAGGCTACCACACTCCAGTCCAAGTCTAAGATTGGAATGGAGCTGTAATTTGAACTTTTCTATTTCTTTTGCCCTCTCTCCTATTACTCCCCTCTGAACTTTGTCTTCTGATTCTATTCCTTCTGTGGAAGTTTGGGCGAGTCACACAGCATCGTTTGGGGACAGTGCAGCAAAGTTCACAAGTTCAGGCATGTCTCGTTCTTTGTGACCCCATCTGGAGTTTTCTTGGCAAAGATATTGGAATGGTTTGCCATTTCCTTCTCCAGCTCATTTAGAGATGAGGAAACTGGGTTAAGTGACTTGCCCAGGGTCACACAGTCAATAAATGTCTGAGGTTTGATTTGAACTCAGGTATTCCTGGCTCCACATCCACGCTCTAACCACAAAGATACCCAGATGACTTGAAATTCAGAGCACAGGGTTCTATTTCCAGCTCTATCGCTGATTTGCTGTATGATCTTGGTCCAGTCACCTAACATTTCTGAGTCTTCCTTTCCTCTCCAGTTGGGCAGTGACAATATTTGGCTCCCTCATGGGGATGGGGTGAGGATTGACAAAGGAAAGCTTTGAAGAAATGAACCAGTTTTATCTTTATTCTGCCTAGTAAACCGGGTCAGCCCCCATCCCAGCTAACCTGTTGAAAATCATTGCCGATGAAGCACCCTCCAATGGGGATGCCATTTGTGGATGGTTATTGCAAGTGCTGGTCCATTTCTCATCTCTGGTGCAAAATTTTGGCTGCCCATCACCCCTAGCCCTAGTTGTAAGATAACAACACTCAGTTTATCTGCATAGAAGAGGGGACCCTTCATACATGCTGTTAACACCTAATTCCATGTGAGTGCCCTAATAGATTCGTCAGCACGTCCACATGCCTGCTGGGGCACACGTGTGTCTTAACAAGCATTTTTTAAGTTCTTACTATGTAGAAGAGACTCTTCTAGGCTGGAGACACACAATTCCAGCCCTCTTGGAATTATAATCTAGGAGTGGGTGGCAGGATTTGATCTCTAGATATATACATGGGCAAGCACAACCCATATTGTGCAACAAAAATAATAAGAATGGTTAACATTTATATAGTGCCTACAGTATGTGCCAGGCACCATGCTAAGTATTTTACAATTATTATCTCATTCGATCCTCACAACAACCGTGGGAAGAAGGTGTGATTATTCCCCCCTATTTTATAGATGGTGGAACTGGGTTTAAGTGACTTGCCCAAGGTCATGCTGCTAGTGAGTGTCTGAAGCTGAATTTGAACTCAGATCACCCTGCCTCTGAGCCTGGTGCTTTTCCCACTGTGTCACTTTGCTGTTCAGACAAGTACATATAAATATACACATGCTCAGTCATACATGTTCTCCCACATAGAAAAGCACACTTTTGCATACACATCCAACACAAATGTAAAATAGCATGATAAAATCGCAAAACAGATGCACTAGGAGGAAACTTGGAGTAGAAAATATTAGAGTTGGGAGGAGATCTAGAATATGGAACACAGAATGTTACAACTGGAAAGTACCAAACAAAAATTTTTTTTTAATTTCAGAGAACCTGAGAATATAGAAAATAGGGTGGAAGTGGCCTCAAAACAAAGACCATTACAAAGTTAGTGTCAGAATAGATCTTAGGGGGCAGCTGGGTGGCTCAGTGGATTGAGAGCCAGGCCTAGAGATGGGAGGTCCTGGGTTCAAATCTGACCTCAGACACTTTCTTGCCGTGTGACCCTGGGCAAGTCACTTAATCCCCATTTCCTAGCCCTTACCACTCTTCTGCCTAGGAGCCAATACACAGTATTGATTCTAAGACAGAAGGTAAGAGTTAAAAAAAAATACTAGACCTTAGATGGTAGAATATCGTCACTGGTAAGAGCCTTAGAGACCATAGCTAGGAGGTATGGCAGATACTGGGATTAGACCTGGATTCATATGTGACCTCAGATGCTTACTAGCTATGTGATCTTGGACAAATCACTTAATTCCTGTTTGCCTCAGTTTCTTCATCTGTAAAATGGGAATCATAACAATACATCCCCCAGGGGTGTTGTAAGAATCAAATAAGATCAAATATGTAAAATGGGTTAGATTGTGAGGCTCTTGAGGGCAGGGGCTGTTTTTTTTATCTCTTTTTGTATTTCCAGAGCTTAGTGTGTGGTTGACACTTAATATTTATTAGATAACTGAGTTGCCAAAGTATTTTGCGAACCTTCAAGGGCTGAATGAGCACTAGCTCTGGAGAGTATTATTATTTTACAAGAAAGGAAACTGAGGCACAGGGGCGGGAAGTGTCTTGCTTCAGATGGCATAGAAGGGGGGCCTGGCCCTCCTTCCTCTCCCTTTTGGTGGCTCCCTCTGTCCTTGGAGACGCCCCCAGCCCTTCCAAAGCGCTGAGTTAATGGAGCGCTGGCATCCTTTCCCTTTTAGCTCTATTAAGCCGTCCAAGGGCCGGCTCACACTCCACTCAATCAACGGCAAGGAACACAGCCAAGGGAAACTTCAGAAAAAAAGAAAGCAAAACAGAAAGCCAGGCCAGGCCTAGAGCTTTCCAACTGCAGATGGGGAGCTGCCCGAGCAACAAAAGGCAGAGGGCGGGAAGGGTGGGGGTGGGGGGCGCCCCCAGGCAACCTATAAACGCCCACCCGCCTGTCACAGCATCGAGCTCGCGCCTGGGCCCGCCAGCCTCCAGGGCGACTCCAACAGAAGAACGGAACCGAGGGAGCCCTGGCCTGGGAGGTCCCCAGCCACTCTGGAGGCTCCAGGATGGCTTCCGTTTCTCTAGACTTTTCTACTTGACGGATCCTTTTCTTCCCAACAGCCCTCTACAGAGAGGGAGAGAGGGCAATAAGGATAACGATGCTTATTTTTTAAACCCTGACCTTGTGTCTCCCCATCGATTCTAGGACAGAAGAGGGCTAAGGGCTGGGCAGTGGGGCAGCTTAACAGCCACTCGCCCAGGATCGCAGAGCTGGGAAGGGTCCGAGGCCGGTGCTGAACCTCGAAGTCTGACTGAGTTCTGGTTCATTGCTTCCGCCATGTGATCCATCTTGTCTCTCGCTGTCCCTTTCTCCCTTCGCCTTCCATCTTTAATTGGCCAACCCAAGGCTAATCCTCAGCTCATCTTTCTTTGGTATCCTCCAGCACCACTAGATGGACAGCTACGATGATTACCATCTCCCTGACTTTCTGCGGGGCTCTGTCCATCATTGCCTATGGAACACAGAACCAGTTTTCTAGAAAATTTCCCATCTGGCTATCATTTCATTCTCTCTTTTAGGACCTCAGAGTGAAAGAAGACCTTAGTGGTCATCTAGTTTAGCTTTCTTCCCAGTAGAAGAATCCCTCAAATGAAAAAAAAAAAAAAAAAAAAAGAGGCAGCTAGGTGGTTCAATGGTTAGAGCACCCCACCTGGAAACAGGAAATTCCTGGGTTCAAATTTAGCTGCAGACATTTCCTAGCTGCGTGACTCTGCTCAAGTTACTTAACCCTCATTGCCTACCCCTTATCATTCTTCTGCCTTGGAGCCAATACACAGTATTGATTCTAAGATGGAAAATAAGGGTTTGTTCAAAACCCCCCTGAATAATATCATTCTTTCCTGTAGTCATCCAACCATCTATCTGTCCATTCATCCATTTATTCTTTCAGCAAATATTTATTGAGTGCCTACTGCATATAAGGCGCTGAGATAGATGGTACCATCTAGCTCTTATTAGAAGAGGCTCTAAAGGGGGCAAGTGGGTGGTTCAGTGGATTGAGAGCCAGACCTAGAGATCAGGGGTCCGGGGTTCAAATCTGGCCTCAGATGCTTCCTAGCTATATGACCCTGGGCAAGTCACTTAACCCCTATTGCCTAGCCTTAGCACTCTTCTGTCTTGGAACCAATACATAATATTGATTCTAAGATGAAAGGTCAGGGTTATTTTTTTTTTTTAAAGAAAAAGCTCTGATTGGGAGAGCTTTATTTCCAAAGTTAGTTTTTACCATTATGACACGATCATCATTATTAGGATGTTCTCTTTTATTTTGATCTGAAGTCTGTCATTTTGCAACACACACACACACACACACACACACACACACACACACACACATCATGGTTCTAATATCCAGGGCCAAATAGAACAAACTCAAAGCAGCTTCTATTTGACAGCCTTTCAGCTACTCAAAGTTAGCTATCACATCACCCCCAAGTCTTCTCTGTGCTAACCATCTCTGGCTCCTTCAAATGATCCTTTATCAAATGTAACGTGGCTTCTTTCTTGGGGGGTGGGGTGGGCTAGATGCTCTGTAAGGTCTTTAATCTCTAACATTCTAAAATCCTTCCAGTTCTAATATTCTGTTCTAAGAATTTCCCAGCTTCAGCATTCTATAACATTAATAAGGCAATTAGGTGGCAAAATGGTTAAAGTACAGGGTCTGGAGTCAGGGAGATCTGAGTTCAACTAACTGTGTGACCCTGGGAAAGTCACTTAACCTCAGTTTTCTCAACTGTAAAATGGAGATAATAATAGTACTTACTTCACAGAGTTGTGAGGAACAAATGAGATAATAATTGTAAAATGCTTAGCACAATGCCTGACACTATGTAAGTGTTTAATAAAAGCTATTATTATTCTTCAGTTTAAGTTGGATGGATATATCCATTCTATCAGAGTTCCCCATTAAGACCAATTTATAAGATTCTTGACCCATCTTAGTCTGCAGTGTTCTCCTGAGTATCAATGCCCTCCTGGAGTTCAGAACACTTTCCTGTCTTCTACTGAACAACAGTGATAAAAAAAAAAATTATTATCCAGATGCTAAAGCTCTCCATGGTGCTTTCATTTGGACAGAGACAGGTCTAGACACCAGAGAGGAATTTGCCAGGAATTTCCTACTGTTAGGGCTGAAGGCTCATACCTAGGTCCAGCTGGGGTAGGAGTGGAAATTGGAAGGCAAAGCTGAAAATAGGCTGGTTTTCCCCAGTGCCAGACCTAGCCTTCCTTCCTCACACAGGATGGTGGAGAGGGTTAATTTAAACCAATTTGGGGTGCACCTGGGCTAAGCCCACTGATACTGACTCCTATTTCCCTTGGATGCCAGGCAAAGAGCTTTGGTCCAGAGGCAAAGAGACAGCCAGAAGGGAGGATTGGCACCAGTTGACATCTTAGGAAAGGGCCTCAGCTCAAGATGCAGAGTGAGGCATGTATTTTTGTACAAGGCCAATGTAAGGAAATGCTTGACTGCATATCTTTGTTACACGGGTCCCATTTTTCTTTTCTTTCTTTTTTTTCAGTGGGGGTGATGGGAAGGAAAGAAAAATAAATGCCATTTTAAAAAATTTTAAGAAAAAAAAAGAAAGGGGGTAGCAGTGAGATGAATCAGTGGTTTGAGAGCCAAGTCTAGAGATGGGAGGTCCTAGGTTCGAATCTGACCTCGGATATTTCCTGGCAGTGTGACTCTGGGCAAGTCACTAAACCCCCATTCCCTAGCCTTTACTGTTCTTCTGCCTTTGAACCAATACACATTATAGACTCGAAGATAGAAGGTAAGGGTTTGGGAAAAGGAAGAAAGAAAGAAAGAAAGAAAGAAAGAAAGAAAGAAAGAAAGAAAGAAAGAAAGAAAGAAAGAAAGAAAGAAAAGAAAGAAAGAAAGAAAGAAAATAAAGAAAGAAAGAAAGAAAGAAAAAGGAACAGAATCTGGCTGGGCATTCTCTGTGGGGTGATGGCAGAAGATGCTACTCAGTCCCTTCTGTAGGGACCAATGGCCAGGATGCCTTCCTTTGCCTTACATCATTTTCCTGTGTCTCTCTTAGCCAGCAAATACTCGGGCATCAGTTCAGCCTAAATTATTGCACACAGTGCTCAACAATGTAAATTGGTATGTTAATAAAGGCTTTAGTATATTTAATATGTTAATAAAGGCAGGGTAATAGCAGAGCTTTATAGAATCATAGATTATCTGACCTAGGAGGGATTTTGGAACATAAACCACTGAATCATAGATCTGGAAGGGACCTTGGAACACAGAAGACAGACAAGCCCACATGGAGCAATGGCCTAGTCCCTTAGAAGAGGGCCCTGAAGCCTTTCCATACATTCTTTTAAACCCAATTTAAATGGCATATCCTCCCAGAAACATACGCAGATGTCCTCTTCCCCCTTGTTAGTAATACTTTTCCTCCTTGGACTTTTATGTTGTTTATACCTTTATTTCTTTTTGTTTTAATTTAAAAAGTATTTATTTTTTTTAAATCCTTGTATTCGGTGTATTGTCTCATAGGTGGAAGATTGGTAAGGGTGGGCAATGGGGGTCAAGTGACTTGCCCAGGGTCACATAGCTGGGAAGTGGCTGAGGCCGGGTTTGAACCTAGGACCAGGAGGTCTCTAGGCCTGACTCTCACTCCACTGAGCTACCCAGCTGCCCCTTAAAAAGTATTTTTAAAACCCTTACCTTCTGTCTTAGAATCAAATCAATACCATGTATTGGTTCCAAGGCAGACAAATGGTAAGAACTGGGCAATGGGGGTTAACTGACTTGTCCAGGGTCACACAGCTAGGAAGTGTCTGATACCAGATTCGAACCTAGGACCTCCCATCTCTGGGCCTGGCTCTCAATCCACTGAGCCACCCAGCTGCCCCAGTTTGGTACCTTTCTAATGAGACTTACATAAAATTGTACATTAGATCAAAGCATACTAATTTCCATTTTAGTTTAATTGGGTTTTTATTTGGGGGTTTTGATTTTACATAAGTATTATAACAATGAAAAATATGGAAGTAGGTTTTGCATGATAATACATGTATAGCCCAGAAAAAATAAAACAAGATTGTGCAATATAATTATATCTGTTGGTAGCCTATTCTACTAATAGACTCCAAATTCCAGGAAGGCAAGGACCATTTTAAAAAAAATTTGTATCTTCCCCATAGTCTAGCACTGTGTTCTCTGCACAGTAGGTACTTAACAAATGTTCCCCAATATTATTGGAAAGATGTGAGAACATAGAACTTAGAGCTATAGGGGACCTTACAGAACATCTGAATCAACTTCTTCATTTTACAGAAGAAGAAACTGACTACTAGAGAGGGAAAATAGCAAATTATATGGCAAGTTAATGATAGCTCCTGGACCCCTTGGAAACCACCAAACCACCTTAAAGATTTATTCCAAATCATATATTGAAGTCTGGAGTGGTTTTTTCCAGACTGCAATGCCATGTCATGCCAACCATTCCCTCATGCCCCTCTCTCATTCCTCCCCTCTGATCTAGAGGAATATTAATTCCGGATTGGCTGTGTCTTGTTTGATCAAATACAATGGAGTGTGTACACTCAAGAAGCCTGAGAGTGGAGTCAAGACTGGGAGAGAGAGAAAGTGTGGGGTTTGGAGGGAGCAGGAACTGGAGGCCCCCTGCTCATGGTCCTGGCTTTCTCTCAGCAGGACCAGCCTGTTTGGGGGAGAACGTACCACCCTGGTGAGTGATGGATTCTCTGCTAAGGAGAAACTCGACTAGCTTTAGACATAAGACCATCAACAACCAGACAGAACTCTCCTCACATCAGTTCCATCAGTGCTACAATTGCCCAGACAGCTGGGCATAAATGAAGTTCCTCCAGATTCCCCAATCTAACAAACCTCCTCCATTTTTAATAAACATTGATCTGGTCCTACCCAACTTCAACTCCCATCCAATCCCAGCCCAACTATGATCCATCCCACCCCAACTCAACCCAACTCTAATTCAAGCCAGACCACCCCTAACTCTCTCTAACATTAACCCAACCACAAGATACAGTAGAAAGAAAGTTGGATTCAGAGTAAAACTGCTGTGAGTTTAAATTTCACCTCTGCCACTTAATATGACTTAGAGCAAGTCAACTCCTCTGGGCCTTAGTTTCCAAATATGTAAAACGAAGGAGATGGACTAGATCAATGCTGTTGAACTCAAACAGAAACAGTCACTAACCCATACATAAGGATCTCTGCTGGCCATCTATTGACCTAGAAAACCATGAAGTAACATTGTCTCTAGTCTATTCTATTTTTATTATTTTGTTAAATATTTTCCAATTACATTTTAATCTGGTTCTAGTAACTCTTAAGAATTATATGGTCTGGCCATATGTAGCTTTTGGTTGACCCCTCTGGGCTAGATCATTTTAAAAGCTTTCTTTGAGGTTTTTTTTTTTAACTCTTATCTTCTGTCTTAGAATCAATGCTGTGTATTGGTTCTAAGGCAGAAGAATGGTAAGGGTAGGAAATGACAGTTAAGTGACTTGCCCAGGGTCACACAGCTGGGAAGTGTCTGAGGTCAAGTTTGAACCTATGACCTCCCATCTCTAGACTGGCTCCCAATCTATTAAGCTACTCAGCAGTCCCCTTTCTTTGAGTTCTAAATCTGTGATCCTCTGATGCATGCATTTGGAATAATTCAGATAATCTCAACCCAAATCCAAATCAATTCAAATCTATCCTATTCCACTCTCAGTTTTAACCACAAAGCAAATCTCTTTTTAAAAAAACCCTCACCTTCCATCTTGGAATCAAGAGTGTGTATTGGCTCCAAGGCAGAAGAACAGTAAAGGTCAAACAATGGGGGTTAAATGACTTGCCCAGGGTCACAAAGTTGGGATGAATCTAGGACCTCCCATCTCTGGGCCTGGCACTCAATCTACTGAGCAACCCAGCTGTCCCAACAAAGCAAATCTTAATTACACAAAAACACCAAGATCTCAATTCAACCCAACTCTCCCATGTAGTAGCTTCTAATTACATAGGATCTTCATCAAGAATATTCTCTAAACTTTTAATGCTCCCTCATAGATCTTCCCAAGGTAGGCAGAGGTGTTGTGTTATCTTCTCAAGAGAATGTAAGCTCCTTGAGAATAGAGACTGTTAAATTTTTGTTTTACTCAAGTTTAGCCCAGGGTTTTGCACATAAGTGCTTAACAAATGTTTGTTCAATTATACACAGTAACTGAAACATTGTGGGATGATCAAATGTAACTGATTGCTACTAAAAGCAATGCAATGATCCAGGACAATTCTGAGGGACTTATGGGAAAGAACGCTATTCTGGAGAAAGAACTGTGGGAACAGAAAAGCAGAAGAAAAACATATGATTGATCATTTGTTGATTTGGGTATATGATTTGGGGTTTTGATCTTGTAAGATTACTCTATTACAAAAATGAATAATATGGAAATGACTTTTGAATGATAATGTATGTATAAATCAGTGGAATTGCTTGTCAACTCCAGGGCGGGGCGAGGGAAGAGGGGAGACAACATGAATCATATAACCTTGGAAAAAATAAAAAATAAAATAAAATCCATTTTTAATAAAGAAAGCTATGTGCTGAATTTATTAAATACTTAAAAGAAAAAGCATGCTGCATATAATAAAGATTCTCAGTTTTGTGTAAAAAAAGTAAATGTTTGTTGAATTGAATTGTGTTCATTCAACAAAAGGCAAAGCTGAGGCCAAGAGAGAAAAGAGAAGGAGATTTATTCAAAGTCTTCCAGAAATGGGGAAGCTCAGTAGCTCAGTGGATTGAGAGCCAAGATGGGAGGTCTTGGGTTCAAATATGACCCGAGACACTTCCTAACTATGTGAACCTGGGCAAGTCATATAATCGTTCTGTTATCCCTTATGACTCTTACGACCCTTCTGCCTTGGAACCAATAGACGGTATTGATTCTTTTCTTTTTTTTTTTAAATTTAAACCCTTAACTTCTGTGTATTGGCTCCCAAGTGGAAAAGTGGTAAGGGTGTGCAATGGGGGTCAAGTGACTTGCCCAGGGTCACACAGCTGGGAAGTGTCGGAGGCTGGACTTGAACCTAGGACCTCCCGTCTCTAGGCCTGGCTCTCAATCCATTGAGCTACCCAGCTTCCCCCCACAGTATTGATTCTAAGATGGAAGGGAAGGATTAAAAAAGAAAGTCCTCCAGAAAGAAAGAACCAAGTTAGGGAGAGCCCCCAGTGGTCCTATCTCCCACTGAGCTGTCTCAGGACTAGAACTTAGTGTTTTCATTCAGCCTTGCTCTCCCTCTAGACACCTGCAGAAATAAAAGCAATTTCTCTTTACTATACTAATTGAGAATCAGTGTGAACAGTAATATTAAAATGCACAGCGACTCATCCTGATCCATGTGGACAGTCTTCCACTGCTTGGGGGGAAATGAATGACTCTACACTCGAAGGATCCCTTGCCGAGGTTGGGAATCAAAAGATCAGGGTACCAGTTCTGTAACTGTAAGACCACGTAAGCCACCTAACCTTTCAATGCCTTAGTCTTCTCTTCTGCAAAATAGGCACAAAAGAGATGTTGTATCTATTTCACAGGGTCTCTCTGTAAACAAAACATCCCAAATTTTAGGGCTTTAGAAGTGTCTGAAGAAAGGAAACTAAGAACCCCAGATTCCTAGGTAGAAGATAAAGGGGGGAAGGGTGGGCAAGACACGAGGCAGTCTGCATGGTCAGGGTGAGGGGGCTGATCTAGCTGACTTCTAAAGTCCTTTCCAGCTATAAATCTTACACGAAGTTCCCTATAAAAGTGCAACATTATTATGACCAGGGACCTTTCCCTCCCCAGCCTTGCCCTTATTTATTATTTTCCACAAATCCTCTAGTTAACCCTGGAGGTACGGAGAACCTCCTTTGATTGCTTCTTGATACTCACAATCCAACCATCACCTTCCTCAAGGTTGCCCCGTGCACGGTGTCTGTTGCCCTCTCCCCATCCTCCCCACCAAGTCCCCTCCTCTAGGATCATATCTTCCCATCCCCATGTCTCTCCAGAGACTTGGCCCAGGAGAATCGTCTTTCTTCACCTTGTAACTTCATCTGCGCTGCATGGTGCTCCTGATGGCTGCTATCCACTCCTCCCTGGGTTAGAGACTTCTGTTGGGGTATCACAGCTCATAGACCCACCTCCCCTAGCCGAAAGGATTTGGGAAATGACTCTTTTCCCATCCCCTCCTGTTCCAGTTGTTGAAACATGGCCCAGAAGACCATTCCCCTAGGAAGGTGCCAATGGACACACAAGGAGGTAGTTATTCTTAGTCCCTTGTCCTCACTCCCAAACTCCCCTAGACTCACATCCATGAGATATAAGTCCAATCTACCATTAACTTCCTCCAGGAAACCGCTGATGTTCCATTCCCCCACCCCCACCCCAGTGGTGCCTGATCAATCAATTCAATCAATAGGAATTTAGGAAGGAAACAAACATTTATTAATGCCAGGGGTTATTCTAAGCACTTTACAGGTATTATCTAATATCATATTCACTTTAGGAAATAGGTGCTATTATTATTCCCAAATTACAGTTGAGGAAACTGAGGCAGATAGATATTAACTGACTTGCTCAGAGTCACACAGCTAGATTTGAACTCAGGAAGACAGAGTCTTCCTGACTCTAGGCCCAGTACTCTATCCATTTTGTCACCTGGCTGCCCATCCTCTTGGCATTGTCTTGTCTGTTTTGTATTTGTTTTATACATAGGTTTGTGTTGTGTCTCCTTTAGAATGTAAGAACCTTGATGGCAAGGGTTATTTCACATTGGTCTTCATAGGTCTCATGGTCTACACAGTATCTGGCATGTAGAAAGCAGTTAATAGAGACAGCTAGGTGGTGAAGTGGATACAGTGCTGGGCCTGGAGTCAGAAAGATCTGAATTCAAATCAGGCCTCAGATACTTACTAGCTGTGTGACCCTGGGCAAGTCACTTCACTCTGTCTCCATTTCCTAATCTGTAAAATGAACTGGAGAAATAAATGGCAAACTACTTTAGTATGTTTGCCAAGAAAACCCCAAATGGGGTCAGGAAGAGTCAGATATGTCTGAAAAAACAACAAAAACGACCAAAGGAATCTTATTTCAGATCTTTCCCAGTCAATAAGGCAATTCAAAAAGCAAGGCAAAGGGGGCAGCTAGGTGGCTCAGTGGATAGAGTGCCAGGCCTGGAGACAGGAGGTCCTGCATTAAAATCTAGCCTCAGTGATCCTGGGCAAGTCACCGAACCCCCATTGCCTGGCCCTTACCGCTCTTCTGCCTTGGAACCAATACTCGGGATTGATTCTAAGACAGAAAATAAGGGTTTATAAAAAAAAAAAAAAGAAGCAGCAAGACAAAGATCATTTATTAGAACACCAAGGAAGCAAACAGTTGTAACCAGCCAGGGCTGATTACAAACTGGGCACAGCTTTTAAAGACAATAGTTGTCAGCAAGACAGTATATGATAAACCCAAAGAGCCCAGTTTTTGGGACAAAAATCCACTATTTGACAAAAACTGTTGGGAAATTTGGAAAACAATATGGGAGAGATTAGGTTTAGATCAACATCTCACACCTTACACCAAGATAAATTCAGAATGGGTGAATGACTTGAATATAAAGAGGGAAACTATAAATAAGTTAAGTGAACACAGAATAGTATACTTGTCAGATC
>NC_058131.1:243983620-244003840 GCF_016433145.1 Gracilinanus agilis
ATCCTGGACCCGGTCCCTATTCCAATATAAATTATTTTCAGTAGGAGGGTATTAGCAACTTATGGGGGGATAATGATGGGCTTCCTGAAGAATAGGGCACTTATGCTGAGATTTTAGGAGGAGAGGGTGAGGAGGAATTATTGTTGTCATTTAGTCATATCTGAGTCTTTGTGACCCCATGGACCATAACTTTCTGTGAGGTTTTCTTGGCAAGGATACTGGAGTGGTTTGTCATTCTCTTCTCCAGTGGATCCTTTTGTCAGGCAATCAGAAGTTAAGTGATTTGTCCAGGGTCACACAGCCAGGAAGTCCAGATATGAAATCAGGCCTTCCTGACTCCAGGCTTAGTGCTTTTAACCACTGAGCCACACAGCTGCCTCTAAGAGTGAGGAAAAAGCCTTTGTAAAGGCAAAGAGATGGGAGATGGAATATATATAGGGAACAATAATAACAAGACAATAGGGTCAGAAAGTAGGGAATCTTGCTCTCAGGGAGCTTATAATCAATTTATCAGTGGAGAAAAATGCATACATATCCAAATAATCTTACTCTCTAGAAGAGTGAGATAAGTTTGAAAGTTTGCTGAGCAAAGTGCTAGAAACTATTTAAGGAGGGAAAGGTCACTTTCTGCTAGGAAAGTCAGGGAAGGCTTCATGGGAGAGGTGGCATATGACTTGGGGCTTGAAGGAAGGGAAAGACTTCAACAGATAAAAATACATTGGGAAGGTTCTATTCCAGGAATGAAAGACACCTTGAGCCAAGGCTTATCTATCCTCTTTCCCTGCCTTATTATAGTTGGAATTCCTAAACTCTAAGCTTTTGTATCAGAAAGGACTGTAGATGACAATGAAAATGCAAGGGAGTTCCCACAATTTTGGGCCACCCTCAGTTAGACTGGCAAGGCTCATCAGTTCCAGGATAGAAAATGTATTCTATATAATCCACAGAGTGAATGTTGAGCAAAGAAAATCGAGAAATTACCACGCTAAGCTGAGAGTTTAATGAAAATTCTTTCTCACCTCTGCTGATTTCTTCAGGGACCCCCTGCTCCCACCTAATTTCATGGTCTGTCACCTTCTTGGAGTTCCTGGCCTCAGCCAACAAAGGTCTCCGACTTTCTAGGAATGGTCCTCTTCTTGAACTGGGGCTATTGATTCCAATGCTATTCTCAGGAGTTTTAAAATTTTCCAGTTGAGTTATAGGCTATAAAAGGCTCTGGGGGGGAATGTGAGCAGAGGAAAGGAGGAGGCACAGCTCGGGACTGTCCTGCTAATGGGCAGAGCCCCAGCCTGGAGGAGCCAGAGAGGCACCCAAGAAACTAGGATGTCCCAGGGAGAAGGGCTGTCTGCCAGCCAGAAAGGGATAGCACACAGATCCTCAAGTTCATCTCATGGACACAGAGAGATACACTACGCTCCCAAACTAAAGGGCAGAACCAGCCTAGGTGTGTGGAACTGGATCCAAGGACCCATGCTCTGTGGGAGCTCCCTCAGCACTGGAATAAGAACGGAGTAGCTGGGAGAGCAAGGAGACAGCAATCCCACACCCCCTGACACTTAAGCATGAGATAGACTCAGGCAAGGGGGAGAAGGCTGAAAGATGGCGGCACCTCCTCTGTCCCCTTCAGACTACCTCCTCAGGCTGCTGTGGGTGTTCATTCTAACCCAACCCATCACTCTAGAGCCTGAGAGGGCCCTTAGAACACAGCAAAAGATAACAGAGCTGGAAGGGCTTTAGAACTCAGAATGCAGAACAGCAGAACCAGAAGGGGTCTTAGAACACAGACTGGCAGAGCTGGAAGGGCTTTAGAACCCAGAAAGCAGAACAGCAGAACCAGAAGGGGTCTTAGAACACAGACTGGCAGAGCTGGAAGGGCTTTAGGAGCCAGAAAGCAGAACAGCAGAGCCAGAAGGGGTCTTAGAACACAGACTGGCGGAGCTGGAAGGGCTTTAGAACCCAGAATACAGAACAGCAGAGCCAGAAGAAGTCTTAGAACACAGACTGGCAGAGCTGAGAGGGTTTCCCACCACGCTTGATCTGGCTCTTGAAGGAAGAGAGAGGTTCTGTCAGGTGGAGGTGAGAAGGGAGCGATTGCATTGCAGGGTGAGGGAAACAGCCAGCCCAGAGCTATATAAATGAGAGGTGGGCTTGTCACGTGGGGGAAAGAGAGAAGCCACAGGACTGGGGAATAATGTGTAACAAGACTGGAAAGCAGGCTGGGGGCTGGATCCTGGAGGATTTCAATAAATGGTAAATGGAGGGTTTTTTGGAGGGGGACATAATGAATGAAAAAACATTCAGTCCTTTTGTTTAAAACTTTACCTTCAGGGGGCAGCTGGGTAGCTCAGTGGAGTGAGAGTCAGGCCTAGAGACAGGAGGTCCTAGGTTCAAACCTGGCCTCAGCCACTTCCCAGCTGTGTGACCCTGGGCAAGTCACTTGACCCCCATTGCCCACCCTTACCAATCTTCCACCTATGAGACAATACACCGAAGTACAAGGGTTTAAAAAAAAAATTAAAAAAAAAAAACTTTACCTTCTGTCTTAGAATCAGTACTATGTATTGGTTCCTAGGGAATGGTAAGGGCTGGGCAATGGGGGTTAAGTGACTTGCCCAGGGTCACACAACTAGGAATGTCTGAGATCGGGTTAGAATCCCAGACCGCCTGTCTCTAGGTCTGGCTTTCAATCTACTGAGCTAACTAGTTGCCCCTTGAATTTATTCATTCTGACATTGGAGGCAAAGGGATGGACTTAATGACTAGGTCAGCATCATTTACTAGAAAACTGAGCCAAGGGTCTGGTCTTCTTTGTTGGATTTTTTTTAAAAACCCTTACCTTCTGTTGTAGAATTGATAAAAGTATTAGTTCCAAGGTGGAAGAGCAATAAGGGCTAGGCAATCATGGTTAAGTGACTTGCTCAGGGTCACATAGCTGAGAAGTGTCTGTGGTCAGATTTGAACCCAGGTCCTCCTGATTCCAGGCCTAGAGCTCTATCCACCATCTAGCTGTCCCCAAAATAGTTTTTAAATGTATAAAATAAAGTACAGAGAACAATTGTATTAAAACTTATTTTATCAAAATATAAAATATAAACATATAAAAAATTTACAGACCCCCAAAGTAAGGACCCCTGAAGTAGAGTATCACTAGAGGAGCCAGAGCACAAGCGGGAAAAGCAACCCCCATAACCTACTGTTAAAACAAATCTCAGGTACTTTTAAAACCATTTAACTCCCTTCTGACATGAAGCCAAGTGCTGACTCAATTTGCTATTTCCTTGCCCTTGGGCTTTGCCACTTCCTTCTCAGTGTACAGAACATTGGAGAATTGTATCAAATCAGGGCGAGGCTTCCCGAGGCAGGGGGCTGAGCTCCTTGATCTCCTGGAAGCCTTTTCTAGTCAGAGGATTTCAATAAAGATGCTTCCCAACTAAGAGCCACATCTCCCAGTTCCATTTTGTTAATGGATAAACCAAGGTATCAACATCTGAGCTTTAAATTAGCCAGAGCTGACAGCACAGCAGGAGACCTAGAGACCTGGTCAGGTCACCCACTGAAGCCAGAATGGGGTGAAACCCTACTTCTTGCAGACAGCCCCCCTCTGCCCAGTGGTATGGGCAGATGCATAGGAGCCAGGAACCCAGGAGGTGGGGTCCTGCCTACACTATTACAAGTGCTACACCTCCGGTCTAGATGGGGTTGCTCTTTATTCCCAAACCATGCTGGAAACTCTACCTATGGCCGTAGGGCCATGACATAGTAGAAAGAGGGTTGAACTTGAAAACAGAAGGTCTTTGGGTTCAAGTTCTGCCATTTGCTTGAGCGAGCTACTTCACTCTCCCAGTATTAATTTCCTTATCCACATAGAGTGGGAAAATGATGCTTTTCCTGACTAATTCACAGGATATTTTGAGGAACAAATGAGAGAATGTATGGGAAAATACTTTGCTAGTCATAAACTTTTGTTCAAGACAGATCGTGTTGGATAACTCTAAGTGGTCCTTGGCAACCCTGGTGGTCCTCGGACTAAAGGAGCTGGGAAAGGAAAGGCTAAGGTAGCTTCAGTTATGTCAGGAGACATTATATCACCAGATCCTGTTCTTGTTTTGCAGTGCTTTTAAAAAATCTTTTAATTAATTAATTTGTTACATTAAAGTTTCCAGGTATCTCACTTTCTCCTTTCCCCCGTTGTGGTAGAGAAGGCATCATTTGACACACACACACACACACACACACACACACACACACACACACACACACATATATACACACACACACTATATCTTGCTTATTTCTATTTATTGATTCTTTCTCTGGAGGGTAGACATACCCAATATTTCTGTTGTATATAATGCTATCTTGGGTTTTGTTTTTTGGTGGGGTTTTTTTTGTATATAATATTATCTTAAGTTTTTGGAGTCATTGAGAAAAACCAGAAGGCCAGCCCTCTTGTGACAAAGGGTTAAAATAACCCTTTTCTACCTCCAGCAGATGATCTTTGGATGAATTCTATTTCTTTCTTTTATTTTTCTCTGGCATGCCTTGTATAGTAGGGAGTTCCCCATCACTAGAGGCTAAGTAATTGTTCATCCAGGATGCTGTAGAAGGGATCCTTGACACGTAGGGGATGGCTAGGATGTCCTTTAAGGTCTCCACTCTAAAATGCTGTGATGCTGTGGGATGTCAGGCTTCCTCTACCATTTACTAAGAAGCCTCCTTGAAGGCAATGAAAGATACAGGCCATGAAAGCATGAATAGGCTTCCCCAACAAGATCCAAAGACGTTTATTCCACCAACCAGGTAAAGCTAGCAGTCCCTAGGGGCTCTGCCATTGAATTTATTAGCCTTTAGAAGGCTCTCATAATGGGGTAACATCTAAGAATAAGAAATTAGTCTCATTAGCAAGGGGAAATGGTTCCTGCCATCACAGGCTTATTAATTGACTATCATTGATTTATACTGAATCACAGAATCACCGAGGCTCCCAACTGGAAAAGATCTCAGAGGACGGGGGCTCCAACCCACAGATCTGAGCAGGTCATCCCCAGAGAACGTCCTCAGCAAGTGGTCATCCACTTCCTTTGAAGATCTCGAGAGATGAGGAGCCCGTGAGCTGCTACCAAGGCAGTACGATTCCCTTTGGGAGAACCCTTCTCGGTAGAAAGCTTAAATGTAATTTTTGTACCCCTGCCCAATCGGCCATCTCAACTGGCACAGATATTCCATGTGCTTACAGCAACCAGCCACAGGCTCCTCCCACTACCCCCAAAATGTCACAGGCATCTCCCCTGAACTCTGCATAAATTACTCAGGCTGGGCTCATAGGAGCTAGAACGCTCATGACCTTTAGTTGGTTGCTATTTTTTTTTGGTCAACAGGAACATTCTTTTCATGGGGTAATAAGACAATGGGATGGCATGTGTCCCACCTCCCCTCACCCCATTCCCCATGGGGATTCCTGGGCTTTCTTCCATCCTGGAAGAAATAGTTTGGAATAATTGGGTTCTTCCTGTGGCACAGGGCTTTAAGGACTCCTGTGGAGGAAGAGGAACAATACAGAAAGACTTGGGCTGGGGTCGGGGGGTCAGAAGAGCTGGGTTCCAGTCTTAACTCTGATACTAACTTTCTGAATAACCTTGGGAAAAGTCCCTTCTCTCTCTGGACCTCAGTTTCCCCATATGAAAAGTGAAGGGGTTGGACTAGATGAACCCCTAAGGTTGCTTTCAGCTCTAAAAATGCTATAATTCAAGTCAATTCTCCAGGAGCTCAGTTCTTGGCTTATATCCTTTCTGCAGTGTTTGGGTGGGTCATTTACTGGTATTTGGAGTTCCGCCGAGTGAAAAGACAGGAGATGGGCAGCTCTCTGTGGGGGCTGAGGTAATAATAATGGTGATAATTATAATAATAACCTGAGAGGCAGTGTGCCACAGTGCATAAAGAACAAGGCTTGGGGTTGGAAAAACATGGGCTCAAGGCTTGTCTTGGGCACATACTATCTTGGTGACCCTGGGTAAACCTCTCTATGTCCCACATAACTTTATAATTATGTTACAGAAAGCTACATTTGTAAAGAGAGTTTTTACACAGAAGTCTCTTACATCAATGAAATCACAGAACCAGACCAAAAAATCCCTTTATAGTCTTATACTGCATATTCCTCAGAACAACTTCATAAATTAAAGTATGGATATGTTATTGCCCCATTTTACAGAAGGGAAAACTAAGTCACATTGAGTTTAAATGACTTATTTAGAGCTCAATTGGTCAATAAGTAAGAGTGCCTGGTCCTGAACTCTGCCATGCAATAATAGCTCCCATTTCTCTGGAGCTTCTACATTGACCAAAGTGCTTTGCTTACAATAGTCCCATTAGACAGGTAGCACAGGTATTTTTATCCTCATTTCATAAATAAAGAAACTGAAGGTCAGAGAAGATAAGGAGACGAAAGCCATTAGCTAAAAGGTCAAAAGGATGCACATTATGACTAAATACATCTTAAGAGAGATGAGGAGAAAAAAAGACCCATCCCAGATTGCTACCACTCTGATGCAGAATCCCATCCAGACTGCAGTTCAACATTCAGCCCTGCCTATTTGGGGTTTCTAGTTCTGTACTTAGATGTTGCTTGATCCAAATCTATCTTTTCTTTTACTTGTTCTGTGTGACCTCAGAGGAAATGGATGGAGAGGAAATGGGAGGCAGATTTGAGTTTAAACTAGATAGAGGGGGGCAGCTGGGTAGCTCAGTGGATTGAGAGCCAGGCCTAGAGAGGGGAGGTCCTAGGTTCAAATCTGGCCTCAGACACTTCCCAGCTGTGTGACCCTGGGCAAGTCACTTGACCCCCATTGCCTACCCTTACCACTCTTCCACCTATAAGTCAATACACAGAAATTAAGGGTTTAAAATTAAAAAAAATTTAAAAAATAAACTAGATAGAATTTTGTGATGATCAGAGCTTCCCAACAATGAAATGAGCTGTGCTAGCAAGAATTGAGCCACTTGCCACTGGAAGGGTACAAAAGGAAGCTGGATGCCCTTTCACTGGGGATGCCATAGGAGGAATCTATGCTTCAGGTGGCTGGACTAGATGACCTCTGACATCCCTTCCAGCTCTGATATGCTGATTGTGGAATTCTCCCTGCCAGTCCCTTCTTGTGTGCTACCAAAGAAAACTTCAAAAAGATTTATTTACAAGAAAAAAGCATAAATTCACAAATTGAAATTGATATATGAATGAACTGAAATTCCCCACCCAGATGACCAGATGACTTCAGGCTTCCTAAATATATCCTAGTCTAGCTTCCCTCATTTTCTTATATTGCTCCTACTTGGGGCCATCAACCATTTTCCTCCCAAGCTCAAAGGCCCTAAAGAGGACATAGACCCTCCCTCTGGAAAGGCATCTTCCTTTTCCATTCTCCCCTTCCCACTGGCCTGAGTCCCATTCAAATTCTAGGTTCTTTATTATAGGATCATGGATTTAGAATGGGAATGGAACTTAGTCCAATCCCCCTCATTTTACAGATGAGGAACTGAGGGCCAGAGAAGTTGATTAATTTGTGTAGGGTCATATTGCTAGTATTATTGTTATTATTAAAACCTTTACTTTTTGTCTTCGAATCTAGACTGTGTATTGGTTCCAAGGCAGAAGAGAGGTAAGAACTGCTGAATTTATACCCCACAGAGATAATAAAGAAAAAGACTTGTACAAAAATATTTATAGTTGCGCTCTTTGTGGTGGCAAAAAATTGGAAAATGAGGGGGTGTCCATCGATGGGGGAATGGCTGAACAAATTGTGGTATCTGCTGGTGTTGGAATACTACTGTGCTCAAAGGAATAAAGAACTGGAGGAATTCCATGTGAACTGGAATGACCTCCAGGAATTGATGCAGAGTGAAAGGAGCAGAACCAGAAGAACATTATAGACAGAGACAGATACACTGTGGTAAAATCGAATGTAATGGACTTCTCTACTAGCAGCAATGCAGTGATCCAGGACATTTCTGAGGGTCTTATGAGAAAGAACGCTATCCACATCCAGAGAAAGAACTGTGGGAGCAGAAACGCAGAAGGAAAACAACTGTTTGATCACATGGTTTTATGGGGATATGGTTGGGGATGTAGACTCTAAACAATCACCCTGGTGCAAATATGAATAATATGGAAATAGGTCTTGATCAATGACACATGTAAAACCCAGTGGAATTGCTTGTTGGCTATGGGAGGGGGTGGGAGGAGGAGAGGGAAAGAACATGAATCATGTAACCATGGAAAAATATTCTAAATCAATTAATTAAATAAAAATTTTCAAATTAAAAAAAAAGTGGTAAGGACTAGGCAATGGGTGTTAAGTGACTTGTCCAGGGTCACATGGCTAGGAAGTATCTGAGGCCAGATTTGGACTTCCCATATCCAGACCTGGCTCTCTATCTAGTGATCCACCCACCTGCCCTGCTATTATTATTTGTTTAAAACTTCCTGGCACTCCTCTGACACATAACCACATGTGTCCACCTTGAGAACTATGCCACCTCTTCCTCTCTCAACCGAGAAGACAGCACAAAACACACAAGCATGAAAAACAATAGGACGACAGCCTGAGCTGTGCTGGAGCCAGTTCATACCGGCTCTCCAGAACTGATTGCTGAATTTTCAATATGAACATCATATATCAGAAATTGGCAAACACAATAAGTCAAGGCTTGATGAATTGTTTTGCTAGTTGTCTAGTCTTAAGGAGATGATAAAGAAAATGCTAACAATGCAGATTAAACTTAAAAGTGTGTTCAACATTTTCAGAGAGCCAGTAGGTGACTTGGTGGGTTGAGAGCCAGGACTAGAGATGGGAGATCCTGGGTTTAAATCTGACCTCAGACACTTCCCAGCTGTGTGACCCTGGGCAAGTCACTTAACCCCCATTGCCTAGCCCTTCCCCTTCTTCTGCCTTGGTACCAATACTTAGTATCAATTCTAAGATAGAAGGTAAGGGTTTAAAAATAAAAAGAATATTGCTTTCTGGTATGAACTGGTTCTATCATGTCTTTGACCATTAGATAGGCCATCTTTTGAATGATTTGTACATTTCATTTATCCAGGCTCTTTCCAACCTCCCTCGTCCCCCCTCCACCCCCAAAGAGTCAAAGTGATCAGCATGAGTTATCTATTAACATGGTAGAATGGATGAGATTCCGGGTCTGACTAGAAACATCAGAATGTTGTCCTTGAATGCCAAGGGGGAATTCCAGCTGCAAATATCAGTGTTTCTGCCTTCGTGCAGCAGAAGGAAATCTGGATTTGGAATCAGAGGACTTGAGGTCATATCTGAGCTTTCCTCTTTACTATCCATGTGATCACTGCTAATGAGTATCTGAGGATAGATTTGAATTCAGGTCTTCCTGATTCCAGGCCAGCATTCTATTTACTGTGCCACCTAATTGCTTCAACTACCAAGTGCCCAATGCATATTTTTTTTAATTTTAAAATTTAAAATAAAATATAAATAAATAATATTATAATATAAATTAAAAAATAAAATTTTTAAATTTAAAAAATCCTACTTTCTGAATTCTAAGACAGAAGGGTGGTAAAGGCTAGGCAATGGGGGCTAAGAGACTCACCCAGGATCAAATAGCTAGGAAGTGTCTGAGGCCATATTTGAACCCAGGACCCCCGTCTCTAGGCCTAGCTCTTTAGCCACTGTGTTATACCTAGCTGTCCCTCCCATAGAACTTATTCTTCTGGGTACACAATCCCACTTTCTTTCTCAAGGACTCATGTGGCATGATCGAAAGACCCTTGGCCATGGATAATTCTCTTCTGGATAGTCCAGTGGATCAAAATGCTCTCCTAAAACATAGCGCCCAGACCTGGATATGCTAGTCCAGATGTTGCCTGACAAGTATCCAGTACATCGAAACAATTACTCCTCTTGTTGTGATTCAGCCATCGTTACAGTTAAGTTGACTGGAAAGTCTATGGATTAAGGAGCAAGTTAAATGACTTGGCCAAGTTCACACAGCTTATAAGTAGTAGAGCTACAAAGCCAGGCTGAGTCTTCTGACTCCATGTCAGTGCTCTCTCCTTTACCCTATAATGATGCCCTGTTGGCCTCCCATTCCCATAAGAGGGAATTTCTGAGCAGTGGAGTTTATCTTTGGAAAATGGAAGACTCAAAAGAAATTCAATTCAAAAACACCCATTAAGTGATGTACTATAGAAGCAGCCTGGTGTAGTGGTCCTTGGAGCCAGGAAGACCTGGGTTCAAGTCTGACCCTGGACATGCACTGACCAAGTGTCTCAGGAGAGGTCACTTAATGTCTTACTGTTCTAGGCAACTCTAAGATGAGAAGTTATTGAGGAGGGGGCTCAGTGGATAGAGAGCCAGGCCTAGAGTCAGGAGGACATAAGTTCAAATCTGGCCTCAGACACATCCTAGCTGTGTGACCCCGTGCAAGTCACTTAACCTAGCCCCTTTTGCTCTTCTCTCTTAGAATTGATTCTAAGACAGAAGGTAAAGGTAAAAAAAAATTACTGAGAAGATGCTGACCTCCATTGGTAGAAGGGAAGGAATGTTCATCTAAGTGCCTACTATGTGCCAGGCACTATGCTAAGCACTGTACAAATATTCTCTTCTTTGAAGTTCCTCCCCAGGAGCTCCCTAGCCCAGTAAAATCATAGGTGCCACCATAATCCCTGTGTGCTCCAGACTAGGAATGCAAAAACTAGATATGGCTTAGGAGCTGCTCTCCAGGAGCCTGGTTCTAACTGTCTTATGGGGGAAGGGAAAGTACACAAATATTTTTGACAGAAGGCAAAGCAAGATAAGAAAAGTCCAGGCAGTGAGAAACTTGATCAGAGAGAAGAGATATCACTTTCATTGGGGGAAGGAGGGGAAGGAAAGGAGGAAAGGATCAGTGAAATCCATGACCATCTGGTAAACTCCCTTCTGCCCAGGGAATTTGGTTCATGGCATGTAGCCCATGTCAGGGGTTACCCTAGCCACTTGCTCTGAGCAAGGGCTTTGGAAAAACACAGAACTTTAGATTTGGAAAGGCCCGCAGAGGTATAATATAATATAATATAATATAATATAATATAATATAATATAATATAATATAATATAATAATATTTTATGATTGAGTTAGACTCATGCATATAGAAGTCATATTTATAAAGCCCTTCTGAGGGGGGCAGTTAGGTCGCTCGGTGGATTGAGAGCCAAGCTTAGAGACAGGAAGTCCTGGGTTCAAATCTGGCCTCAGCCACTTCCCAGCTGTGTGACCCTGGGCAAGTCACTTAACCCCCATTGCCTAGCCCTTACCATTCTTTTGCCTTGGAACCAATACACAGTATTGACTCCAAGAAAGAAGGTAAGGGTTTAAAAAATTTTTTTTAATTAAAAAAAAATAAAGCCCTTCTAAATCTCCCAGTGCCCCTATGAAATAGGTGCTACAACTCTGCTTAATCCTATTTTACAGATAGGAAACTGAAACTCAAAGATGTCCATTGATTTGTTCAGTCATGTAGCTAGTAAGAGGCAGCACCAATATTGGAACTCTGGTCTCCTGGTTCAAAGCTCCATTGAGTCTTTCCCACAGTGAACTGCTTATACTACAATTTCTAACTAAAGCACAAATCTTAATGATTAATTAAATTATTATGATTAATTAATTAAAACTTCCTTAATGAGGGGCTTTTGAGGATGGCACAGAAGACCCTGGTTCAATTTCCAGCCTTGCTTCTTGACATTTTTGTGACTTTAGATAAGTCACTTCTCCTGCTTGGGCCTCAGATTTCTCATCTTTAAAGTGAGAGGGTTGGATTAGATAGCTTCTGACTTCCCTTCTGATTCTGTAATCCTATGTACTTCGAGTGACAGAGAACTCATTGCCTTTAAAGGCAGCTCATTCCATTATCAGATACCTCTAATTGTCGGAAGCATCTTTAACTGAGCCAAAGTCCATTTCCTTGGTTGCTGTGAGATTGTCAGCAGCCTCCTGGGAACAGAGGTGCTCTCCATGATACACCTATTTCCACGTTTGAGTCATCTCCAGCCCCATTGAAAGCCAAGTGATTAAAATGCCTGTTGACCTCTTCAGCTCATCCAGGGGTAAGCCATCACATCTGTTGTACCTCCCACCTTGGAAGGTTAAGAGATTGGCCACTGAATTGCCTAGTCATTAAAAGAGTGGTAGCAGAAGGGAATATTGACAGAGGTTAGATTATGGTAGGCATTTGGGCCCATGACTCTCAACCAGGAAGCGTCTTTAGCTGAGAACCTGTTTCCTCTTGGTTTTCCAGTTCCCAAGAATATCACATTCTGGGGACAGCTTGGTGACTCAGTGGATAGGGAGCCAGTCCTGGAAACAGAAGGTCTTGGGTTCAAATCTGACCCCAGACACTTCCTAGCTATGTAACCCTGGCCAAGTCACTCAGCCCCAATTACCTAACCCTTTCCACTCCTCTCCCTTCTAAGATAGAAGGTAAGGATTTAAAAATAAAAAGAATATTGCCTTCTCCTCTGAACTGGTTCTGTAATGTCTTTGATCATTTGATCTGTAGGAAGAGGCCACTTCCCCATAAAACAATGAGAATAATAATAACTCATGTGTCAATTGTGCTTTAAAGTTTATGAAGAGCTTTTTTCACAATACCCAAGTGGTATATGGAATGTGAATATTAATTTTATCATTTTGTAGTGGAGGAAACAATGACTCTGGGAGGTTAAGGCCTTACCTCGGATCAAACCACCAGCTAGTGTTAGAATTGGGCATAGAATGAAGGTCGCCTAACTCCAAGAAAAATACTTTCCCAAAACCCTATGCTGAACAAGATCCAGTGTTAGGAGACCAGCCCACTTTTGTTATGATAGGATGTAAGCTCCTTGAGGTCAAGGACTGTTTGATTTTTGTCTTTGGAGCTCCAGGAGAGGCAGAGAGAAGGTATTTAATATAGAAGGTATTTAATAAATGCCTACAGATTGAGTAGTTCATGATCTGCTTTACTGGAGGAAGTACTCACAAGGATTAAAAATAATAATCTTTTGAAGCGCAACAATATTCATTGGTCTTTATAAAGGATTATACTCAGATTGCAATGGATTTTGAGGAAAATTCAGTACCTAATAGCTAAGTGGACCCCTAGGTGTAAGGCAGTTTATTGTAGCCTCTTCCCTGTATAATAAATACACAGACACTCACTGACTCATTCTCCTGCTACCCCTGAACAACATTCCAGCCATGTGATTTCTGTCCTTCATACTCTCCAATTTCCAGAAAGAATAACTGAATAATCCTCCAGTCTCCAACTAGGTCGAAACCTAGAGAAAGATCTCAAAATGTTACTTATTAGCTAGCCACGCTAGCTGCCATTGTCTGCCCCCTCACTGCTAACACCCAAATTTTGCTGAGATTTCTAGTGGGTTACGGTGTCACCCCGTCTTCCCCACCTGCTCAAGGTCTTCATTGTCATCACATCGTTCTTCTGCATCTCAACCTAATACCTGGGGTAATGCCAAAGCTTCTGAAAATGCAAGGTATTCCCTTTACGGTACCAAGAAGGGATGAGAGCAGATGATATTTTAATCTTTGGAGACTAGATATTTTAGAAGGAGGTCTCTAGAAGAGCTATAGAACATTGAATGTTAAAGAAGGATGGGGGTTGAGGGCAGCTATGTGGCTCAGTGGATTGACAGCCAGATCTAGAGACGGGAGATCCCGAGTTCATATTTAGTTTCAGATGCTTTCTTGCTGTGTGACACTGGATAGGTCACTTAACCCCCATTGCCAGCCCTTACTGCTCTTCTGCTTTGGAACCAATACATTAAAGGTTTTTGTATTGTTGTTTTTAAAAGGGACCTTGGAACATAAAATGTCTAAACTAAACTAAAAGGTAGGGCTTTTAAGACTCAGAAGTACCAATGATCTTTTAGTTACCCAGTCCAATGACCTTCTCTCCATCCACATTCTCTCTGACCTTTCTGCAGCTTTGACACTGATAATCACTCTCTCCTCCTTGATACTCTCTTTTCTCTAGGTTTTCAGGCCACCTCTCTCTCCTGGCTCTTAGCCTACCTACCTGATGTCTCCTTCTCTATCTCCTTAGCTTTTCTTCCAGATCATGTCCTCAAACTATAGGTGTCCTTCAGGGTTCTGTCCTGGGCCCTTTTCTCTTCTCTCATACTACTTTACTTAGTGATCATATCAGTTCCCATGAACTTATTTACCTATGCTAATGATTTTCAAATCTACCTATCTTGCCCTAGATTTTCTGCTGACTTTCAACATCACATCTCCAATTGCTTTCAGATATCTCAAACTGGTTGTCCAATAGGCATTTTAAACTAAAACGGATCTCATTATCTTTCCCTCTAAAACCACCCTCCCTCCTACCCTTCCATATCACTGTAGAGGGCAACAACCATCATTCTAGTTCCTCAGGCTTGCATCCTAGAAGTCTTCCTCTACTCCTCATTATCTCTACCTTATCCCATCCATTCTGTTGCTAAGGCCTATCCATTTGGCTTTTGCAACATCTCTCAAATATGCCCCCTTCTCTCCTCTGATATGTCCATCACTTTAGTGTCTCCATAACCCCACACCTGTGAAGTGTCACACAGCTGGGAAGTGTCTAAGGCCAAATATGAACCCAGAATCTCCCATCTCTAGGGCCTGGCTTTCAATCCACTGAGCCACCCAGCTGCCCTCCATCCCCTTCCCTTTTTAACATTCAATATTCTATTGGCCCTTCTAGAGGCATTTCTCTAAATCATCTAGTTTCCAAAGATTTAAATACCACCTGTTCTCTTCCCTTTCTGGTGCTCTTTCCTTTTCAGGAGCTTGGACATAACCATAGGGGAAGGGTATGATGACAATGAAGACCCTGAGCAGAGGGAAGAAGGAGTTTGCATAGCTAGGTCTTCTTTCCTCAAGATTCTCCCTACTCCAATATATCCTCCATTCAGCCTCCAAAGTGATCTTCCCAAAGTGCACAGCCGGTCTTGTCATTCTGCCTCCTATTCAATAAACTCTTTGCCTCCAGGACCAAAATACAAAATGCTCTGTTTGGGTTTCAAAGTCCTTCACAAGCTAGCCACCTCCTACCTTTCCAGTCTTCTTACACCTTACTGACATGTACTTTTTTGATCCAGTGATGCTGACTTTTTGGTTGTTCCACAAACAAGACACTCTTTCTCTGAGCTCTGGTCATTTTCTCTGGTCATTGTCCCACTACACATGGAACACTCTACCTCCTTAACTCCACCTACTGACTTACATGACTTCAAGTTCTAAATTAAATCTCATCTTTTATAGGAAACCTTTTCTAACTCCTCTTAATTCTGGTGCCTTCCTCCTATTAATTATTCCCTATTTATCCTGTAAATGGCCTGCTTTATATATATTTTTGTGCATGTTGGCTCCCCAAGTAGATTGTAAACTTTCTGAGAACAGTCATTGTCTTTTACTTCTTTTTTGTGTCTCCAGCACTTAGCATGGTGCCTGGCACATAGTAGGCCCTTAATTAATATTTATAGATTGAAAATGTTTACTGATTGATCACTTAGTCTAATTGCTTCATTTTATAGAGGGGGGAAATTGAGATTCTAATTTATAGGAAATGCCTTGCTCAAGGTGACACAGTCATTTAATAACTAGGATAGAAATGGAACCCAGGAGTATTGACTCCCAGTCCAGTGCTAAAGACTTGAGCTACATCCATTGAAGAGAAAAGGCAACATAGATCCCAGAGTGAACCAGAAGCCAGCCATCCTTGTTGGTCCAGAAGATGATCCCCAAATAGAGGATGGAGCTATAGTATGAACATTCGAACACTCCCATGCCTGGAAGGATTGGTGAATCTGGGAAAAAGTAGACATAGGAGCCAAAGAAGAATTACAGATGAAGGAGGGAAATGGTGAATAAAATTACAGTGAATATTTCAAGGAATAGCAAGATGTGCAAATATATTCATAGCCAACAGGATATAAAAGAGAAAACTGATCCATTACAAGAGGTAATGAGAATTAGAGATAAGTGATAAGAGAGAAAGTTTGTCAGACACTCCTCTTACTTTTTATTTTTGTTTCTGCTGCATTATGGGCAAGGAGTTCAGAATGGATCACTTCTATAGCAACTGTGTCAGATAAGAAGAGGAAATAGGGCTGGATTGGTAGTGGCTAAGGATGGGGAAATTTGGGAGAAAACCAGACAGCCATTTGACAGTCGTAGGGACAGGACCCAAGTAACCTAGTACCTCATGTTCTGCAAGGAGGACAGGAAGAGAGCAATTAGTGAAATATTACCCGTTATTTTTAGCAGCTCTTTGATAACAGGTCAAATACCTCGAAGATGTGAGACACCGAGAAATTGGCAAACACAGCATCATTATCCCAAAGACAACGGCAGTCAGTAAGGCAGCAGTGAGTAATGACGGCAGGAATCAGCCTTGACACTGCCTAAGGACTAGCCTGAGATGAGCAAGGGAACACCTTGAGGACTGTAATTTAATTGGGCCTGCCAGCTGCTGACTGATCACAGAATTTTAGAGCTGGAAGGGACCTTACAGATGACTGAGTCCAATCCCTTTGTTTTACATAGGAAACTGATCTCTGAGGAGAAGCAGGTTGTCCAAGGTCATACAGGAGGTTGGCAGAAGGGGATGGGACCACTTCTTTAGACTGTTTCATCAAGCAAGATGAAACTATCATGTTGGCTTAATAAGGCTGAGAAAGCATGGAGGAAAATGGACATCTTTGTAATGAGAATCATCATGATGGAGAGGAAAGAGCACCAGACTGTGAGTCAGGAAATCTGAGTTTTTGTCCCTGCTCTCCTATTAGCTTACATATATATGTCTTTGAACAAATCCTTTCTCCTCTCTGAGTCTCAGGGTTTTTTTTCATCTATAAAATGGGGAGTCAAACTTAATGATCACTGAAGTCTTTTCCAGCTCTTCTATTTCTTTTCCAGCTATTCTATGATTCCCAAAGATTCTTCATAGAGCAAGAAGGCACTCCTCACCAATGGGCTTAGAATTACATTTGGAGCACTTTCTTCAAAACCCTGAGGTAGGTAGTATGGGGGTTTGCTGTTTTCATTTTACAGATGAGGAAATCCAGGATGAGAGAGATGAAGTGACATACAATTGTGTCACAGGATTTACTTGCTTCATTAATGAGTCCCAGTAAAACTGAACTCTGGACATCCAAGACAACTTACCTCCTTTCCCTTCTTGCTCCAGGATGGCCCTGATACTTTGATATTTCATAGAATTATAAACTTTCAAAAGAAGAAATTGGAATGGCCTGTCAGAATTTTTTAGATTAAGCTTTCTATATGGTTCTTAACATGGGAGGGCAGATCTTGCTATCTGAAGATTGATCAAAGTCACTGGAGAAGTTTATTCTGGGAAAAGAACATTTGGGGGTATATAATAGCTTCTTCTATATATTTAAGGTTCTCTCTCATGGGAGACGGATTAGACTTGTTCTGTTTGGCTGAAGAAGGCAGAATTAAGAGAAAATGGAAGTTGTAAAGAAGCAAATTTACACTTCATGTCAGGAAAAAACTTCCTAATTACAAGAATTGTCCAGAAGTAGATTGGACTGCCTTGGAAGTAGTGCTCCTCCACCCTCTTCACTGAAGGCTTACTCCCTATCCAATATTTGGTATTTGGGATTCTTGGTCAGGTATTAGTTGAACTACATAGACTCTGAGCTCCCTTCAAAAACTTTGAGATTCTATGATTCTCCAGAGTTCAAAGTCCTATTTAGTAGTGGCTACTTACATACTCTAAAGAAGACTGGCTGAGTGGGACTGACTCTGCTGGTGGAAATCAGCAGCAGTTGTCATCTCTAATGGATTTGACAGCAAGGAGCTTTCTGCTTTAGTTCATCTCTATGATACCAAAATATCCCTGACCCCCTTCCCTGGTCAGCTATGGACACTTCTAGCTCCTCAGGGAAAGGGGAGGACCAGACCTACCATCAGGAAGGAAGCTTAGCAGTTTCATCAAAGCCATTTCTCTCTCAAAGACATAGACTAGGTTCTCTTGTTTTCTCCCACCATGCAGCTTCCCAGAACTTACACTAGATTTCTAAAACCCTTAAGCATTTGATTAGAGAATGAAGGATAGAGAAGGTGGAAAAGAGAGTTGGGCCAGATAATGCTGGCAGGCAGACAGATAGACAGAGAGAGACAGAAAGAAACCGACAGACAGACAGACATATACCATAGAGGATGGGGGAATTCCCATATCTCGTGGGTCCCAGTATAATGTTAACAACCTCCTTCTTCAGCTTCTTTTCACCCTAACCCTGGCTGAAGAAAATTCCACAACACAAATTTGTCAGGAATGAAGATAACCAGTTCTCTTCCAGGAACACATAGAGGTCAAAAGAGGATTAACCCAAGATACCTCTTGTAAACCCAAGTGCTCAATGACCTCCTGACAAATGCTGACCCTTACCAAGATAGGAAAATATCTCTCTTCTTCCCTTCCTCATTCTGAGGATGGGGAATCACAAAATGATAAGAAATTTAGAGATTTATTGACAAGTCAGAATCTAAAGGGAACACCCTACCTCACACCTTGAAATAGCAAGATAAATCCACTGAGCCGAAGTAAGCATCTTACTGGAGGCTTTTTAGGCACGAACTTCCCAGGACCTGCTACTGGATTATAGACACAGCCTCAGAAATAAAGAGGGCAATGCATAAGAGTAAGAAATGAAAATAATAACTAACCTTAAAATGGGCTAGTTCTTCTTTGGGGCAAGAAGTCCCTAGAGAGTAAACCATTTTAGGCAATGCATCACTCCCCATCACACCTCCTTTACTTTCCCCCACTAAGTTTTAGTAGGAAGAAGAACATTCTCTTTCAGATCTGGCCTAGAAAGCCAGTGTTGTTTTCTGGGAAACAGTAGTCTGATCTGGGAAAGTAGGGAGAAGCCCTCTTCCCTAGCAATGGATGAATGAGGAAAAGCTCATCCTCTTCAAATAGATAAAGGAAATGAAGAAGGAGGGGCTATTATTTCTGTTGCCCATTCCCACTTTACAGTTCACATCCTGCTTACCCAAGATCACTGTCTTTCCATTTCTCTTTCTGTACCTCATTACCTGGAAGCTCCACAAAAGTTTCTGAGACTGCTTTCCTACTCCCATTTTGGCCATAGCTTTTTCCACGGGAGAAATGAGAATTTACGGGGACCAAGCTTACCTTGGCAGCCACAGAGGAGTTGGGTTTCTCCAGTAGGTCCCATAACTTCTTCCTCTTCTCAGCGCAGCATGTGTTGTCAAATTCCTCTCCTTCTCGCTCCCGCAAGGTCTCTGCCTCCCTCTTCAACTCCTCATTCATTTGTTCTTTTTTCTGGTGATATCTGGCCTGGCAGCAGGACTCTAAGTAGATCTCGTCAATGCCCCAGTAGTCCAGTTCTTGGCTGAAGGAGAGTGCACACATCTCTTCCATCATGTGCAGCTTGCCAGTGCGGTAGAAGTTCAGAATGGATGTGAAGGCTCCTGGATGGCGGTCGAAGAAGTACTCGTTGCCGTCCAAGCTGTAGTCGTCGCAGACGTCCATGAGCGAGTCGTGAGTGTTACAGTCTCTGAGTCGGCCCAGCCGTGTGCGGGGCAGGCGGTCCAGGGTCCGCCACAGGACCTCGTGGGCCAGTCCTCCGACGTTCAGTTTGACCCGACGGGAGCATGCCTTGCTCCGGATGATCTCCATGGGGTCTGGCGGCAGGGAGGACGTGGAACGGGAGCCATGCTTCGTCATGCCCGACGGCATCGCTGGTCCAGCCGCCTCCACTCGCCCTCCCTCCCGCCCCCCCTTGGCCCAAGTGAATAGATCAGTTAGTCCGACCCGAGACCCGGAGGGGGGCTGGGAGTGCTGGGTCCAGCCCCCTGGAGGGAGGTCTTTGTCAGCGGTGGCTCCTCCTCATGAGTCCCCCTTCACCTCCATCCCGACAGCTGCAAGACAGGAAGAGAGGTCGAATTCATTTCGCCTGGGCAGGGGCGGCCCGGACCCCTAGTCCAGACAGAGACGCCCCCCTCCCTTCCTCCCACTGTCTGTTGGTCCTAAGGCCGCTCTGTCCACCCAGTCAGCTGCACGCTTGAGCCTCAGGGCTAAGAGGCTCTGGACTGGAGGCGGAGCGACCAGAGCGCTGTCCCTCCCGTTAGTGCTGAAGCCCGCCTCCTTCCTTCTATTCCTACCCAGAGGTGGC
>NC_058131.1:244013772-244040174 GCF_016433145.1 Gracilinanus agilis
GGAAAGAAGGAAGGAAGGAAAGAAGGAAGGAAGGAAGGAAGGAAGGAAGGAAGGAAGGAAGGAAGGAAGGAAGGAAGGAAGGAAGGAAGGAAGAGAGAACATATCCCAAAGAATGCTCAAAAATGTTACAAATCTAGCCTCAGACATTTCCTAGCTGTGTGACCCTGGGCAAGTCACTTAATCTCCATTGTCTAGCCATTACCCTCTTCTGTCTTGGAACCAATACACAATATTGGCTCTAATGCAGAAGATAAGGATTTAAAAAAAGAAAAAGAATGGGGTATTTAACAGTATCCAGGAAACTATATGGCTCCTGGTTCAGTCATTAATAAGCTGTATAACTTTGGGCAAGTCCTATGGTCAATAATTTTCTTCCTTTGTTATTTCTAATGCTATGAACATAAGTTTAATAAGTGTTTGTTGACTAGAATGATATAGTGAATTCTCAACTATAATACTCTATAGTCAATGGCAGACAGCTAGATGGCATAGTGGTTATAGTGCTGGATTTGGAGACAGAAGAACCTGAGTTCAAATCTTTTTGTTTTTGATAAAGATATTTAATTTTACCAGTTACACATAGTACTTTCCTACATACATTTTCTGAAGTTATATGATGTAAACTATCTCCTTCCCTCTACCTTCCTAGAGCTGGTAAGCAATTTGATCTGATTGATCATGTATTATCATGCAAAACATATTTCCATATTGTTCATTTTTGTAAGAGAAAGATCATATAAAACCAAAACCCCCAAATAAAAACCCAAATAAACTAAAGTGAAAAACCATATGCTTTGATCTGTATTCTGACCTGAGATCAAATCTTGCCCCAGACATTTATTAGCTGTAGGATCCTAACACCTATTTAATCTTTCTTAGTCTCAGTTTTCTCCTAACCTTTTTTGTTTAGACCAATTATTTGGCTCATTTGTCCAGACAAATAAAATAGTTGTCTGTAGTATTATTAACAGCCTTTCAACTAAGCTGTAAGTTCTATTGGGGCAGAGATGGTGTAATATATTTCTTTTGATTTCCCCCACAGCCCAGTACAGACCTGGGATGCAATAAAGCACTCAATAATTAAATGAATAAATCAATAAGTGGAAATATTTGGATGAAATGAAATAACCTCAAGAATTCCCTCCTTCTAGCAGTTTGGAGGAGCTAAAACTCCAAAGCATCTTTCTATAAAGCAGGAAACTACTCCCTCTAGGCCTTGGTTTCCTCATCTGAAAAATGAGGGGGCAGGATTAGACGGACTCTAAGGTCTATCTACCACTGAACTCCTTCATTCCATGTTCTAAGATCTCTCCAGCTTCAGTGCTCTTTGTTGCAACTTCCCTTTAATGCTTGATATTCTTTGTGACACAATTCTATGAAATGTATTAATATCGAACTGCGCATCTCTATTGAAAAACACAAGTCAGATAATCAAGAGGAATTATAAATAAATGATAGCAAGTATTATAGAGCCTGACTTTTTTTTTCTAACATGGATACTTCTGTTGCTGACTCAATTCTAAAGAGGATTACAGCTGCTCAGTTTTCATAAATCTTGATATGAACAAATTACACTAAGCTGGCCTCACTCGACTTCAGCAATGTTGTCTCATATAAGACCAAGTAGGGAGGTGCTGCAGAGGGCATCCAAATTGATGGTTTACGGATGAATCAAGAGTGCTCTGAAAACTAACCCTCATGGGGGCCCAGTGGATTGAGAGCCAGACCCAGAGACGGGAGGTCCTGGGTTCAAATCTGGCCTCAGACACATCCTAGCTGGGTGACTCTGGGCAAGTCACTTAACCCCCATTGCACACCCTTACGGCTCTTTTGCCTTGGAACCAATGCACAGGTGAGGGTTTTTCAAATTAAAAAAAAAAAAAAGAAAAGAAAAAAGAAAACTAACCCTTACCAGTGAGTGGGAACTATTTTGTCTCTCTCATTTCTCATCCCTGGAAAGCAACAATGCTCAAGTCAGCCACATAAAAGTTGTCAAAAACCGCTTCTCGGCCTTTTGGCTAAGATCAAGTTGTAGTATAAAAGTTGTCAAACTGGATCCCATGATAATAGGCATACCTTAGGTCTCATTAGAATTCTCTTAAACAAATACTGATTAAACTTTTTTTCTGTAGGCATGGGATCGTGCTAGTTAGCACTTGTTATTTTCCAAAGTATGAGGCAGAAACTAATCTGAGCTTTGCAATAGCCCTATAATAGGCAGGTGAGGCCAAGAAACCCATTTTAAGGAGGAAGAAACTGATATTCAGAGAGAACAAGTAACCTTGCCCAATGCCAGACAGCAGGTTGGCCACAGAAATGAAACTAGAATCCAGATCTCCTGGAATTCCAGACCAAGGCTCTTTCTACTCTATAGCTAGAGCCCAAATAATCCTCGAGCTATAGAAGAGGGCTTAGATCTCTCATGTCCCTCTTTGGTTTGTTCCCTAAAAGAAATACTGTAGGCAGAAGTATTCTAGAGAAACTGGAGGGCAGAGAACCTAGAATGTTAAAGCTAGAAGGAACTTTAGAAGGTTGAACATGGAATAGCCTAGTAGGGATGAATTTTGGAGAGCTGCCAAATAGTGGGCAGCCAGATGCCCCAGTGGATGGGCACGCAGATGGTTCAGTGAAGAAAGCACTGGTCCTGGGCTCAGGAAGACTCAAGTTCAAATTTGGCCTCAGACATTTACTAACTGTGTGAGCCTGGGCAAATCGCTTATCTTTGTTGTCTCAGTTTCCTTGTTTGTAAAATGAGCTGAAAGAGGAAACGGCAGACCGCTCCAGTGCCTTTGCCAAGAAAACCACCAGTGAGGTTAGGAGTCAGACAGGACCAAAAAATAACTAAATGATGACAATTGATGTTTTATAAATAAGGAAACCGAGCCACCTCGAGGGGAAGGACATAGACTTTGCAGAAGGGAATTCTGTCTGTGTGAATTTTTAACTTGAAGACTTCCAGAGGCAGTCCTACCATTTAAGTAGGACAATGGCATGTGCCCTTACTTTCCTCATTGTAGCAAGTAAATTCTTCCCAATTCCTCCTCCTGCTTTATCTCCTTTTCCTGTAGTTCTTCTGACACTCATTTTGATCTGGCATTGTTCCTGTGGACTTGTCCTTCAGGGATAATAGCTCCTATTTCTATAATGCTTTAAGGTTTATGAGCACTTCCAGAGTTTTTAGGTTTTCTTCCCACAACAACCCTGAGGGAAACAGTGTTATCGCCCCCATTTTACAGATAGGAAAACTAAGAGAGAAAATGAAGCAAAATGATTGGTTTACTTAACCCTAAGTGTCAGCGCTTCTTACCTGCCTCATTTCTGACTCCGAGAATAATGGCATTTTTCAGTCATGCCCAATTTTTTGTGGTTCCATTTGGGGTTTTCTTGGCAGAGATATTGGAGAGGTTTGCCATTTCCTTCTCCAGCTCATTTTACAGATGAGGAAACTGAGGCAAACAGGGTTAAGTGATCTTTCAGGGTCAAGTAGTTAGTAAGTATCGGAGGTCAGATTTGAACTCTCAAAGATGAGTCCTCCAGGCTAGATACTCTATCCTCCGTATCGCTTGGCTGCCCTTCACAATGGGACTCCTAAGCCCATCTGTGCCCATTCTCAAGGAATCAGCCTGGCTTTTAGACTCACTTCACCGAAGCCCAACCAAGGCTTATACCAACTGCACCCTCTGCCTTTCCTCCCCCAACCTTGCCAAGCCCAGTTGCTCACACCCCGGTGCCCACAGTCAACATTAACCCACAAAGTTTACTACTCTGTAAGCAAACGTAGGCCTTTCTCAAGACGCCCGACGATGCCAATGATTCAGAGGGAGACAGGCAGCAAAATCTCTCTGCCTTGTTGGCCCCTTTGGCAAGTAGCAAGGGAAGAATTCTTCTAGATCCAGGCTAAGCTGGGGAAGGCAAGTACCAGGAGCAGTGCCCAAAGGATGATGAAATACAGGAGTTGAGATGTGATCCTGAGACACAGAATTCTAGAGGAGCAATTAGATGTAAAATAATATGCAATCCCAGATGAGGAAATCAATAATCCCAGGATGTGTCAGAGGGGACAAGACAGAGAAAGAGCTCCCAGGAAGAAGAAATCAAGGCTATCATGATTTAATTAACTGCTGTCTCTTTTGACCAAAGGAAAGTTTCATAAAAATTTCTGGGTAGTTATTCTTTCGGGGAAAAGTGACAATGAAGTCTCCATTGTCTCTTGTCCTTGCACCGGGTAGAACTTTAGGTGGTAGCACTGGCGGGATTCTTACGGTGTAGAATTGTGGGCCTGGAAGAAAACTTAGAACAAAGTATTCCAGAGGGGGTCAAAGTAGACCTTTAAACATCGTAATAAGAGCGAGCGTGTATATAATGCTTCAAGTTTGCAAAGCACTTTACATGTTATCTCATTTGATCCTCAAAACAACCCCGAGAGGTAGGCATTATTCTCATCTCCAGTTATTGATGAGGAAACAGGAGCAGAGAGGCTAGGTGACATGCCCAGTATCACACAGCCAGTAAGTAATTGGAGTGGGATTCGAACTCAGGTCTTCCTCCCTCTAAGTCTGTAACTCATAATACCTAGCTGCCTGATATTATCTAACTGTCCTTACCAATGCTTTGCCTCAATTTCCTTGTCTGTAAAATGGGAGTTATTATAGCACTTACTTCTTAGGGTTGTTGTAAGGACAGAGTGAAACAATATTTATAAAGCACTTTAAAAACCCTAAAAAACTATATAAACTGTAAGGACAGAGTGAAACAATATTTATAAAGCACTTTACAAACCCTAAAGAGCTATATAAATAAATATAAATAAATAAAAATAGATAAAATTTTAAAAAGCTATTAATGATTTTTGTTGTTATTCAGTCATGTCCGACTCTTCATGACCCTATATGGTGTTTTCTTGGCAGAAATATTGAAGTGGCTTACCATTTCCTTCTCCAGCTCATTTTACAGATGAGAAACTGAAGCAGTCAGGGATAAATGACTTGCCCAGGGTCACACAGCTAGTAAGAGTCAGGCTGAATTTGAACTCAGAAGTCTTCCTGACTCTAGGACTAGTGTTCTATTTACTATGTCTACCACACAGAAAAATGCAGAAAAAGCCAACATATCTTTCCCAAATTTTATTTAGTCAACTACCCACTGGGTAACAATGTTATCCTCAGGAGAACTTTACGAATATGATGTTGTTGAAGGGAGTCGGTGGACCCAGGTTCTAGTCTCAGTCCTGGTTCTGAGTGATTGTGGTCTGTCTAGTCACCCCTTAGGTCATTGGTGTTTCTTTCTGTAAAATGAGAGAATCTCTACCCTTCCTTTCTCTCTTTTAGATGTGACAAAACTGTTAAAAAAAAAAAACACAATTGGGAATCAGGAAAGCTGGGTCCAATGTATAAACTTGAGCAGGTCACTTATCACTTCCTAAAGGAAGAAGCTAGACTAGACAGTGTCCAGGGTCCCTTCCAGCTCTAACATTTTATGAACCAAATTCCAAGGTACCTTCTAATCTTATTTTTCTGAACATTCTTTATTGACGGTCTTTGCCTTTGTACCAAAGTCATTCCCTACCCATCCCCTCCTTCAGGAAAAAGAAAACAATTCTGCATATAGAAGGAAGCATGCAGGTTTCTACACAAACATTTCCTGACAAATGTATATAATATTTATTCCTAGTGGTGTCCCACCTCTCTACCATGAGGGAGGGGCAACGTTTCATTTTCACTTCTCCAGGATCTGTATTCGTTCTTTCTTCCATTACTCAGAGGCAAGTTTTCAATGATTTTTTTCTTTATGTTGTTGTACGCATTGTTCGATTCATTTCTCTGCAATAGTTCATACAAATAACACCACAATCCTCCAAAATCCATATAATCATCATTTATTATTGCACAATAATATTCCATCTCATTCATATACAGGTTTGTTCACCCTTTTCCCATCAATGGGCACTCACTTTGCTTCCAGTTCTTTGCTACCTCAAAGAATATTACTAGGAATATTCTTATACATGTTGGACTTTTGTTCCTGATTTTGACTTCCTTGGAGTAAATGCCCATTAGCCAGTTCAAAAGATACTAATCACTATTTTTAATTATCTGAAATTGGAATCCAGAATGGCTGGATCATTTTACAGCTCCTCCAAGACTACGCCAGTTTTCCCACAGTTCCTTTGACATTGACTGCTCTTATCTCTTTTTGTCTTTGCAAATCTGCATGGAATGAGGTGAAATTGTTTTATTTGAGAAAGTTAATGCCATTTTAAAAAAATTTGCATTTCTCTTAGTATAATAGTGATTTTGAGATATATTTAGTTCTTAGTAATACTAATTCTTACTGGTATTCTTTTTTTTTTTTTAAACCTTACCTTCTGTCTTAGAACAGATTGGTTCTAAGGCAGAAGAGCAGTAAGGGCTAGGCAATGGGGGTTAAGTGACTTGCCCAGGGTCATATAGCTAGGAAGTGTCTGTGGCCAGATCTGAACCCAGAGCCCCCTGTCTCCAGGTCTGGTTCTCTATCCACTGAGACACCTAGCTGCCCCATGATATTTAATGCTTAATGATTTGGAGCATATTTTCATATTGTCATTTATAATTTACAAATATTTTGAAAGCTGCTCAGATCCTTTGATAATATTATTTATCAAGAAAATATTATATGGTTGTGTTAAATCCCTGCATGTTTGGTATATTGGACTTTTACAGGTGATATTTGATAGAAATACCTTTCCACCTCCTTCTTATATTCTGCTGTTGTATGTTCTAGTGTCAGTCCTTCCATTCTAACATTCTTTGGTCTAAGGCCAATTCTAATCCTGACATTTTATGTTCTAAAATTCCCTCTACTTCTAACGCTCTTATGTTCTAAGGGTCAGCTCTTTCAGCTCTGACATCCTTTCTATCTATGGCAACAAAGTCAGAGCTGTTATTAATCCATTCTATTGCTCCCTCTCTGTGGGGAAGATGGAGGGGAATAACATGTGGCCTTAGGATCAGGCAAACAGATAGACTGAAGACACACTGGATGTGCTGCCCTGTGCTGAATGCAAGAGCAGAAGACACTGTCCCTGCCTGCTGAGCTTCGGGACAGAACACACAAGATTTCAGAGCCAACAATGTGGAGTTTCAAAACCTTCATCAAAAGGCTTTTGCTAACTGGGCACCCGAGGCAGATTTAAGGGTGAGAGAAGGCTCTTCAATTTCAGGAGTCATGTTATAAGAAAACCAATTTAGAGCAGGGATTTCTTGCCAACTAAATCCCAAATCCATGTTAATCCCCATCCAGCCTAACCTGCTTCACCTTTTCCGTTCCATAGATCAGTCCATCCTGGGTGGCACCATTGTTATAATTGTCATCATTATCGTTATCACAGCAACTTACATTTATCATAAAGCACTTTAAGGTCACGCCATGCCTGCTTTATCTCTTCTGCTCTCAAGTCTTCACACTAATGACTCTGAGGCTCAGTAGGAACCTCCTTCAATAAACAAAAATTATTATCCATTATTGTGCTTATCAACTAATTTACCAAGACAGGGAAATGGATGGGAGAAGCATTTTCCAATAATAAATGTTTATGGGGGTCTATTCTATCCTCAGTAAACCGGAAAAATGAAATCATCTAGAACACACTATTCTTCCCCAACTATAAGCATCTTGCTAATTGAGATTTGAGGCAATGTGCTAAGTGCCAAGAGCTCAAAATCAATCAGAAGACCTGAGTGTCAGACCGAGCTCTTTCCTACTAGCTATGGAAGGGGCCCCCTCTGTCCTCCCCCCTCATCCCAAGCCACTTTCTTTTTCCAAATCTCCTTTTCTGTAAAATAAAAGTATGAAACTAAATGACCTCTAATATCTCTTCCAATATTCTCTATTCTATAGGCCCTGCCAACTCTAATGATCACTATGTGAAAAATAGAATTCTGTGCTTTTTCTATAAAAATATAACTTTTTTCTAAGCCAACAAAGCATGAAATTTATTAATGTCACTTAACCTTGTAGATCCAAAATAATAGCTTCCTAATATAAGATTTTTGAAAATGCTGATAGATTCTGATGCCTTTCTCACTACTCTTTAGCATTAAAAATGGGAATCCTTTCCTTAAAGCTTTAATGTCAGAAGACCCATCGATCCCTCGAGCTCTCCCTTGGGTGACTTCAAAGTCCCTAGTGATTGGAACTTAAATAGTTCTGAAACCTCCCATATTAGAAGAAAGGTCTGCTCTTACAGCCTTTCTCTCGCTTATCCAATGAAGTAACTGCCCCTAGGGGTCCTCCTCAGAGCTCTGCCTTGAAGCCCCCTACCTAAAAGATACATTTAAAGAGAAAAGAGCCCAGTTTGGGATGAAAGATATAAAGTACTATCCATTTTTGGTTATCCTCCAGAACATGTAATTTGGTATCACTTGCTTCCCTTTCTAATCTAGGCTCAGGAATAAGGCAGCTAAACAGTTGCTATGGCAACCTCGTCCATCCCCACAGTCCTGAGGGGCCCTGATTTCAGATGGTCTCAAAACCAAGAGCCTAAGATGGTCAGCCATGCATGGAGATAGGTTTCCTCAGAACCAAGGGGGAAAGCCCACTCCTTCCCCCTCACCCCCAAACTCTCATTGATCACAGAAGCTTCCTAAAGGCCTCAGGGACCAGAGAGGCATTTAATGCAAACCCCATCCTGCTGCTATTCTCTTGGACATGGTCCATTTTGCAGATGAACTCACATGACCTGGGATTCTTTCTTCACCTATCTTTAGCCAATAGGTCTAAGCTAAGAGGGAATTGGGGCCTGACCATGTAAGAAAATCCATGTGTTTGTGTGTGTGTATTTTTTTCTATGTCTCTGATCAGTTCAAGGGCAGACAGGAATCAGGAGAATCATCCATTCTTTTGGTTTTTATCATGCATTTCTCTCTCAGCTCTACTTTGAACTTTACCAGCAGTTTTATAACTCTAGAACATTCCTCTGCTTATTCTTTCTTTTAGTGAGTTCTTCCTAGAATCTCCATTTTGAGGAAAAACCCAGATCTGTTAGTTGTCTTTCTTCTCCCATTTCTGGTTTCTGACTCTCCCAACTTCACCCCATGCTAAGCAACCTCTTATTTTATTGTTTAAACCCTTACCTTCCATCTTAGAATCAATACTGTGGATTCGTTCCAAGGCAGAAGAGTGGTAAGGGCTAGGCAAGGGGAGGGGTAAGTGACTTGCCCAGGGTCACACAGCTGGGAAGTGTCTGAGGCCAGATTTGATCTCTCATCTCCAGGCCTGGAACTCTATCCACTGAGCCACCTAGCTGCCCCCATTCCATTCCTTTTTATTCTCCTTTGGCTGTATCTCTAACTTGCCAGGCTACCTATTCACTGTCCTGTCCCTCAGTTATTCGAGGAACGCCTGGAGCTTAAAGGATCATTGCCTCCTGTAATGAAAGGAATTGTCATTTGTGAACTTTGAGAGTGAACTAGATGTCAAGGTGAATTATTTTTTTCCAGAAAGATATAATATTATCTTGTTCAGAAGCTTTTCTCTCTTCTCCTCCCACCCCTTCTTGGGAAGAGGAAGAAATGATTACTTAATGATGATGTAGGAATATGAAAGGGCCACCAGCAATCAGGAGCTGATCTGATTGGCCAACAATGAGCCCTGGGCTTGTAGGCTGATGAATGTGTCAGAATAGGAGGATGCCAGCAAAGGAGGAACAGCTGTGCACTTGAGGCTGCTGGGGCAGCCAACTATCTGGAGCTGTCAATTATTCCACAAGCCTATTTAAGGGCATCAGAAGATAGCTTCAGGGTTAGAAGTGCTGCTGGTCTGGAAGTAGCTGGAAAGGAGCCTGGTTATGATAAATGACTATGGAATAAAAACAAAAACAAAAAACAAAAAAAAACATGGAAAGACTTACATGAACTGATGCAAAGTGAAGTAAGGCTAGCCAAGAAACAATATGCACAATGACAACAATGTGATGGAAAGAACAAGGAAACAACCCAAAATAAATGTCAGAAACTTCCAAGGCACAAGCACAGTCTCAAAGTGGAAGTGTGAGAAAACATCTCTTCCCACTTCTTTGCAGAGATGGAGGGGTCCAGAGCTACAGAACATTGCATAGAATGTCAGGGTATTTTCAATATACCAATTGGTTTTGTTAGGTTTTTTTCTCTTGTTTAAAAAAAATCTTTGCTCTAAAGGATGACTTTTTTTTTAACCCTTACCTTCCACCTTAGAATCAATACTGTATATTGGTTCTAAGGAAGAAGAGTGGTAAGGACTAGGCAATGGGGGTCAAGTGACTTGCCCAGGGTCACACAACTAGGAGGTATCTGAGGCCAGATTTGAACCCAGGACATCCTGTCTCTAGGTCTGGCTCTCAATCCACTGAACCACCCAGCTGTACCCTAAAGGATGACTTTCTAGAAGGGAGAAGGAATACATAAGGAAATCTAGATAACATATAAAAATGATACCAATAACAATCAATTAAAAAGGCCAATGGATAGAAGGCTAGAATGGTGTTAGAATAAACTTGAAGAGTTTCCACAGTTGAGAATGTTGTGTTATGTTGACTGCTTAAGGGTATCCTTTGGAATGCGAGTATACTGTGAGCATACTGCACATAGTAGGCACTTATGAGGCTTGAAAGAAATGAGTGACTAAGTAAAAGAGTGGAAGGATATGTTGTTCATTCATTTCAGTCATATCCAACTCTCTGTGACCCCATTTGGGGTTTTCTTGGCAAAGATCCTGGACTGGTTTGCCATTTCCTTCTCTAGCTCATTTTACAGATGAGGAAACTGAGGCAGACAGGATTAGGTGATTTGCCCAAGGCTACATAGCTAGTAAGGGTCTGAGGCTTGGTTTTCCTGACCCCAGGCCCAGTGCTTTGTTCACTTTGGCACCCAGTTCTCTTGAGTGAGAGACACAAGGGACTCTAAAGCCTGGGGCTTGCATAACTGAGTGACAATTCTGAAACAGAATGACCTGGTACAGCATGCTCATGTGGGCTAATCCAATTTGGCATCCAGGTTCTAGGATATGTCACCATCTTCTTTGGAGAACCAGAGCAGAATAACAAGAAGTTGTGTTAGTTCCTGGGCTGAAAGCGGGAATAATGTTTGTGAACAAACTTTTGAGAGATTAGATAGTGACCAAGCAAGTCAAGATCTAGAGCCCAAGTGGGTGAGTGGGTCCCAGGACCATGCTCAAGAGAGTGGGAGCCAGTGAATATGATGGGCAATTTGGAATTGGGGATGCTTGTTTTCTAAGCTAAGGAGAGAAGGCTTTTCAGAAACCAAGAAAATCAGGGAGGGATTAGGCTTTTCAAGGCCAGGCGTTAGAGTTAGGGAAGTTTGGGCAAGTATCAGGAATAGCTTTAAAGGGGTGATTTATTCTTTACTTGTGCTTCAGAGAGGATTGGAGGCTGGGAAAAAGTCATTGCTGCAAATACGACCACTATATAGTCATCAAATCAACTGCTATTTGGCTGATGGTTTTGTAGTGATAGAGAAAAATATCAATAATGATCCCAGTAGTCTGGGTAGCTCAGTGATAGAGACAGTGATGGAGAGCTAGACCTGGGTTCAGATATGGCCTCAGATACCTATGATCTCCCTTACATAGTATTGATCCTAAGACAGAAAGCAAAGGTTTTAAAAAATATAATAAAATAATGATCCGGATAATGCTGAAGGAAGTGGGGTCTAGAGTTCTGCCCTCTCTTTTGTGTCATATGCGGTCCTAAGCTGCCAACTCTTTGGGATAGGTAAGCAATCGATTTATGTACTTAGGGGGTCTGTGTCAGCTTAACCTTGCTCAAAGCCCAGAAAGACTGAACTAAAATAAAGATCTATAGCATACATGTGACTTAGAGCTATGGGTCTGACCCTGCGTGACTGAACTCAGTCCTCTGCCCCAACAGAAAGATATCCAAGCAGTAGACAAAAAACAGTGAAAAGAGGAAGCTTTGGGCCAAGCCCAAGGGCTTCTGTATCGGTTCTAGGAAGGAGCTCCCAGGAAGACGATATGGTCAACAAGAGTTCTGGCCCAGAAGAGGACCCTTTCTATGCCCTGTTCTAGAAGAGCAGATGAATCCCATGACTTCAGGAATGGAATCTTTCTTCCCAATGGGAAGATTCTTGGTAGAAGAAAGGAAGAAAGTGGGCAGAGAAAAGTCATAACTCCCATCTGGTGAGAGAAGAAGAGAGATGAGAGTCCGGATGAATATATTCTTGTCATCAGCTATTCAGGCTTCTGTAATTCCTTCAGGTGCTGGGAAGGAGAGCCCCATTGAGCCCGGGGTCCCTCTGGGCTTGAATCTATAGCAAATGGTGATATCATGCTCTGGCTGCATCAGTCCGAACCCATACCTACTGGTGTCGAAGCTGGGGATCTTTTCCTCTGGGTTTTTCAATTTCAGATCAAACTGCATCAACAAAATGATAACAAACCTGTGGAGAGATGGACAAACAATGGCAGAATGGGCAACGTCAGCTTCATCAGCTGTAAAATAAGCCCGAGTTACCTTTACCACCCACTTCCTGGTGTTTTTGGGGAGAAAGTTCGTGTTGTCTGTACCCAGTCAAACCGAGGTCCTGGGTGTCAGAGTGACACACGGTAAGCTCTTAAAACAAATTTTTTTAATTAAAAAAAATCTGTCTTAGAATTGATAATGAATATCAGTTCTAAGGCAGAAGAGCAATGAGGGCTAGGCAATGAGAGTTAAGTGACTTGCCCAGGGTCACATAGCTGGGAAGTGTCCAAAGCCACACTTGACCTCCCATCTTCAGGCTTGGCTCTCTATCCATTGGACCATGCAGCTGTCCCTATAATAGGATCTTAATAAATACTTGTTGATTAACTTGACTGATTAAATAGGATCATCATGAAGTTTGAAGTAAGAAAGGATAGAATTGGAAAGGCTTGGACAATGACTAGCTGTGTTATCATGAATGGGTAAATTGCTTAATCTCTCTGATTATGGAAATCTCTCATATGGAAAATGAAAATGATAAAAATATTTATGCTACTTCTCACAGGGATGGAGCAAGGAAAAGCCTCTGTAAATATTAAAAGTACAATGCAAGGGGGCAGCTAAGTGACTCAGTGTATATTGAGAGCCAGGTCTAGAGATGGAAGGTCCTGGTTCAAATCTGACCTCAGATACTTCCTAACTGTGTGACCCTGGGCAAGTCCCTTAACCCCCATTGCTTAGCCCTTAATGCTCTTCTGCTTTGGAACCAATACAAAGTATTGATTCTAAGACAGAAAATAAGGGTCTAAAAAAAAAGAAGTTAAAGGTTTTTTAAAAAGTACAATTGAAGTATGCATTTTCATTATTATGCCAGAACCAAAGGATTCCATGGAATTTGAGTTATAAGGGACTTCAGAGGCCCGTGCTCCTCTTCTCATTCACCCATTCCACCTCATCCACCATATTAGTCTGGGCATGGAGGGAAGAAGAAGACAAGAGAACAGAAAGAAGAGGGGCAGGAAGCTGCCAGGAGAGGAAAAAGGAGGGAAACCAATTGGATGAGTTCTCTTCTCCATCTCCCTTCTGGCATTCACGGTCCATGTCATTCACCAAGGACTTCACTAACCAATCATAAAAGTCATTTTATGTGCTTTACCCCTTCTGAATCTTGGTTTGCTCCCCTGTAAAATGAGGGGCTTAAATTAGAGGAATTGAAGGAACTGAATTAGAAGGAATTGAGTCCTTCTAGCTTGGACCATTTTTGGGGAAGCATAATCATATAAAGCAAAGAGTTGTGGAGCTGAAGTCAGGAGGCTCACACTCTGATCTCAGCTTTGATTTTTACTGTGTGATGAGGAGCAAATTTAGGTCTCAGTTTCCTCACTTGTAAATGGGGATAATGCCAACCTGAGCATTGTGGGAATAGCTCTTTAGGAACCTCAAGATATTATAAAAATGGGATCTCCGGAGGTCCTAGGTTCAAATCAGGCCTCAGACACTTCCCAGCTGTGTGACCCTGAACAAGTCACTTGACCCCCATTGCCTACCCTTACCACTCTTCTGCCTTGGAGCCAATACACAGTATTGACTCCAGGATGGAAGGTAAGGGCTTAAAAAAATAATAAAATAAAAATGGGATCTGTTATTGAAAGGTCCCTTCTAGTTGCAGTTGCAAGAGTACAAGATTAAAGGTTCAAATCCTAGCTTTGCCACTAACTACCCGTGTGACCCTAGGTAAGCTATCCAAGCTTTCTGGGGTGGGGGACCATGTCTCAGTTCTTCCGGGGCCCCCACCATCCCAAAGTCAGGACTGGACACATAGGATTTGCTAAGTTAAAAGTCTGTAACCTTGTTCTCGGGCCAGCCTAGATGCCTCAGAAATCTGATGCTAAAATACATGGAACCAGGAATCAGGGTTTATTAGGCCCAAAGTGTCCCTGAGCTCATCCTTTGTAATAGTTTAAACATGGCAATAAATCAGCTTGAGTTAAAAGGTTCAAAATGTACAAAAGTAGCCGCCCCAGGGAACTCTGAACAGTATGTCCAGTGTCTTAGCCAAGGAGGTTTCAGATGAGGGATTACTCCTGCCAAGGCATTCTTAGTGAGGAATGAGGGTGGAAGCTCCCAAATGCCCCTCCAGCCCTGGGACAGCAGGTACTTTATTTAGAAGGGCATCACGGTACAAAGGAAAGAGGTTTGTGCAGGGAACCCAGAGGCCAAGGTTCCCGTCCTGGCTCTGCCACTAACTTGAGTGACCTTGGACGAGTTATGTCCCTTCTCAGGACTTCAGCTTGATCCTCTGTCAGAGAAAGGGCTTGTTGGGGGCACTGTTGGGGTTTAACGTGGGAGAAGTCCTGCCTGTTATAATGAAAAGAGTTAAAAACAAAAAGGAAAAGAAAAGAAAAAAGATAAATAGTGAAAGGGATAAAAAAAAGAAAGGAAAATAAAATAAAAAAGATAAATAATGAAAGGAATATTCTTTGCAAACTTGGGGGAAACAGGAAATGATCTATATGTTAAGTTAAATTCTGACCTTTTTTTGTTGTTGTTGTTTAAATAACCCTTATTTTCTGTCTTAGAATCAATATTGTATATGGATTCCAAAGCAGAAGAGTGGTCAGGGCTAGGCAATGGGGGTTAAGTGTTTTGCCCAGGGTCACATGGCTAGAAGTGTCTGAGGTTGGATTTGAACTCAGGACCTCCCATTTCTGGGCCTGATTTTCAATCCACTGAGCCACCCAGCTACTCCCTAAATTCTGACCTTTCTGAGGTGGTAGAAACTTATTTGTGCCTGTTTTCAAATCAATGAATTTTTAAAATAATATTTTATTTTCCCCCAATTATATGGAAAAGGAATTTTTTAACATTCATATTTTAAAAATTTTGAGTTCCAAATTCTCTCCCTCCCACTTACCCCAAGATGGTAAGCAATCTGATATAGATTTTACTTGTGCAATCATGTAAAGTATTTCCCCATATTAGTCATTCTCTGGAAGAGATCTCAAATGAAAAAGAAAGAATTTGCAATTTAACAAATATTAAGGGCTTACTTATTCTGCACAGGCCTCTCTGCTAGATGCTAGGGACACAAAACCAAAAATGAAACCGTCCCTACCCTCAAGAAGCTTATATTCTATTATATTCATGTAACTTAACAGAAAATATATACAAATTTCAAGAGGAAGAAAATGTTCCTCACCAAGAATTTTGCATTGCCTTTCTTCTGGGTAAGAAGGAGAGGAAATTAGCCCAAATATTACATTTTATAGAAAAGTTTAATTAAAAAAATTTGTTTTGTTTGTTTGTTTTTTGCCATTTTCTTCTCTAGTGTATTAAGGCAAATAGGGTTCACCTGGAGAGTGAATGTCTGAGGCTGAGTTTGAACTCAGTCCTTCTTGACTCCAGGCCCAGCATCCTATCCACTGAGCTTTCTAGCTGCCTCTAGAAAGGTGAGCTACAGCTTCGTCTGAGTCTGGGACAATGGCTATTTTATAAGCTTTGGAAAGACTGGGCCTGGGCCTGGAATGAAGAGTTCAAATCTAGCCTCAGACACTTCCTAACCGTGTCACCTTGGGCGAGTAACTTAAGCTCTCTGCGGCTCATCTTTGTTCTTCTGTACGTCTGGCCTAGACCATCTCCAAGCTAGCTTCTGTCTCTAACTTCTATGAGTTTGCCCAGTCTCTGAACACAATGAGCCAAGTCAGCTCAGGGACTGGGAACATTAGAAACATGGTGGTTTTGAGTAGAGTCTAGGAATTAGGAGGTTTGCAAGTGGAAAATGGTAAAAACAAAAAACAAAAACCCTGGTGGAGGAATGATGTCCCCGTGACATCCGACAGGAAGAGCCAGTGTCCAAAAAGGGGGCTGCAGGTCAGTGAGGCCCGGCACCCGGGGCAGGATCCTCCGCTAGACTTACTGTTTGATGCTGTTGATCGCATGGCTCCTCCCCAGACACATGTTAGTCCCAGCTCCCCATGGCAGGTTGTAATTCTTGAGCCTCTTCCCACCCTTGTAGAAATCTCGCTTCTCACTCCCATCCTGGTTCAGGAATCGGTTGTACTTGAACGCCTGAAACACAGTGAGAATTCTTTTTCTCTTTTCTTCAGAAAGATGGTTGATGGAACAACAAGACCATATCAATTCCCAAGCCCCCTCGAAGCCTCAGTCCCGTGGGCCATGGTCTCAATTCTCCTTTGTTTCACAGGCTATGAAAACTTGGCTTGGGCTCATAGATGTATTCATTAGACTGTGAGCTTCTTGAAAGCAAGGACTTTTTTGTCTTTCTTTGTATCCCCAGAGATTAGCATTGGCTTAAAAAAAGACTTGTTGATAATTTATTTAGGGAAGAAGTACAGTCTAGTGAAAGGGGTGCTAGATTTAAAGAACTGGATTTGAATCCTCTTTCTAATGGTACTTTTGTATTTACATTTAATTATATTAAATGTACTTACATTTAATACTTGTAAGTACATTTGATACTTGTAAGTACATTTAGTAGATGTAAATACACTTAGTATTTGTATATACATTTAGTACTTAAGTACATCTAGTACTTTTAAACACTTTTAGTACATTTAGTACTTTATGTACTTTTTAAAGCACTTTTAGTACTTGTAAGTACATTTAGTAAGTACTTTTAGTGCTTTAGTACATTTAGTACTTGTAAACACTTCTAGTACATTTAGTATTTGTAAATACTTTTAGTACTTAAGTACATAGTTGTAACTATGTAGATATGCATGTGTATACACATTTATGAATGTATATATCATTATCATTGTAGGCCATCAGACCTGATATAACATCTAGGTCAACACATCCTTAAGAAAAGGAAACCAAGCCCCAGAGAGGGTAAATTATTTTCTTTGAGGTCATACTGCTAAGTAGTGATTAAGTCAGAACAAAAATCCAAGTCTTTTGGCCCCCCCAAATTCAGTGCCTCTTGTTAGGTCTAACTGTTTACTGTATGAATGTACATATATGTTTGAGATCACATATATGTCTGTAGTGGTTTTCTGTGGGGGTATAGAGATGTACCTGTTTGGGCTCTGGCCATGTCAACTGAATCTCACAAAATGCTGCATTACTTGGAAATGACCCTTGCAAACTACTAGAAAGTCAGAGGCTCCTTGAATAGACTAAGGAAACTCCCAGAAACCAGCACAGGGAAGGGGGCAGCTGGGTGGCTCAGTGGATTGAGAGTCAGGCCTAGAGACAGAGATCCTGGGTCCAAATCTGAACTCAGACATTTCCCAGCTGTGTGACCCTGGGCAAGTCACTTCACCCCCATTGCCTAATTCTTACCACTCTTCTGCCTTGGAACCAGTATACAGTATTGATTCCAAGATGGAAGGTGAGGGTTTAAAAAAAAAAAAAGATAAGATAAGAAAGAAACCAACCCAAAGAAGAGAAGGAAAGACAATAAGGGCCTACTATGTTCCAGGCACTTTACAAATATTATCTCATTGGATCTTGACAACAATCTTAATATCCCCATTTTAGAATTGAGGAAATCCAAAGCTCAGGAAGATGAGTTTTCCTGACTCCAGGCCCATCGTTCTACCCTCTGAGTCTCCTAGCTGCAGCTACTCTTGTCTGGTCCTTCCAAGGGCAGCACCAGAACCTCCTGGGGAATGAAGGGAGCAGCTAGTAGAGTGACATGATGACCAATTTGTCCCAGGTACTTAGGCTAAGTAGCCTATCGGCCTCCAATAAAGGAGGAGACAGGAAGCAAAGCCAATTTGGCTGGAAACAAAATGGTGTTGGGGAGAGCATCCTGAGCTTCAGGCAGAGAAAACACAACCAGCTCTTATCACTTCTGGCTGAGATTACTGCAGTAGCCCCTGATTGCCTCCAATCTCTCTCCTTTCTCTGATCTATCTGCAGTAAGTGCTGGCTGGGCAAACAGGGAAATGAGTAAATGAATGAATGAATGAATGAAGAGGTCATGCTGGCCAATGGAAATCACTGTGCTCCAGGAAATTGGGGCTCTACTGAGAGGTATTGCTTTCCCAAAGTTGTTTTTGGAGGTCATTAATTAAAAATAATAATTACAACTTATTTTGTACTTTATGGTTACAGAGTGTTTCATATCTTATCGAGAGCAATTATCATATGGTGGAAAGAATATTAACCTTACTAGAATCAGATATGGGTTTAAATCTCTGCCTAATATTTACTATTCATGTGGCCTTGGGTAAGTAACTTCATGTTTCGGGATCTTCTATATCTGTAAAATGGGGACTGATATTCTGAAAAAAAAACAACAACTTTAAAAGTATTATACAAAGATGAATAAATGACCCTGTTGGACAATGCAGGCATTGTAATCTCCATTTTGCGGATGAATAGACTGAGGCCAAAAGAAAAAGAAGTGACTCATCCAAGATCACACAGCTTATAAATGATACAAGCAGGGTTCAAACCCGGGACTTCTGAATCCATGTCTCAGGATCTCTGTGCAAGAAAAAACTCATTCCCATTTTGACTTCCAGAGGTAAGCCAGCAGGATGGCCATTTGTTACCTCTGGGTCTTCATAGATTTCTGGGTCCTTCTGAGGGCTGAGGAAGGGGAAAAGAAGGAGGCGGTCGCCTTGCCGGAGGCTGTACTCTCGTCCGTCTGCCAGGGGCAGCACCAGGTCCTCCAGGACTTCCCGGGTGATGAAAGGGGCAGCTGTCAATCTCAGGCTCTCATTCAATACACTGTCTGCAAAAAGCAGAAAAAGAGGGATGAGAGAGCCACATCCTAGGGTGAGAGGGGAGAGGCTCTTTGGGCTTTAGGCTGATTAGAAGATACCTAAATAGCTCTGGGGGCAGCTAGGCGGCACAGTGGGTAGAATGTCTGGCCAGAAGTCAGGAAAACTCATTTTATTAAAAGTTCAAATCTGCCCTCAGACACTGTGATTCTGGGCAAGTCACAACTCCCATTGTCTAATCCTTACTGCTCTTTGGCTTTAGAACCAATACACAGTATTGATTCTAAGACAAAAGGTAAGAGTTAAAAAAAAAAAAGTGAGGCACTGTAGCCTGGTGGATAGAGAGCAAGTTGCCAAGCCAGGGAAACCTGAATTCAGTCCTGTTCTTGAAAGAGACTGGCTATGTGACTTTGGAACTCACTGAACCTCTACTGTCTACGTTGCAGAAAAGGGGCCCACCTGCATTGGCACACGGAGCTACCTCTCCTGGTAGCTGTGCCTGTCCTTTGTGTTTGAAGAGGACCAATGACAGCATGGGTGATGTCCTAACTTGCTCATGAATTGGATTTAAGAGACAGAGTTGCACAAAGTCATCAGCCTCATCTCTCTTCTAGAGTCATCTGAGTTTAACAGCAAGACAAAAGTCAGGATGCCTGGGGATGGCCCAGGATGCAGGGGACAACCTGGGCATCTTTGATGTCTTTCCAAGCTCTAGCCCAGTGGTTCCCAAACTTTTTTGGCCTACTGCCCTCTTTCCAGAAAAAATATTACTTAGCCACCTGGAAATTAAATTTTTTAAAAATGTAATAGCAATTAATAGGAAAGATAAATGCAACTGTGGCCATCACTGCCCCTCTGGATCTCTGCAGCACCCACCAGGGGGCGGTGGCGCCCACTTTGGGAATCACTGCTCTAAGCACTCTACAGTGCTTGCTTCAGTTGTCTTTCTGGCCTTTGGAACAAATTGTTCTCATTGGCCCATTCCACCAGGGGAAGTCTTTGAATGCTTGGGGTAGACATCTCTGTGATTCACTGATGGGTCTGAAGTCTCTCACTTATCCTCAACCCGATTTATCCTGACTGTCAAGATGATTTACTGGAGTGTGGCTGCTGTGCATGCTACAGTTTCTTGGAGCCACAAGTGAGAGCTGGGTGAAAGGATGACAAAGGTGGATGAGCACCCTGAAAAGGACTCAGCAAGACCTCTGCTAGAGGTGCTAAGTCCTCCTTGAACACCCATAAGCCCCAGATACTTAATAAATGCTTGTTGACTATTGACTTTTATAATAATATACACAATGACTACAGCAGTGTAAATGGAAAGAACAGCAAAGTGAATCTGTGAGACAAATAAAGCAAAGATTCCCAGGCCCATCTCACAGATGGAGAAACTAGTGTCAATCATATAATCATGGAAAAATTTTCTTAATCAATAAAAAAATAAAAAAAAGAAACTAGTATCAGAGGAGCAAAATTTTGCTCCATAAACACACTGATAAATAATGATATAGAACTTGAGCCTTGGTCCCTTGATGATTCAAAGGAAGAAACAGGCCTCATGGTTTAATGATTGGTCTTAGATTTTAGCTAGCTTAATTCCTTTACATGGACCTTGAAAAATCAAGGGGAGCAAACCAAGGCCACAGAGTTAAAGTATAGACACCAGCCCTCTGGTGGCCCTACTAGGTGCCAAAATCCAGTAAGGCCCAGCATTGATCTCTCTTGGACATCCCTCCCTTACTGTTGAGAGATGGAATCTTATAGGAGGGAAGGCTCAGAAGGCTCAGAATGCTCTGAGAACTGATGAACCCAGAACAGGGAGTTCCTAAGGAAAGAAGCCAGCCTAAAATTTAGGGAAGGACAAGAATAGAAATCAGAGATCTTTTCTTGAGGCAACAGGATGACTGGAAAATGGTGATCTAAGCCTGAGAAAAAAATGGAGGATCCCCCCCAGTAAGGAAAAAGGGAAAAAATCTGGGCTGGTTTTCAGAACCGATATCTCCCCTGGAGGTCTGCTTCCTCCATGATATCCAAATGACCAAGGACACCAAGAACCAGCTTCACTTGCTTTGCAAGTTTGCTGATGGTTAGGACTGCCTCTAGTCTCTAGCTATCATTCCTCATTTTGGACTTTCCCAAGAATGGGAATGGGAACCCCCCATAGGAGTGAAGGAATAAATATAACTTACCAAAAATTGGCATGTTATCCAGGACTCCCTGAGGAATACTGGCCATCTGGGTCGGCACCTGCCCTTCCTTCTGGAGGGTGCTTTCTAACTCCCCAAGGACAGCAGCAAGAGCAGTGGGAGTCTTCAGGAGAAACAACAGGAGCCAGAAGGCAGCAGGACCAGCATTGCCCTAGAAGGAATAATCCACCCCAACCCACAAAGAAAACCAGGTTACACACCACTCCTGATAAGAATGGTAGCCATTTTGAAGTCTACATACTATCATGTTTCAACAACCTTGACCCTTTGAGGTCAAAGGCATAATTATTATTATTTCCCTTTACAAAGGAGGAAATTGAGTCAAAGCAAGGTGGCATGTTATTCTTTGTATAATAGAAGCAAACCTTGAACTTGAAATCCAAAGTAGGATTCACATTCCCCTGCTTTTCCCCTAAAAACAAATACTTCCTAAAGTATTTAGTACATGTAAAAGCAGTGTACTAGCCACTGGGAGATATATAGTATAGAAAACACAGAGGTTTTGCCCTCTTGGGCAAATTATTTCCCACACTAAAGTTTTCTTAGCACCAAAATAGGGGTAAGCAAACCTCCCTAACCAAAAAAAAAAAAAAAAAAAGGTAAGAAACACCTTCAGAAATTACAAATGAAGAAAGCACTTAATATTTAAATTTAATTAAAACCAACAGGGGTAATGTGGGAAGATGGTGGAATAAGGCATGAAATGATCTGGTTCTTCCAAACTCCCCTCAAAATAATTTAAAATAATTCCTCAAATTGAATTTTAGAATGATAGAAATAATAAAATACTGAGATAAAGCAGTTATCCAGACTGAGAAAACTTAGGAAGATGTTGGGAAAAGCCTGATCTACCAGGGTGGTCATCTGAATGGGAAGACATCAATAACCAGCATGCCTTAGGAGTGGCATGTCAGTGGCAACCCCAGCTTTGGGAACTTTTGCCCCAAGGATAGTGAAGGGGTTGGGTAGCTGATCAGGGGAAGATTTCATGGCCCTCTGCTGGCAATGGACACCTGTTGACCAGACAAAGGCCCAGACCAGCTATGGGATAGGAAGATGTGCAAGTGAATTAGGTTGCAGAGGGATGGGGCAGAGATGATTGGCTGTGGTCACATTCAGGAGAACTAAGTCTCTGGTTTTGGTTCTAGAGCAGAATAAAGCTTATATCTACAGGAGAATTATAGTGTTTCCAGGCCCTTGGTAAATAAGAACATTTTTGGTGGCAATAGTTCAGGGGAGAAGCTCTTAGTCATTGGAGAGAAGTCCTGGAAGTCATTCATAAACCAAGATCAAGGTGGAAGAGCAGTGGCCATACCTGGCCTTGGAATGTGGGAAGCAAAAAGTCAAAGATCCCTAGGTAGAGCTCTGAAAACAACACAAAAAACCTAAAGCCCAAGACATTACCTCCCATACCACAGGAGCAGAGCCCAATTCTAACAAAAAGTTAATAGCCAAAAAAATTGATCATTTACACCCCCAAAATGAGTAACTAGCAAAAAAAGAACCTGACGATAAATGATTACTATGGTGATAGAAATCAGGATTCAAACACAGAAGAAGACAATGAAATCAAAATAGTTACTTGTAAAGCTTCAAAGGAAAATGTAAAATAATCACAAGGCCAAAAAAGGATTTTTGGAAGAGTTAAAAAATAAATAAGAGAAGTAGGGTAGAAGAAAAATTAGGAAAAGAAATAAAATAATATAAGAAAATTATAAAAAAGTCAATTAAATGGAAAAAGAGGACCAAAAACTTGTTGAAGAAAATAACCTATTCAAAATTAAAATTGGCAAGAGGATGCTAATGAATTTATAAGACATCAAGAAAAAATTAAAAAAAAAAAGAAAAAAGAAAAGAGAACATGAAATATCTCATTGGAAAAACAAATTGAGGTGATATTAGATATAAGAATTGTTGGACTTCCTAAAAGTCATGATCAAAAGAGTCTAGATGTTTTACTTCAAAAAATTGTGAAGGAAAATTATACTGGAGTTTTAGATTTAGAGGGGAATATTTTCTTTAATCTGCCAATCACCACATGAAAGACATCCCTAAATGAAAACTCTCAGGACATATACAGCTTAAGTTTCAAAGTTCTCAAGTCAAAGACAAAATATTGCAAGCAATTAGAAAGAAAGAATTCAAATACTGTGGAGCTACCATCAGGATAACACAAGATTTAGCAGCTTCTACATTAAAAGGCTGAAGGGTGTGGAATATAATATTCCAAAGACAAAGGATGAGTTTGCAACTAAGAATAACCTACCCAGCAAAACAGTTTAATTCTGCAAGGAAAGAAATAGCTATTTGCTAAATTAAAGAAATTCCACACATTCTTGAGGAAAAGACCAGAATTGAACAGAAAATTTGACTTTTAAATATAAGAATTAGAGAGACATAAGAAAGCAAACATGCAAGATGAATTACAAGGAATTTCATGAAGTTAAATTGTCTTACATGAAAAAATGCTGGGGGCAGGCAGCTGGGTAGCTCAGTGGATTGAGAGCCAGGCCTAGAGATGGGAGGTCTTAGGTTCAAATGTGGCCTCAGCCACTTCCCAGCTGTGTGACCCTGGGCAAGTCACTTAACCCCCATTGCCTAGCCCTTACCACTCTTCTGCTTTGGAGCCAATACAAGGTATTGACTCCAAGACGGAAGGTAAGGGTTTAAAAAAAAATGCTATCTGTACCTCTTATGAATATTATCATTTTGGGGGTAGTTAGAAAGAGTATCTAAAGATAGAGGCTTGGGTTTGATTATCCCATTATAATGGGATGACTCTAAAAAATAAAATTAAGTAGGAAGAGTCAAAAGAGGAAGTTATCTTATACAAAAGTGAATGAGTGAGTGAAAGAATAAATAATAGAAACAAATAATTTTATTAAATAGAATGATAATAATGAGCAACATAAAAAAACTTATGGGATAGCCTCAGACACTTCCTAGGTGTTTGGCCCTGGGCAAGTTACTTAACCCTCACTGCCTAACTGGGTGATGGGAAACCTATGACACATGTGTCAACACTGACACACATAGCCATGTTCAATGACATGCACCCTCTTACAGAGAAGTATGGAGCTGCATGATGAGCTTGAAACATTTGCTATAGCGTAGTGTAGACACTCTGTGCACTATAGATGACAATTCTACCTAAATTAATTTACCTATTTTGGTTTATTAAATACAGTTACATGTTACAATTCTACATTTTTGTTATTCAAACTATAAATATCACGAAATTATGGTGTTTTTTTCTGAAGTGACACACCACCTGAGTTATGCTCGTTTTTTTGGTGAATTTTGACACACCAAGTTCAAAAGTGCCCATCACTGACCTAGCCCTTATTGCTCTTCTGCCTTAGAACCAATACACAGAATTGATTCTAAGACAGAAGTAAGGATTTAAAAAAAAACAACCCACCAACCTTATGGGATACAGCAAAAGTGGTAATCAAAGGTAAATTTCTATCTTTACATGTCTACATCAATAAAATAGAGAAAGAATAGATTAATAAATTTGACTTGCAATGAAAAAAACTTAGGAAAATCCCTAATTAAAAACTAGATTAGAAATTCTGAAAAGTAAAGGTAAGATTAATAAAACTGAATTAATAAATCCATTGAATTAATAATTAAAACTAGGAGCTGACTTTATGAAAAACCAATAAAATAGATAAACCACTAGTTAATATGATTAAAAATTTAAGAGAAGAAAACCACATTGCTAATATGAAAAATGGAAAGGTGAATACACCACTAATGAAGATTAAATTAAAGCACTTATTAGGCATTATTTTGCCCTAGTATATGTCAATAAATTTAACAATCTAAGTGATATAGAAGAATACTTAAAAAATATAAACTACCCAGATTAACAAAGAGGAAATAGAATATCTAAATAAACCTAGTTTAGGGGGCAGCTGAGTAGCTCAGTGGATTGAGAGTAAGGCCTAGAGACAGGAGGTCCTAAGTTCAAATCTGGCCTCAGACACTTCCCAGCTGTGTGACCCTGGGCAAGTCAATTGACCCCCATTGCCTACCCTTACCACTCTTCCACCAAGGAGCCAATACACAGAAGTTAAGGGTCTAAAAAACCACAAACAAACAAACAAATAAATAAATAAATAAACAAATAAACAAACAAACAAACAAACAAATAAATAAATAAATAAATAAATAGATAAATGAACCTAGTTTAGAAAAGGAAATTGAACAGCCCAGGAATAAACTTCCTAAGAAAAAAGCATCAGGACCAGATGGGTTTACAAGTGGATTCACCCAAACATTTAAAGATCAACTAATTCCAATATTAAATAAATTATTTGGAATAATAGGCAAAGAAGGAGTACTACTGATCTCCTTTTATGAAACAAATATGGTGCCGATAGCTAAATCATGATGAAACAAAACAGAGAAAGAAAATTACAGATCAATTTTGCTAATGTATATTGAATTGAAAGTTCTAAGAAAAATACTAGTTAGGAGATTTCAGCAATATATCACAAAGAATATACATTGTGACCAAATGGGATTTATACCAGGAATGTAAGGCTGGCTCAATATAAGGAAAGCTATTAACATAATTGATTATATCAACAACAGAATCAACAAAAATAATATAATTATATCAATAGATACAGAAATGGCATTTTAGGAAATACAACACTCATTCCCACTAAAAACATTTGAAAGTATAGGTATAAATGAAATTTTCCTTAAAATGATAAGAAAAATCTATCTAAAACCATCAGCATGCATTATCAGTTATGGGAAGCAGCTAGAAGCCTTTCTAATAAGATCAGAAGTGAAGCGAAGATGCCTATTATCCCCACTATTATTCAATTTTATTCTCAGAAGGAAGGAAGCAAAGATGCCTATTATCCCCATTATTATTCAATTTTATATTCGGAAGGAAGGAAGGTAGGAAGAAAGGAAGGAAGGAAGGGAGAGAGAGACAGAGAGAGAGAGGGAGGAAGGGAGGAAGGAAGGAAGGAAGGAAGGAAGGAAGGAAGGAAGGAAGGAAGGAAGGAAGGAAGGAAGGAAGGAAGG
>NC_058131.1:244045083-244083356 GCF_016433145.1 Gracilinanus agilis
GAGGAGGAGGAGGAGGAGGAGGAGGAGGAGGAGGAGGAGAAAGATGAGACCAAAAATAGATGAGAATTCAGAATCAAGGCGGTTAGAATAGGAAGGGAGCTCAGAGACTTTCTTGTAGAGGCTTCCTTTAAAGTGTTCTATATTTTATTTTACATTTCAATTTTAAATAATACACTCTTTCAGCATAACTGATTTATTTTGTAACCAATATATTTTATTGTCTGCATTTTAAAATCTTTTAAGAAAGTGTTCATAGGCTTCTTCACCAGATTTCCCAAGGGCAAATTATTTCTTATATCTGAATTTTCTCAGCAATAAAATAGGGATTAGCAAAATCCCTTAATATATAGCAAAAGGGGGCAGCTGGGTGGCTCAGTGGATAGAATGCCAGGCCTAAAGATGGGAGGTCCTGGGTTCAAATCTGGCCTCAGACACTTCCCAGCTGTGTGACCCTGGGCAAGTCACTTAACCCCCATTGCCTACCCTTACCACTCTTCTGCCTTGGAGCCAATACTTTTATGGGGAGACACTTATGGGTAAATTAAATATTACTGGGTTTAGAGAAAGAGGAGAAGGAGGACTGACTGGGCAGGTATAACAGACTGGACCAACAAACTGGGAAAACACAAACCCCACCAAAGAACAAGGAATGGGAGATTATGGATTGGCAGTTGATACCAACTGCCACCACAGATCCACCTAAGCCTGGGAGTCTGTGAAACTAACAATTTATTTATTTTTTATATTTATATTTATAAAGACAGGTTTAATAAAGACTATAAGGTTAAAGATGATGGGAGAGGTCACATTTAACCTAAAACACTAAGGATCAAATTCAGGGTTAAAAGTTGAAGATCTGGGAAATCCCCACACTATACTAAGCAGGCAGCTGAGACACAAGGGACAAATGGGATCTCAAGGAGATGATCTGATGGTCTTGATCTGATGTAATCCAAGTATACTCCAAGAGCACACAGGAACCAACTGAATAACTCTTCAGAGGAAATCAGGGAGATTGACTTTGCTTGTCCACCAAGCAAGTCAGAAATCTCTCCTCCTTGATCCTGGCAGTTGTAAGGTCCCAGGTGTTGCTTTTAGATACCCTAAATCCACCGGTCTCTCAGGTCAGTGGCTTTCCCCAACTCCTTCAAAAACCCAACTGTCTTTTTTTTTTTTTTGTCATTTCAGTTTTTTTTTAATTTAAACATTTATTAATATTCATTTTTAACATAGTTACATGATTCATGCTCCTACTTTCCCCTTCACCCCCTGCACTCCCCCCACCCATGGCCATTGCACATTTCCACTAGTTTTGTCATGTGTCCTTGATCAAGACCTATTTCCAAATTGTTGGTAGTTGCATTGGTGCGGTAGTTTCGAGTCCACACCCTCAACCCAACTGTCTTTTGAGAGAGTCCACTGTGTTCCAGTTGGAATCTCAGCTCCTGCCTGTCTCTCTAAGGTTCCAAAATGCTTTAAACCTATTTCCCTCTTATAATACTCAGTACTGATTCTAAGACAGAAGGTAAGGGTTTAAAAAAAAAAAAAAAGAATGAAGGGCAATCAGGTAGTACACAGTTAGATCTCCAGGCCTAGAGATGGGAGTTTCTGGGTTCAAATCTGGCCTCAGACACTTCCTAGCTGTGTCACCCTGGGCAAGTCACTTGACCCCCATTGCCTAGCCCTTACTGCTCTTCTGCCTTGGAGCCAATATACAGTATTGATTCCAAGATGGAAGGTGAGGGTTTTTTTTTTTAAGTTGCTATGAAAAAAGCATTTTGTGACCTTTTAACAAAAATTAAAAGATGAGGAATCCCTGATGTAGTCCAACTCCTTCATTTCACTGAGGATTCGAAGTCATAGATCACGCAGCAAGACCAGGGCTATCACCTACGTCTCCTACGGGAATCCATTTCTCCAATTATCTTCCCGGGCACAGAGCAGGGACCAGAAAGGGATGAAGGGTCCATGAGACAGCCTTAGCCATGCTGCCAAGGGCCCAGCCATCAGGACGAGGAGGGAGGATCAAACCCAGACCAAGAAATTTCATCTGTATTGAGAATAGGATAAGGGAAGGTGGATGGGCTTTTGGGTGCCCTCCTGCCCAGGCTCCGTCCCCAGCTCTACTTCCTCTGCGTCTGGGTCTCCACGGGCCCATGGAAGTGATGGGGGGAGGAGGCAGGTTCCCTGCAGCTCTGCACCTCACTGGCTGGCTTCCTCTTCCAATCTTGCCTGCAGAGCCCTCTTGAGCAGATAAGGAGAAGCAATCAATAATCACTATCTGCTTAAACTATCTATGATGCCATTTGATCGCCCCAAATTTCCAAGCGGAATGGTAGCTTTTTAATTAGAAAGTCAGAGATTGTTCGCAGCTAGTCTCTCATTTGTTTCCAGGGAAAGGCTTGTAGTCGTGAGCCACAGGATGGGGGAAGGGGTAGAGGATGGGGGCAGAGCCCAGAATCTCACCACTGCAGCCCGGGTATGTGTGACCATGCACGGATACTCGTGTGAGGCAGGGTAGGATCTGGTGACTTTGACCCGGGTTATCCTTATCCAATCGAACTGAAAACAGCTTCATCCTAAGCCAAGTGAGTCCATTTCTCAGGCTGCTCCTCAGTCAAGAAAAAGGATGTATGGTATAGTGCTTCTCATACAGGTGGAACTTAATAAATCCTTTTTTCTTTCATTCAATAGTGCATGTAGCCCTGGCCTTGGAGTCAGGAGACCTTTGCCAGCACTCTGTGAGATCAGCAAGTGGTTTCCTCCTCTTAGCCTTTAGTTTTCTCTTCTGAAAAACTAGGTTATGCAAGATGATCTCTAAGATCACTCCAGCACTGAGATTTGTCTCAGTTTCCTCATCTGTAAAATGGGGATAATAATAGCATCTAGCTCCCAGAGTTGTTGTGAGGATCAAATAAGATAATAATTGTAAAGCTTTTAGTACAGTGTAAATGCTACATAAGTGTAAACTATTATTGTTATTATTATTATTAATAATGATGATGATTCCTATAGAATTTACGTTCCACAGTCCCTCCAACACTGATGTTCTAGAGGCTCTCAGATCTGGAGCCAGGAATGACTTCAAAGATTACCTATTCCAAAGGCCTCTTTTTATAGATGAGAGAATCGAGGCTCAAGGGTAGTAAAAAGTAGTCTTCTCTGGGCAGCTGGGTAGCTCAGTGGATTGAGAGTCAGACCTAGAGACGGGAGGTCCTAGGTTCAAATCTGGCCTCAGACACTTCCCAGCTGTGTGACCCTGGGCAAGTCACTTGACCCCCCATTGCCCACCCTTACCACTCTTCCACCAAGGAGCCAATACACAGAAGTTAAGGGTTTAAAAAAAAGAAGTAGTCTTCTCTAGGTCAAAAAGATAAGAAGCATCGGAGTCTGATTTTGAACCCAAACTCTGGTCCTTGGACCAGAAACTGCGCCACATTGATCTAAGTTCCCATTGAGCAGCCATGGTCCATTCCACTTTAAAAAAAAAAAAAGATTAAGCACAGGCTCTATCTATATCTCCCTATATGATGGACATCCATCAAGGACATGAGCCATGGAATAGCAGCTTTCTGAGGCAAACAACCTAAGGCTAAAGGCTAAAAGCCACCTGGAAAGGAATGAGAAAAATGAAAGCTGATGGATGTGACAGAAGGAACTGGGCATCTCTTTTGGAGTTTTCATCCTTAATGACACTAACTACAACATATCGATCACCCAGACCTACAGCTCCTGCCAAGGGTTTTCAGTGCTGGGTCTGCAGATTTCTGTCCAACTGAGTCCCAGATAGACCCGTCTTCTAAAGATGGAGATGGAAATTGCTTCCCTCCCATGTGCTTCGCATTCTTTACACCAGGACTAACTGAGACTTTCGTGTCATGGATTCAACTGCTCTGACCCTGCTTGTCTCCTCCAACTCTAAACCCATCATTAATTGTAAACCCATGGAAGAGATGAGGGAGCCAAGCAAGAGCGGGTAGACATAGGTTAAAGAGGGACACCACATGGATAGAGTGCTGGGCTTGTGAAGTCAGGGACACCTGAGTTCAAACCCTGCCTCAGAAACTCACTAGCTGTGTGACTCTAGGCAAATCATTTTACTTCCTTTAGCCTCAGTTTCCTCATCTGTAAAATGGAGATAATAATAGAACCTACTTCCCAGAGTTGTTGTGAGGATCAAATGAGAGAATATTCACAAATCCCTTTGCAAACCTTAAAGAATTATATGAATACCAGCTATTTTATTACTGAGTATGCCCTGGAACCCCGCCTCATGATCCTTCCAACCTCTTCCTATAACCTCTGGAGTGAATATTTTTAATGTTTAAGTGCCTTCCCATCATTTTCCCCTATCCTGACTCCCACCCAGCTCAGGTACAATGCCCTAACCTGTAGGTAGAGCATAGGTTATTTCCTAGGAAAACTTCCTGACCCTCTAGGAGATTCATAAGAAAGCCTTGGCTGAGGCAGAATTTTACTTTATTATTCAGCTCAGTTTCCCCTTTCTGTCCATTCTGAATCTCCTGAATCTCTGACATCCTAATTGTTCTATCTTCTGTTAACTAAGTAACCCAAACTACTTTAGGGGAGGCTTATTCCGTCATAGATTTCAAGTTGGAAGAGATCTGAGAGATTTGTGAGTTGTGTCATTTTACCAAAAAGAAACAAATTTTAAGACTGAGAGAGATTTCAATGACTTCCCCAGTGTCACAGATCTAGTAATAAGTATCTGAGGCAGAATCTGAACCCGGGTCTTCCTAACACCAAGTCCAGCATGATACCTGCTATATTATGCTGCCTCTCTTTCAACTAATAAAGAAAGTATATGGATCGGAAGTCCTGAGTTAGAATTCTGCCACTTGGACTGACCAACCAAGTAACTTGAGTTTTTCTACCTCCCTGAGTCTTACTTATTCTATGCGTGGAATGAGAATAATAATATTTGAATTGCTCATCTCACAGAATTATTATAAAGGAAATTATTTATAAACTTTGAAATGCTTTTTTTTGTTCTTCAGTCATTTCAGTTATGTCAGACTCTTTCTGTGACCCCACTTGGGTCTTCTTGGTGTGGTTTGCCATTTCCTTCTCCACTTCATTTGATAGATGAGGAAACCGAGGCAAACCAGGGTTAAGTGACTTGCCAGAGTCACCCAGCTAGTAAGTATCTGAGACCAGATTTGAACTCAGGAAGATAAGTCTTCCTGACTCCAGGCCTGGTACTCTATGCACTGTGCCACTTAGCCACCCAGGTAGAGAAATATAAACTTTAATAGTCCAAATTGTTTCAAAAGATTTATGATTTCACTGGGGGTGAGTATTTCCTTCGTTGATACAGATAGTAACCATTCCACAATTAAATGGACTACTAAAAAATGGATCCTAGTGGCCAACCCTTTGGTGAGGAGCCTCTCCCCAGTGAGTTAGAATGGTTCTGGGGCTACAAGCTCATAGGCCTTTCCCAAACCTAGCCTCGAAGGATGTGAGAAAGCTAGTGGTCTGCGGGCATGGCTGTTAGGAATTCTAGGTCGCCTCCACATCAGAGTGAGGCATCAAAAGAGAATTCTAGTGGAAAAAACTTGTGTTGTAATTATTCTCAACATTATGACTTGACTCTTTGGCTCTCCTGGCATTTGAAAGGATAAGGAACCATATAGTGAAAGAGCACTGGATTTTAAGGACTTGGGTTAGAATCTCAGTATTGCCACTGAAACCTTGGAAAAATACCTTTACCTTCTGGGCCTCAGTTCCTTCATCTGTAAAATGAGGACTCAATGACCCCTAAAGACCCTTTGAGCTCGAGATCTCTGAGCTTATCAGACATTTCCCCTTTCTGCATTTCAATTTCATTCTCTAGAAAATAAATGAATTGGGTACCTCCTGCTGTCCCCATCCCCTGCCTTCTTTTGTGTGTTGTCTCTCTGGCCATTAAGTTGTAAGCTCCTTGACATAAAGGACTGCCTTTATTCATTTTATCTCCAGTGCTTAACATTATACCTGGCACATCGTAGGCACTTAATAAATGTGGATTGAATTAGATTGGATTGGATTGGATTGGACTGCATGACCTGGAAAGTCCCTCTTGACTCCAAGTTCTATGAGTCTGAATCTGCCTACCCCTCCCTGGGACCCTGTCACGAAGGAGACCAAAGGAATGGCAGACCGCATTTTGTTGAATTTTCACATTCTTTAGCACGGTCTTTTCTTGTAGAGATCCTTTAATAAACATAAGATGCTAAAGTCAGACACTGAAATGGAACCACTTAAAGAGTGATTTGATTATTATAACATCAGGATTTCATTATTTCAAATGTCTAGGACTGTTATAGATTTGAGGTGTTCCATTTCTAAACTTCAATATGTAGCATACTTTTTTTCTCTTTTAACCATTATTCTGTTTGAAAAATTTTTTCCATACAAAAAATATAACTTGATTAAATTTAAACTGTCTTCCTTCCTTTCTTCCTCTTCCTCTCTCTCTTTCTTTTCTCTCTTTCTCTCCCCCTCCCTGTCTCTCTCTGCCTCTCCCGTTTTCTCTCTGTTTCCCTCTCTCTATCTCTCTGTCTCTCTCTGTCTCTCACTCTCCCTGTCTCTCTGTCTCCCCTCTTTTCTCTCTGTTTCCCTCTCTCTCTTCTCTGTCTCTCTCTCTTTCTGTGTCTCTCTCCTCTTTTCTCTGTCCTTCTGCTCTTTTCTCTCTGTCTCTGTCTCACTCCCCCCTCTCTGTCTCTGTCACTCTCCTCTCTCTTTCTCTTTCTCTTTCTCTGCTTCTCTCCCACCCCACTCTCTCTCCCTGTTCCCCCTCTTTTCAAAGAATAAGATTCGAACCCAGCGCCTCCCATCTCTAGGACTGGCTCTCCATCCTCTGAACCACCTACTCCCCCTTCCATCCCACAATTAGAATTTAAGCTCATTAAAAGCAGGGATCATTTCATTCTTTCTCCTTGTGCTCAATGACTAAGCACTTTACCTGGCCTACAGAATGTACTTGATAAATATTCCCTGCTTGATTGTTTTCATGCATGTGCAAACTCACCTGAGTGGCCCAGAGCTGGAGCAACATGGCCCTGGCCTGCATCTCCTCCCCAGCTCCCAGTTCCTGCAGGTACTGGTGGTAGCTGTCCAGCCAGGCACTTCTGTGGGCCCTCCCCAGCAGGCTCTGGGGGGCGAGAAGCTTCCACAGATGGCCTTTGATGCGGGTCGCTTCTTTCTTCTCCTCTGCAAGGAACACATCACCGAGTCAGCCTTGACCAGCTTTGATGGGCTCACAAGAGGAGGGAGACCCTGCTCGGGCTTTTGCACCACTTTCCTGGTGAAGACAGGTTCCCTAGGCTAGGAACCTTCCTTCGTGGCCCCTGGCTCTGGGGTCTGGCCAAGCTACTCCAGGCTCAGTGCTGCAGGAGATGCAGGAGGCTCACCCCACCGTTCAAGGACAGAAAGGACTATTTCAGTGGCCTCTCATTGGGCTCCCAGCCACTGGGGTCTCCCCTCTCCAATCCATCCTTTCACTTACCACGTTCAGAGTCCTAGAGCACAGATACTGGACTCTGTGGCTCCCCTGCTCAAGAGATTTGAATGCCTCCCTACTGTTTGGGGATTAAACAGAAACTCCTTTGATATTTAAAGCCCTTCATGATTTGGATTCGTCTATTTCTTTTTTTTTTTTTTTTTAATCCTTGCTTTCCATCTTAGAAATAAGACTGTATATTGGTTCCGGGCAGAAGAGCGGTAAGGGCTAGGCAATGGGGGTTAGGTGACTTGTCCAGGGTCACCTAGCTAGGAAGTGTCTGAGACCAGATTTGAAGCCAGGACCTCCAATCTCTGGTCCTGGCTCTCCATCCACAGAGCCACCCAGCTGCCCCCAGATTCACCTATCTTTGCAGATTTCTCATTCCTCTCTCTCTCACACACTTAGCATTCCAGACAAACTCCCTACTTGCTGTTTCCCAGACACAACATCCCATCTCTTGCCACCTGACCAGCAGAGGCTTAACTTTTCAGGCAAGCAGCCTGTCTGACTACAACATCCAAGAAGAATCCACCCTCCATCTGGCCTTACTGAAGTGGTTGTTAATTGTTGGCTTTATTATGAAAGCATAAATTGCCCATGATAGCATCATTTCCCAGTTGTAGCTCTTTAAACTCATTACTAATTAAGATGAAATATTAATTATTATTAATATTAAAACTTAATACTAAAATTTTAGATGGCCGTGTTCAATAACAGCTGAGATAAATACTAATAAAGCATTTGTTGCTCATTGGGAAAAAAAGGGAACCAAGAGACTTGCTTTCAAGTCTTCACTCTACCACTAATTAGCTGTGTGATCTCAGGCAAGTTGTTTACTTATCTTAACCTCATTTTCCTTATTTTTCAAAGAAGAAGGTTGGATGAGGTGGTCTCAATCATCCAGGGGTAGACTGATAAATGTTTAACAACTGGCTCTCCAAAAAAACAAAAAAGGCACACACACAATATTTTTTAAAAATTTAATCTGAATTATTTTTAAAACATTTATTTTTTGTTGTTGCTTTTTTGAATTCCAAGTTATTTCCCTCCATCTTTCATAATCTCACATTTAAAAAGGCCAACATTAGATACAAATATATATATGTGGAACCATATAATATATACTTCCACATAGCAGTTCTTTCTCTGGAGGTGGATCACATTTTCTTTCATAAGTCCATCATAGGTTGACATGAATGATAAACTCAGAATAACTTAATCATTCATATTCTTTGAACAATATTGCTCTTATAGTACACAATATTTTCTTGGTTCTGCTTATTTCGCTCTCATTATTTCATACAACTCTCTCCAGGTTTTTCTGAAACCAATCTACTCATCATTTCTTACAGCACACTAGTATACCATCACAATCAAAAACCACAGTTTATTCAGCCATTCCCCAATTGATGGGCATTCCCTCAATTTTCAATTCTTTGCCACCACAAAGGAAACTACTATAAATATTTTAGAACATTATGCAAATGCTTTTCCTTTGCCCCCTCTCTCATCAGCTTGGGAAACAGACTTAGTAATGGTAATACTGGGTCAAAGAGTATACAGTTTTATTACTTTGGGGGAAAGTTCCAGATTGCTTTCCAAAATGGTTGGATCAATTCATACTTCCACCAAAAATATATTAGTGTCTTAATTTTTCCACAACCCCTCTAGCATTTGTCATTTTCCCCCTTCTATCATTTTAGCTGGTTGGATAGGTAGAAGATGGTACCAAAACTTTTAATCTGAATTTCTCTTATCAACCATGATTTGGAACACTTTTCATATGACTGTATATAACTTTGATTTATTCTTCCAAAAACTGCTAATTCATATCCTTTGACATTTTATCAATTGGAGAATGGTTCACATTCTTATAAATTTGACTTGGTTCTCTATATATTTGAAGTATGAGAAACTGGCTTTATCTGAGAAACTGGCTGTAAAGGCTATTTCCCCCTATTTTCTACATTCCTTCTAATCTTGGCCACATTGGTTTTATTTCTATAAAACCTTTTTAATTTAATGTAATCAAAACTATGCATTTTATGACCACAATGCCTTCTCTCTTGTTTACTCATAAATTCTTCTATTATATTGCTCCTTTATCCCTCCCTACCCAATTTTATTTTTTAGGATCATCCGACCATAATCAACTCAAACCCAAGCCCTATATCTGTGGATACTCTTTCTAATTACTCTAATAATGATAACATTCTTAAGATTTACAGATAGTACTTTCCCATGTAAGACAGTAAATAGTTTAACTATATAAAATCCCTTATGATTCATCTTTCGTACTTATCTTTTTATATCTCTCCTGATTCTTATATTTGAAAAGTCTAATTTTTTGTTCAGTTCTAGTCATTCCTTCAAAAAAGTCTGAAAGTATTTTAATTCATTAAGTCTCTATTTCTTTACTTGTAGAATAACACTCAGCTTTGATGGGTAGGTTATTCTTGGTTGTAAACTCAGTCTTTGCTCTTTGTAATATATTCCACACTCTTCAGTCTTTTAATGCAGAAGCTACTAAATCTTGTTGTTATCCTGACTCCATGGTATCTGAATCGCTTCTTTCTTGTACTATTTTGTCCTTGATCTGGGAACTTTGAAACTTAGCTGTCATGTTCTTCTAAGTTTTCATTTGGGGAATCTTTCAGAGGGTGATTAATGGATTTTTCAATTCCCATTTTATCTTCTAAAACTTCAGGGTGATTTTCCTTCATTTTTTGTAATATAATGTTTAGACTCTTGTTTTGATTGTGTTTTTCAGGTAGTCCAACAATTCTTATATTATCTCTCCTCAGTCTATTTTTCTAATTCAGTTGTTTTTTCCAATGAGATATTTCATATTCTCTTCTATTTTTTCATTCCTTTGATTTTGTTTTAGTATTTCTTGACGTCATATGAAGTCATTAGTGTTCTCTTGCCCGATTCAAAATTTTAAGTAGTTATTTTCTTCAGCAAATTTTTGGATATCTTTTTCCAGTTGGTTGACTTTCTTTTCATAATTTTCATGTGTTATTCATTTGTTTTCCTATTTTTCTCTTCCTTTATTGATTTTTAAAATTCTTTTAAACCTCTTCCAAGAATTCTTTTTGGGCTTGTCACCATTTATATTTTTCTGTGAACCTTCACAGGTAGCTATTTTGACTTCATTGTCTTCTTCTGAGTTTGAACCTTGATCTTTTTATCACCATACTCAACATCTATGATCAGGTTCTTTTTTTGTTGTTTCCTTTTTTTAAGCGGCATATTTCTTGGTTGTGAACTTTATGTTAGCATGGAGCTCTCTGCTCCTGAGTTGTGGGGGATATTGGCTCAGGCTTCAGGTTTTTTTGTGTTGTTTTCAGGGCTCTATGGGGGGGTGGTCTTTGGCTTTTTGGTTCTTCCAATGTCCTCTGATCCAAATCCAGGTGAGGTCTCTCCTCTTTGTCCTGTCAGGTTGGTTTATGAATGACCTTGAGTTCTCCTCTCTACCCCTAAGCCATGACCAGGGCTCTGAACCACTGCTTCCACAAATGCCCTCATTCTCTAAGGTCTGGGAAATGCATTATTGGACTCCATTCTCCCACAGCCACAAGCATCAATTCTTCTCTTGACCCTGGAACTGAAAACAGGAACTGGGCTCTCTTTGAGTAACCACAATCAGTCTTCTCCCTCTTGGAACTAAAAGCAGGGTTCCTGCCCCAGTGAAAGCACACTCATCGGCATGTGCTTGCTCTTCCTCACCTCAGGCACAACTTGGGACCCAGGGTCGCCTCCTCCAGTGCCAGCAGAGGGCCTCTTGCATCCCCTGCCCAACGCCAGACTCCCCCTACCATCTGAGAGGCAAAGCTTGTCCTCAAGGCTTGCTGTTTGTTGACCTGGAGGTCTCTGCACTTGCTCCTGGTCAGAGCCCCATCTGGTCAGGTCTTTCCTAACAAGCTCCTCAATTGCCTTAGACTGGATGATGACTTTAATCCAACCTTTTATTATTTCTGCCACTCTAAAATTAAATTGGAGGCATTGTTTCCAGTTATTTGGAGGGGAATTTGGGAGAGCCAAGCAATTTCCTAGCTTCTACTGCCATCTTCCCACCATGTGAAGTCCTTTAATCTGCATTTTAAATATTTTTCTCCTCGATTTCTTACTCTAGCCAAACGACAAACAATAAATCGCAGGCCCAGAAATGGGAAGTCCTCAATTCAAATCTGGCCTCAGATACTTCTTAGCTGGGTGACCCTGAGCAAGTTACTTAACCCCAATGCCCTAGCCTTTAGAACCAATATTTAGTATCAATCCTAAGGCAGAAGGTAAGAGTTTAAAACACAATAAACCAAACTCTAGTTTTCAGCTTTTGTCCATTTCTGAGGTATAGATGCTCACATGGAAAATTTAACAATCATCTCTTGGGAGTTGGTACTAGAAAGCTCTAGCACACCCCTGCAACCATCTCTTTCCTGCTCAATAGCCAAAAAAAAAAAACCTTTCTCAACACTGCCACCTGCTGACCACGGTTGGAATCCCCTCTTTCTGCTATATGGAGACCAGATTCTATTCAATTCCACAAACTTTAAGTATCTGTTATGAATAAGGTGACATGATAAGTACTTAGGAAAGAAGGACAAAACTGAAATAATACCTTCTCTCAAGGAGTTCATATCCAACAGCGAGGCAAAAGGGGGTAATAGAACACATTCATAAATATGGTTTTAAAAAAACTCTTCCCTTCTGCTTTAAAATTGGTACTAATTATTGGTTCCAAGGCAGAAGAGCTTAAGAGCTAAGCAGGGGTTAAGTGACTTGGCAGAGATGCTGCACTAGTTTGCCATTTCCTTCTCCAGCTCATTTGTTCAGGTGAGGAACTAAGGCAAACAGGGTTAAGTGACTTGCCCAGGGTCACACAGCTAGGAAGTATCTTAAGGCCAGATTTGAACTCTGGTCCTAAAAGGGAAGATCAGTGGAATAGCCTTGGGACAAATGACCTCAGCAAGACAGTCTATGATAAACCCAAAGATCCCAGCTTTAGGGACAAAAATCCACTATTTGACCAAAACAGCTGGGAAAATTGGAAAACAATATGGGAGAGATTAGGTTTAGAGCAATATCTCATACCCTACACCAAGATAAAATCAGAATAAATGAATGACTTGAATATAAAGAAGGAAACCATAAATAAATTAGGTGAACATAGAATAGTATACCTGTCAGGTCTTAGGGAAGGGAAAGATATCAAGACCAAGCAAGAGTTAAAAAAAAAAAAATTACAAAATGTGAACTCTTGTCCTTCCAACTCCAGGCTTGGCTCTCTAACCCCTGAGACAACTAGCTGTCTGTCCCACATTCATAAATAATTCAATTCAATTCAACACATACTAATTTAACACCAACTGTGTGCCAGGCACTGGAAACACAGGGATCCAAAAATGGGATCATCCCTACCCTCACGGAGCTTATGTTCTACTGGGAGAAAACAAAAGGTTTCTTATATGCTCCATAAGCATATAAAAATATATATACACGTATGTCATATATATACATATGTATAAAATATATGTACACATGAATACAAAATAATTGGGGGAGGGAAGAGTGGAAAGCAGTACCATTTGAGTAGATTTGAGAAGGCTTCCTGTAGGAGGTGGTACCCAAGTTGTTCTCTGAAGGAAGTTAGGGAATCTTCAAGGCTGAAGTAAGGAGGTGGGGGCATGCCAGTCACGAAGGAAAGCCCACAGAAAGGTGCAAAGGTAGGAGCTGGGATGTCATGTATTGAGTAGAGGAAGCAAACTAGTTTGGTTAGAATGGAAATAAATTTTAGGAGGAGAAAAAGCATTAAAACCTGGGGAGAACAGGAAAACTCCTATAAGATATCGCATCTGAAGTGAGCCATGAAAAAAGACAGATTGTAATGAGATTCTAAATGGTGAAAACAGAGAGGGAGGCATGAAAGATGGTCTATGCATGATGCATAGAGGATAATAATAGTAATAATAATAATAACTAGGATTTTTAGGTTTGTAAATCATTTTACGAATACCTCCTTTGATCCTTACAACAACCCTGGGAGGTAGGTGCTGTTATTAACCCTATTTTACAGATGAGGAACCTGAGACTAAGAACCCCAAAGTCAATACAACTAGTATATATGTGACATTATAGTTGAATTCAGATCTTTCTGACTCTAAGTCCAATCTTTTTTGCATAGTACCATATAGCTGCCTATACGATGGAGATGGAATACCAACTTAGAGAACAGCATGAGGGTTAGTTTGGCTATAATATAGGGAACATGGAGGAAATCAGCAGAAAATAAACCTGGCAAGTGGACAGAAGACAGATCATTTTGTTGTTCAGTTTCTGACAATTCATGACTCCATTTTGGGGTTTTCTTAGCAGAAATATTGGAGTGGTTTGCCATTTCCTTCTCTAGCTCATTTTTACAGATGATGAACTGAGGCAAACAGGTTAAATGACTTGCCCAGGATCACATAGCCAGCAAATGTCTGAGGCTAGATTTGAACTGAAGATGAGTCTTCCTGATTTCAAGCCCAGTGCTGTACCACCTAGTCACCTTGAGACAGATCACAAAGACTTTAAATGCCAGGCTGAGAAGTCTGTCTCTAAGCAAAGGGAAACACTGAAGTGTTTGAGCAGGGAAATGATATGATGAGACCTATGTCTTAGGAATTTTAATTCAGAAGCTTCATGGGAGTGGACTAGAGGAAGCTGGAATGCCAATTTAGTTCAGGCAGAAAATGATAAAGAATCTGAATCATAGTCATGTCTTTGTGAGTAGAAAGAAAGGAACAGATGCAGATGTTGTGGAAGAAGAATGGACAAGTCCTGGTAAATACTTAGAAATGAGGGAGAGCAAAGGGAGAAGGAAAAAGGAAAAGGGGCTCCTGGTGGACAGGAAGAATGAGGGTACAGAAATGGAAAGTTTGGAAGAAGGATGGGATTTAGGGGAAATATGACATGCTGAGTTTTAAATGAGCACGGGACATCAAGTGGAGATGGTAAGGCTAAGACGTAGGAGACAGATTAGAGTGGCATACATAGATGTGAGAGCTATCTGCATAGAGATGATAATTAAACCCAAGGGGGCTCATAAAATCACCAAGAGAGTTTCTATGGAGAAGAAGAGCTTCCAGGACAAAGCTCTTGGGGAAACTATACTTCAGAGCTAAGATATGAAAGATAATTTTGGCAAAAGAGATAGAAGGAGTAATGTATGTTTAAGCCCTTATATTTGTTAGTATGGTAGGGGCCCGAGGAAGACTGTGATCCAGGTACTAAATTTCTTGAGACATGAAGGAAAATGATATACAGGCCAGTAAATTACTGATTAGGTGATAGATCCATTGAGTGAATCTCGAAGGAAGAGAGGCAGCTGAGTGATGGCAGGAGAGGAAGGGTCTGGAGGAGGCAGTGGAAAGCAAAGAACACGACTGAGAGGAGGAATACCCAGTAGAGGAGAGGGTTGCTAGTGAGGAAGGTCTTCAGAGAAGAAGGTTGGGAAAGAGAGAGTTCTGTTCCAAACTCACAGCTCATTGGTGCCGTGGATTCAGTGCCTAGACAGGTGCCTCTCGCTTCCATCTACATGGTCTCATGTCAGGTTTTCATGGAATGGAAGGAGGGCAAAAAAGGAGACCAACACAGCCACAGGGATAGATGGGGAGGAAGCCAAAGGGACTCTGGGGGGGGACAGGGGGGACCCTAACCTCAGGGGAAGGGGTAGCTGAAATCAGAATTCTAGACTCTGCCCAAGCTGTTCAGGGAAGAGATCCTGCCTTGAGCCAGGACTGCAGTTGGGTACAAAGGCAATTTTCTCCTCTGCTTCTCCATCTACTTAGAGTTTGCCTCTCTCTCCCACCTTAGGCACCACACAGTGCTCACCTGCTGACAGAGAACTACGGGCAAGTTTCATCAGAAGCTGGTCCAGCTGACGGAAACTCTGGAAAACCTCCGCAGAGTGGGTCCGATCTTGTGCCTGACTAGCTGGATCATCACCCTCTGTGCCATACAGCGTCAGGTAGCCGGCTCTGGTTGGCATAGCAACACAATAGTTAGTATGAACTAAACTTCACCCTCACTTTGGGGGTCGGCATTCAACTCTGCCTCCCCCCACACCCCACGCTTTAAAGTCTTTTGGCAAATCAGAAATCAAATATTTTATCATGTTCTAACATTCTTTGTTCTAAGGTCCCTCCCAATGGGCATTCCATGTCCAATGTTCTAAAGCCCCTTCTACCTCTAAAATTCTGTTTTCTGTGCTAGGGTCGCTTCTAGCTCTAACACCCGTTTATATTCTTTCTTCTAGGATCCCTTCCAAGTCTGACATTCTGTTTTCAACTGCAAGGTCCCTTCCAGCTCTAATATTCTATGTTCTCTGTTTTAAGGTCTATCACCAACTCTGGAATTCTGTACTCTAAGGTTCTCCCTAGCTCTAACATTTTATAGAAAATCACAGAATTTAGAATCGAAAGGGACCTTAGAGATCATCTCACCCAACCCTTTCATTTTATAGAAAACTAAAAGTGGAGGGGGAGAAAGTGATTTATTAAAGTCCCCTTCTAACTCCAAGATTCCATGACATGATAATACATCCCTCTCATGGATACGATGACTTCAGCTTTTAAAAAGTTTCTATATTTACTCTCTCATTTGATAAACACCCAAGCCCTATCTCCCATCCCTTTCCCAATTGCCCCTGCTGTCAGGTTGCCCTTACCTACCATAACAAGAATGGGGACATGCTAGACAGAGCCTCACCTTAGCATCACGTCATAGGAGAACTGGAACAGCCCCGTTTCCTTCCAGTCTGTGCCTATGTCCCCAGCATCCTTCAGAAGGATGTTGCAAAGGTTGTTAAACATGGCCTCAGTGAGGGCATGGAGGTTCTGGTGGAGCAGAGTCCTAGGGAAGAGGGGAAGGAAGGGAAAGCAAGGAGCTGAACTTGGCTCCAGGAGCCCACTGAAGACCATCCTAAGAATGATCATGGCCTACCTTATTCAGCTTTGCTAGCTTAAAAGCACTTTCATATCTATTTTCTCATTTACACCATATCTCATTTATGTATGCAAATAATATGATATATATTATAATAAATAAATATATAAAATCTCATACAGTAGCAGAATGAGGATTATTCTCCCCATTTTATAGAGGAGAAAACTGAAGTTCAAGAAAGCTAAGTAACTTGCTAATAGTCACACAGCTAGTACATGACAGAGTGGGATTTGAATCCAGGTCTCCTGACCCCAGCTTTTTTAGAGGTGGGAGAGTAATCAATCATTTAGTAACTATCTATTGTGCTTGGAACTGGGAATACAAGGACACACAAGAGACAATGAATGTTGAATGGACACCGTAAAAGGATTCTTTCCCTTTCCCAGGCTCAAATTGATTATTCTCCAAAGACTCACGGTTTGATCTTGGTTTTCTCCATGCTGGGATTATAGTTGGCCAGCTGGACATCAAAAATCTTCTCCATGAGGAAGATGGCATATTTGTGGAAGTCCAGCTTGGAGCTGGACTCCCAGACAACTGTGTCATACGAGTGAGGGTCCAAGAGGACTGTGACAAACCTCCCTGCCACCAGCACCTAAGGAAATCAGTCCAGTCAATAGAGCACAAGATTTAGTTAGAAGACAGCCTTGAGGCTTTAAAAGAATGCCTGCCCTTTAATCCAGCCATACCACTGCTGGGTTTGTACCCTAAAGAGATAATAAGGGAAAAGACTTGTACAAAAATATTTATAGCTACACTCTTTGTGGTGGCAAAAAATTGGAAAATGAGGGGATGCCTTTTGATTGGGGAATGGCTGAACAAATTGTGGTATCTGTTGGTGATGGAATACTATTGTGCTCAAAGGAATAATGAACTGGAGGAATTCCATGTGAAGTGGAAAGACCTCCAGGAACTGATGCAGAGTGAAAGGAGCAGAGCCAGAAGAACATTGTACACAGAGACTGATACACTGTGGTACAATCGAATGTAATGGATTCCTATACTAGCAGCAATGCAATGACCCAGGACAATTCTGAGGGACTTATGAGAAAGAACGTTATCCACATCCAGAGAAAGAACTGTGGGAGCAGAAATACAGAAGAAAAATAACTGCTTGGTGGGGATATGATTGGGGATGTAGATTTTAAGTGATCACCCTAATGCAACTATCAATAATATGGAAATGGGTCTTGATCAATGACACATGTAAAACCCAGTGGAATTGCAAGTTGGCTACAGGAAGGGGGTGGGAGGAGGAGAGGGAAAGAATATGAATCATGTAACCATGGAAAAATTTTCATAATTAATCAATTAAAAAAAAGGTAGCCTCAGAGACCATCTAGTCCAACCTATGCATTTTATACATTTTACACATGAGGAAACCTAGACTTTTGAGATAGCAAGGGACCTATCCAAGATTACATAGTGTGCCAATGGCAGATCCAAAATTTCAACCTAGATCCTCTGGCTTCAAAGCCAATAATCTTCCTTTTATACTGTCCTCCCTTTCCTGAGTCAGTTCCTCTCTTTTGTATTCTGTATTTAGTGAAACACACAGAGATAGTGAAAGGAAGAAGAAAGGAACTGGACTCTCACTGGTCATTTCAGGACAAGGAAAAGTCTCAGCTCTGCACTTGTCAAAGTAGCTATCCCAGACCTTCTTTTCTCTCCTTAAGTCTCCTACAATACATCCTGCCTTATGCTCCCAGCATAAAGAAGGACCTCCCCTCATAATTTACTGAGAAAAAAAGAAGTCATTCTAGGGATGGCTAGGTCATGAATTGGACAGCATGTGGGACTTGCAGTTGGGAAGATCTGAATTCTAATCCAGCCTCCAATATTTATTAGTTGCAGGACCTTAAGCAAATCACTTAACTTTCAGCTGCCTCGATTTCCTCATCTGTCAAATGGGGATAATAGGCCCCTACCTCGCAGGAATGTTGTAAGGATAAAATGAGTGGCTAGGTGGATCAGTGGATTGAGAGTCAGAATTAGACACAGGAGATCCTGGGTTCAAATCTGACCTCAGGTACTTTCTAGCTATGTGACCCTGGACAAATCACTTTACTCCCATTGCCTAGCCTTTATCGATCCTCTGCCTTAGAACCAATACACAGTATTGATTCTAAGATAGGAAGTAAGGGTCCAAAACAGATAAAATAAAATAAAAATAAAAAAATAAATGCTAGCTATTCTTATTATGAGATCCCTCTTCTCCCCACTCTATATCTCAAAACTCTCTGACACCACATCCCTCATTCTCTCCCCTTTATACTATTCTTTGATGAAAAGGTAGCTCATGTATCCAAGGTCAGTCCTTCCATATGATCATGATCCTATCCCCTCCCTTCTTTTCCATTTCACTTTCATTGCCATTTCCATTCTGTTTCCTTTTCCATTTCCATTTTCATTTTTGTCCTCTCTCTCCTCTCTCACTCTCTTTTCTCTCCTTCTCCCTCTCCCTCTCCCCCAGCTCTCTCTCTTTCCCCCTTCTCTTCTTTCACCTTTCTCTCCCTTTCTCCACTTCTCTCTCCCCACATCTTCAGTTTCTTCCTATCTAACTAATTCCTTCTCAGCTACCTACAAATATTTCTAAGTCTCTCTCCCCATCCTTAAAAAGTCATAATTTGATTTTACCATCTCCTCAAGCAATTCACATCCTATATCCCTCTTCCCATTCAAAACCAGACTCCAGGGGGAAAAAAAGACCTATCACCTCCTGTTGCCTTTATTTTCTATCCTCTTATTTTTTTTAACCCTTTGCAATTTGGCTTCTGATCTCACCTGAAATCATTCTCTCCAAAGTCATCAGTGATCTTTTAATTGCCAAATCTGAGGACCTATTTACAGGCTACATCCTTCTCAGTCTCTCTCCTGCTTGAATTGAATACTGTTGACTATTTCTTGACTATTATTGTTCAATCATATCAGACTCTTTTTGACTCCATTTGGGATTTTCTTAGCAAAGATACTAGAAGGGTTTGCCATTTCCTTCTCCAGCTCATTTGGCAGATGAGGAAACTGGGGCAAACAGGGTCAAGTGACTTGTCCAGGATCACACAGCCAGTAAGAGTCTAAGTCTGGATTTGAACTCAGGAAGAGGAGTCTTTTTTTGTCTTAGAATAAATACCATATATTGGTTCCAAGGCAGAAGAGCAGCAAGGGCTAAGCAATGAGGGTTAAGTGACTTGCCCAGAGTTACATAGCTAGGAAGTGTCTGAGGCCAGACTTGAACTCAGGAAGAGGAGTCTTCCTGATTCCAGGCCCAATACTCTATCCATTGTGCCACCTAGTTACATTTATTTGTAGACACGTTATTTTAACACATTTTATTTTCTCCAATAGAATGTAAACTCTATGAGGGCACAGTCTGTTTCATTTTGATCTTTGTAACCCAAGTGCCTAGCACAGTGCCTTGTAATAAATACTTGTTGATGGCTTGATCTCATTGTGAGACCTTCCAGAAACGACTCCCCTCTCCAGGTTTAGTTTTCTCATTAATAAAATGGAGAGGAAACTACATGAGCCCTTGAGGTCCTTGCCAGCTTTAACATTCTATTATGCGAAAGAAAGGCTTATACCATAAGCTCTCCAAGTTAAATGTGGGAAATTCCTGGGGTGGAGATATCACAGGCATTGAGAAACAGGCTAGCCCACTGGACCTCAAATCAAGAAGATCTTGGTTTTTGAGTCCTGCTTTAGACACTAGCAGTCTGACCCTGGGTAAGTTAATTAACACCTTTGGGCCTCAATTTCCTCATCTGTAGAGTCGGAGAACTCAAAGGCCCTTTCCAGTTCTACATCTAAATCTACAAACCACAGCACAGTTCTAAATGGTTATTTGGCATTGATGGAAGCAAGCTGGAGACCCCTCTCACATCTCATGTCAAAATAGATTTGGAAAGTTCATTTAGCTCCTCTGCCTTCCGGGGAAAGCATCCTCACTGCAGAATCCAGTCTTCACTCAAATACCTCCTATATGAAGATGATACTCTCTTCCACAGTCCAAACCAACTTTGAACCTCCTAGATTTCTCCCTCCCTCCCTCATTTCTTGGATTTCACGAAGCTAAGAGGAGAAAAAAAAAACTATAGGTTCTTCTTGGGTGGGTTTTTCTTGTGGCAAAGAGGGGTTGGAAGAAGGAACAAAAGGAAGGTCATGAAAGCCCTCTTGCAGAAAAAAGATACCTACTGGAAAATACTGATTAAAAAGGCCTTGGTCAAGGACTCTCCAGTTACGGAATAATTAACATCCAGAGTGGCCATTTGAAAAGGCCTTTGTGAACTAAATTGGCTGGCAGTGGCCCGGTCCTTGACTAATTATAATAATAATGTCCTAGGTTTGTGCAGCACCTTAGAATTTACCAAGCCTTTTTATAGCCCCCATTTTCACAACAGCCCACAAAACACAGGACAGTGACTATTTCCATCCGACAAATAAGTCAACTGTGGGCCAGAGAAGTGACTTCCCCCGTTCCTTTCTGAGTCTGTGGCAGAGGCTGACAACAGCCCAAGCCTCCTGACACACCAGGATCCTGAGGAAGCAGCACTGTGTGAGGAATCCTGAAGACACCAGGCAGGAGAGCCCAGCTACTGAGAGAAAAAACCTCCTTCCCTCCTTTCCCAAAGGTACACTTACAGTAAAGATGTCCCCGTGCTTCCGCTCCATCCTAGAGAGGAATCCAGCAGCATCTTTTCCAAACTCTGAGGCATGGCCCAGCCAGGGAATAATGCCTACATCCAGAGGGGGTTCACCAGGTCTCCTGGAAAACCCAGAATGTAAAACACACCCAATAAAAAGGAGCACACAGTGGGACAACTCCACAAACATTTGTAAGGACCTACTAGAGACAAGGCGCTGGACACAAGAATGGATAGTCATTGCCTTTGAGTAGCTTACAGTCTAAAACAGGCATCATGGTGTAGTGGTGGTGGGTTCAAATCCCAGATACATAACTCATTATCTATGTGACCTTAAACAAGTGACTTGACTTTTCTTGGTCTTAGTTTCCTCAACTGCAAAATAACAAGGTTAGATTCCAGCTGTAAAGTATCTTCCATTTCTAAATCCTAGGATGCTAACAGAATCCTGGGGCAGGGAGAGAGAGAAGACATCAGAACCATAATGTAAACAGAGCAAACCAATCAAAGCAGTGCCCTGCATTAGCAGAGAGAAAGAGGTTCTGACACCTGTGATGCCAACAGGGAGACCTCCTTCCATGGGGAATGGTGGGGATAGAGCTTGCTGTATGGCAGTGGTTCCCAAACTTTTTTGGCCCTTTCCAGAAAAAAATATTACTTAGCGCCCCCTGGAAATTATGAAACTATTTATTGAACTCAGAATAGAATGTAATACAAAAAAAGTGTGGCCATCACCACCTCCCTGGATCGCTGCAGCACCCACCAGGGGGCGGTAGCGCCCACTTTGGGAATGACTGCTGTATAGGCAGACAAGAGAGCTGGCACGTGCTTCTTGGGGCAAGAAAGTGGACCATCTGGAAGCTTTCTATTTTCATTCATTCTTCTTGCTAACTAGATGCTAATCTCTGCTGTTTTTACAATGATCAAGACTTGGAAATGCTTTCAGCATCCCTAAATTTGGGGCCCTAGGGCAAAGTCATAGTCCCTCTACCTTCCTTATGGCTCTGTAGGACAAGCACATGAATACGTATGATATGAACCTGAATGTGATAAAGGCAAAGCAAAGATCCAAGCAAAATACTAGGAGAAATGTGAGAGGAAAGAGATGCTTTTTACCTAGAGGGAAGTAGGGAGCAGAGAGGGCTTCATGAGTGAGATAGAAGAAGAAACTTGAATAGACAGAAATAAGGGGAATTTAATCTACAACATGTTCTCCATCACCTTCTTAAACGTAGATAATTAACAAAGTGATAAACTAATCCCTGATTTGTGTTATTTGCCAGTTTCCAAGAATGCTCATAATAAAAATGAAATAATCAGCTTTGGGGAGCCTGTGGGTGCTGGCCCCAGCACATACCTACTTTCCACTCACCGTTCTATGAGTCAATGACTCCATGGTTCTAGGAGCCACGTGATAGGGGCAGCTTGGAATAATGGGGAGAGAGCCAGTGTCAAATCCCAGAAGAGCTGGGTTCAAGTCCTGCTTCTGACAAATATTGTATAACCCAGGGCAGTTAGGGGGTGCAGTGGATAGAGTGCTGAGCCTGGAATCCAGAAGACTCATCTTCTTGAGTTCAAATCCAGCCTTAGACATGATAAATGGATAGTCCTTGCCCTTTCTGAGTGTGTGGCCCTGGGCAAATTATTTAATTCTGTTTGCTTCCATTTCCTCATCTGTCATGTTGGCAAAGGAAATGGCAAACCACTCCAGGACTTTTGCCAAGAAAGCCCCAAGGAGTCACAAAGAGTCAGACATGACTGAAACAACCAAACAACAGCCCTGGGCAAATCATATAACCTCTCAGTTTTCTAGGGAGCTCTCGAAGATTCCTCTGCAGATAGGTCTTCCAGTATCAGTGGGAATCCCTTATAGCAATGACATCACAGGTCCAGTTACTATTCCTAGTCTAAGAGCCCCAAGAGATCAGAGTCAAAAAATATATCTGTGAATTCAAAGTGATCAGAGAAGACTTCCTGGAGAAAGCAGAATTTGAGCGAAGCCTTGAAGGATAGACAGAACCTCAATTAGTTCAATCAATAAGGGGGTGAGGAGAGAGGATTGGCAGGTACACCATAGCAGAGTAAACCCAAAGTTGTGGCCATGGGAGGCACTAATTATCTTTCCACTCTCTGTTCCTCACCCCCAGCCCATCCCCAGACACAAAGAGAGGATCAAAGCACAAGTTTGAGTCTTCATAGACTCCTGAGTCAGGGGATGGTACAGACTCTAAGGGACACTAGGAGCAAACACAAAGTGGGGAGGCAGGAAGAGGTCAAAGCAAGCTTTCAGCTACAAGCTTCCAGTTGTCTAAGATAAAGACAGGGTCTCTCTGACAATTAGTGAAGGTGTTTTGGAACAAGACTGACAGATTTTGAGACTGAAATTCAACCAATTCCGGAATGTGGCTCACTCCATTTATAAGAGCCATAGAATATCAGAAAAATAGAATGACACCAGAAGGGAGTTTAAAACGGGATAAAAGGGCAACTAGGTGGGCTCAATGGATGGAGAGCCAGACCTGAAGATGAGAGGTCCTGGGTTCAAATTTGACTTCAGACATTTCCCAGCTTTGTGACCCTGGGCAAGTCACTTAACCCCACTTGCCTAGCCCTTGCCACTCTTCTGAAACCTCAGAACCAATACTTAGTATTGGTTCTAAGACAGAAGATAAGGGTTTAAAAAATAACAATAAGACACAAAATGTTAAGACTGAGACAAACCCCAGAAGATGGAAATTAAAATGTCAGGGCTGAAAAAGACCTTAGAAGACAGACCATAGATATCACTTTTGAAAAGACCCTTTGCAGAAGAAAAACAACTGCTTGAACACATGTGCTGATGGGGATGTTATTGGGGATGTAGACACTAAACGACCACCCCAGTGCAACTATCAATAATATGGAAATAGGTCTTGATCAATGACACATGTAAAAGCCAGTGGAATGGTGCGAGGAATGGAGGAGGGGGTTTGGGGGGGAGGGAAAGAACATGAATCATTTAACCATGGAAAAATATTCCAAAAAATAAAATTAAATAAAATTAAAATATCTTAATATAAAAAAGACCCTTTGGACTGAAGCACAGAGTTGAAAGGGACCCTGGAACAGAAAATGTAAGATGTTGCAACTGGAAACAAAAGGAATGTTCATCAATTGGGAAATGGCTGAATGACTTGTGGTTTAGGAATAAATGGAATATTGCTGTGCTATGTGTCTTCTATAGGGGGAAAAACCAAGAGGAAAAAGGAATGCCAACCAAATCTGGACCAAAATGGTATCGAATGTGCAGCCAGAAAGACCTGATAAATCAGGACATATACAGTGCAGACAGAGAGAAAAGGGGATTTGATCTTAAATTCTTAGAGCAAGAAGAACCCTGAAGCCATCAGTCCCAATCCCTTCGTTATCCATATGAGAAAATCGAGTGCCAAGGATGTGAAATGAATTGCTTGAGGTCACCCAACTAGTAAGTATGAAAGGTAGTGGCACTTAGGTGGCTCAGTGGATAGAAAGTCAGGCCTAGAGATGGGAGGTCCTGGGTTCAAATCTGGCCTCAGTCACTTCCTAGCTGTGTGACCCTGGGCAAGTCACTTAATCCCAATTGTCTAGCCCTTACCGCTCTTCTGCTTTGGAACCAATACTTAATATTGATTCTAAGATAGAAGATAAGGGCTAAAAAAAGAAAAAAAAAGAATCAAAAGTCAAGTTTGAATCCAGGCCCTTTGTCTCCAGTGCCAGGGTCCTTTCTTCTGTCCTACATTGGGCTGCATTTAGGAAATTAAGCAATGCTTTTAACAATTGTCAACCCCGCCCCAAGCTTGCCTCTGAAACAAAGTCTAGTCTTTTAAAAATATAAATATTCTTCTGATGTTGTTGTGTGGCTGCCAGTCACGAAATACCACAGTCTCTGAAGAATTTAAGTTGAAGGTCACCCATAGGCAATGAGGAGGACCATGGCTGGCATAAGCTGGCTGTAACACATTACCAGTGCAGGGTTGCATAGGAGAAAAGATAGCAGAGAGACATCAGCAAGAAATGTCAGTAGAGAGGTGTGTGCCTGGAAAAAGGACGGGCCAATAATGTGGCAAGAACAAAGAATAACCAACGGGTAGCCTATGTATTCTACTGGGATCTTTAGTCATTCTTCTAGTCACGTTTGACACTTCATGACTCCATTTAGGGTTTTCTTGGCCAAGATACTGAAGTGGCTCGCCATCTCCATCTCCACTCATTTTATACGTGAGGAAACAGAGGCAAACAGGGTTAAGTGCCTTGCCCAAGGTTACTTAGCTAGTGTCTGAGGCCAGATTTGAACTCAGATCTTCCAGACTCCAGGCTCAGTGCTCTATCCCCTAAGAAAGCCAATGGCTAGGTTATTGCCACTCATCTTCCTGAGTTCAAATCTGGCCTCAGAACTTACTACTTGTATAAGCTTGAGCAAGTCACTTAACCCAGTTTGCCTCAGTTTCCTCATCTGTAAAATGAGCTGGAGAGGGAGATGGCGAACCACTCCAGTATCTCTGCCAAGAAAACCCCAAATGAGATCATGAAGAGTTGGACAGGAATGAACCACTAGGATCTCCACAATATCAAAAGAATGAGAGGAAGGCCCCCATTAATAAGGTGGACCTCTTGTGGAAGGTTTTACAGCAACATATGGATGAGAGTCACACAGGGTGGGCAGATGGTAATCGGTTTCATTGAAGGGAGCACCTTTCCATGAGATCACAGATCTGTTGAAGTGGTAGAAAAGACGTGATGAACATAAGGAATACAGAAACACAAACTGTACAGAAACTAATAAATATGGGATAGATAGGTGGTTCAGTGGATTGAGAGCCAGGTCTAGAAATGAAAGGTCCTGAGTTCAAATCAGACACTAGCTAAGTGACCTTGGGCAAGTCACTTAACCTCCATTGCCCAGCCCTTGCCATTCTTCTGCCTTAGAACCAATATTTAGTAATGATTCTAAGATGGAGGGTAAAGGTTTAAAAAAAGAAAAAGAAAGAAACTAATGGATACAAAACAAAAACAACAGAATAGGAAAATAATATCCATGATTACAATAATATAGATGAAGATGAAAAATGAAATACATCTGAAATACCATTCATTGTAAGGCTTCTATGATGGATCTTGTTTCCAGAGGACTAATAATGACATATATCTGTCTCCTCTGAGTAGAGATGTAGTGAGCTACTGGTGCAAGATGCTATATTCACTCGGACACAGTGGTGTCTATTTATTGTTTCTGTTTGTTATAAAAGAGAATTCTCTTTGGTATAAAAGAAATCAATAAAATGTTCTTAAAGAAAAGAGGAAAAATACCTCAAATATTAGATTCGGAAAGGTCTCTAGGACATGGATCACAATGTCTGAGTAGAAAAGGAACTTAGTACTGGAATACATAGTGTTAGAGAAAGAATTAAACTTAAAGGGGGCAGCTGGGGGGCTCAAAAGAATGAAAGCCCAGGCCTTAGAGACAGGAGGTCCTGGGTTCAAATTTAGCCTCAAACATTTCTTAGCTGTATGACACTGGGCAAGTCACTTAAGTCCTACTGCCTAGCCCTTAATGTTCTTCAGCCTTAAAACCAATATGCAGTATTGATTCTAAGATAGAAGGTAAGGGTTTACCCTAAAAAGAATGGAACTTAAAGATCACCTGTCTAATTCCCTTATTTTACAATGGAAGATGAGGCTCAGAGGAGGAAAGGACATTGTCTAAGGACACACTGCTCTGAACTGTAGGAGTTGCTCTCCTTATACCTGGCTTCTGAAAATGGTTTCATAAGCTGGGAAAGGTCTTAGATAAGGGCCATAATAGATCTGTCCTGCAAGGGAACTTGGAACTTAAAATGTCATCATAGAGAAGATGCTTTAGAGCCCATCTAGTCCAAATTCTCAGTTTTACAGCCGAGGAAACTGAAGCCCAGAGAAGGGCAATAATCTGCAGAGGGTCACAGGGGCAGAGCTAATACTGGGAGCAACAGTGACCTACAGTGTGCCCCTGGGCTCATCCAGTGGACAGTGGAAGTGCCTTGTGTTTATTCCCCAACTCAACACAGGTCAGAAAGGAGCTTTAACATCATCCCATCTGGCTGGCATCTATAGTGTTAACTTTCTCCTTCGCATGGGGTAACCCTTAGGAGAGCTGGAAGCTTCCAGGGGAGACAAGGCATTATTTCTGGCTGAGTCTATTTCCTATTTCTAAAAAATAGTGGAAAATGCAAACAAAATTCCAGGTCTAACTTACTGACAAAGGCAGGAAATGTTGCCACCAGTGGGCAGCTTCAAGCTGGAAGTCTTAGCGCTAACCATGGGAGGAAGGGGCCCCTCCACCCCCTGCCATCTTGAGATCCCCAGCCCAGGCCTCTGACACATCTGGGCAGTGAACTCAGTTTCCATCACTGGGTGTGGTGAGCGGTAAAAGCCAAATCTATTTCAGGACCTGTGGTCTGTGGTCAGCCTCTCACTTTCCCTTACTTACTTTGGGAACCAAGAAGCAAATCCCCAGGCACAGGAAAACAATCTCAGCTCCTCAAGCTGGGGGAAAAGGAGTCAAAAAGAGAAAACTGCTTCCTAGCTGTGTGACCCTGGGCAAGTCACTTGACCCCCATTGCCTACCCTTACCACTCTTCTGCCTTGGAACCAATACACAGTATTGATTCTAAGACAAAAGGGAGAGATTTAAAAAGAGAGGGAGAGAGAGAGAGAGAGAGAGAGAGAGAGAGAGAGAGAGAGAGAGAGAGAGAGAGAGAGAGAGAGAGAGGGAGAGAGGGAGGGAGGGAGAATTGTCCCCCCTTGGCCTTACCTCCCTCTCACTTCCATCTGTTAGACTTAAAGGGGCCCTTTGAGATCTTCCAATTCAACTTCTCTCATTTAACAGATAAGGAAACTGAGGCTGAGACAAGTCATTGACTTCCCCAAGATCACACAGCAAGTCAGTAGCAGAACCAGGAATCAAACTCAGATCTCCTGACTGGTCCAAATGCTTTTCACAACATTCCCCTGCATGAACCCTTACTTTAGTGGGTTTTAGGGTATAGTTTCCTTAATGTACTACTCTTGTGACTCTTGTAACACTATTGTTGAACACCCTCCCCAACCTGGAATATCCCCTCTCTTTTAACCTTTGCCTACCTTCTGTCTTAGAATTGAGACTAAGCTGGGCAAGTCACTTAACTGATTGCCTAGCCTTTGCTGCTCTTGTGTCTTAGAGGTGATATTAAGACAGAAGTCAAGGGTTTAAAAAAAAAAAAAGAATGCTTCATGAGTTGTACCATATAATATGTGTAATTATGATCAGAACAGGAGTTTTCAAAGGAAAAGGTCTTGACATTCACAATTAGCTCTGGACTTTCCATGCTAAGGGCACTAAAGATGTAAATAACTCAAACCAGGAAACTATACAAAAATATGTTTTCAAACCAAATAGAAATAAAACCTATGAATTTATTTGTCCCTGTCAAACGTTCCCAATAGGCTAATATCAAATGTGTTTATACTTTCCCAAAGGAAAGGGCTCCCCAAGAATCAGCTGGTATGCAGGGGGAGTTTACATTAACCATCAGACACTGCACCAACAGATAACAAGGGCTGACTTGTTTATTAATGGGTAGCAATGGGGGTGCGACCAGCCCGTAGGGAATGAAGGCATTCAGAAGAGTAAAGGAGATACTCTGGGCTATGTAACTTAAGAAAGATCTACGTCCCTGAAAAATCCCTAGACAAATTTTAGCCAATCCAGCAGGCACTTTTGAAAATCTGGAATAGAAAAAAATGTTGACTTGTTGAACCCAAATAGGATAAAAAACCACATAGGAAAGTTACAAGTTCAATTTCATTTTCTTCAGAGATCATAGGAGAGGACATTTAGACCTAGAAGGAACCGAGGAGGTCATTTAGTCTCAGAACTCTTCATTATTTTGAACAGTCGAGAATACAGATTGTCATAGTTGGAAAGAGCACGGAAGGTAAGAGGCCAAAACTGGAAGGGCCTCCTCCTTCCATTGTATTTAGTCCAACACCTTCATTCTATAAAGGAAGAAACTGAGGCTAAGAGAAGGTAAGTGACTTTCCCAAAGCCACCTAAATGGTAGATCCAGGCCTCCTGACTCCTGGTCAGTCGCTCTTTGCGATATGGTTTTCCCAGGCCTGGTGCCCTGGCCAGACGGATCCCTACTCTGCCAGTCCTGGCAGTCCCCGGAAATGCCTTTCCATTCCTATTTGCTCAACCTGGTATACCAAGAAAGGGAGCCTCGAATTTTCTTTCTACTTAGAGCCCCCCAACTCATGAGGAATTTCATTGACCAGAAAAGCAAGGGGCTTTGGAGATCAATTAGCTCAGCCCCCTCCTTACAGAGAAAACGAGTTCTTTCTACAAAATTCTCGCCAATGGCCGAAGCCACACAGATATGACAAAAACAGAATTCGAGGCTATTGGGTGGGGGTGTGCTCTCCGCTTCACCAAGCTCGGAGTCCAGGGGTCTCTCTAAAGGCTGATGCCTTCCTTTGCGCACGGGTCCCCTTTCCTAGGATTCCTAGGAAGCTAGGATTAGGCTCTCCAGGGGCCACGATCCTGGTCAGTATCCCCCTTCCCTTACAAACCAGCTGAGCTCATTGCGGGACCTCTAAGCACCTTCCTCTAGTGCACAATTCTGGCTTGAGGACCTGGGTATCCCGCGTCAGGCTTGCTCTCCCGAAGACCCTGGGCTCCGGGATGTGGAGCCCAGGGTCTTCGGGGTGGGGGGGCGAGGGTGGGGAGAGGGGAGAGCGCCCGGAAAAGGGGTTCAGGGAGAGAGGCTCTACGGTGTCTTGGGCTTGGCCCACTCACCGCATCCGCCGGCGGGACAGGAGCAGCAGCAGCAGCAGCGCGGCCAGCAACGCGGCCAGGAAGAACCACGCCATGGCTGAGCCGAGGATCAAGCAGGAGCTTCTGGCTGCTGCAGGTGGAAGCTTGGGCTGTGGCAAACCAGAGCCTCTTGTGCCTGCTCCTGCTCCCGGACCCTCTCCTCCCTCTCCGAGCTGAAACTATGGGCCGGCGCCACGCACCGCCCCCTCCCGGTCCGTCCGAGGGTTTCCTTTCCGAACTGAGCCTCAGCTCCTACCCCACTTGGGAGGGGCTGGACAGTCAGGCTCAATTCCGCAGACCTTTATTAAACATCTACGGTGCGCAGGGTTCAGCACTTGGAGGCCCGGGGTTATAAAAAAAGGGGTACCACAGTCCGTGCCTTCAAAGAATTTACTGAAAGCTTGAAGCCACTTATGACTCGGTTTCCCCATTTCCAAAGTAGACTTTTGAGAGGGTCCCTCTGGAGGAAAGGGTAGGATTTGGGGGTGGGGCTTTTAGAAAACTTCCATCCTCATCCCAGTTCTTTGGAAGCAAGAAACCCCTTCGCTCATAAAAGCAGCCCAACTCCCCGCCCCAGCAGTCTCCAGTTTTACGATGCTCTTCCATATTCAAGTGAAAGCTAGGACCCAGCTGCTCTTCTAGTTTTTCAAAGGAAAGTGCATTTGCTAGAGTAATAGGAGCTTTTATCCAACCCCACCCCATCCCCCATACTCACCCCGAGCTCGTTTACCGAAGAATAGTGGAAAGAGTAATGGGCTTGAAGTGGAGAGAGACCAGCGTTTGCAAACCTAGCTCCAAAACTTACTACCTGGATTAGACAGTCGGTCACTGCGATTTTACGTGTTTACTGTGTGCCGGGCTCTGAGCTAAGTGTGGGGAAGGCAAATAGAAGGAAAAAGAAATGCAGTCTCTGCTGGCAAGGAACTTTCATTCTAAAGGGGGGAGACAATACTTAAATGGAAGCTAAAGGAAGAGTCCTTCTTGCAGCAGGGTGAGAAACGAAGAGATGTGTGATGGTAAACGATCCATTTAATCCTTTCCTCAGTCACCTCCGTAAAGGGAGTAATTCTTGCATTACCTACTTCACAGGGTTGCAAAGAAGAAAGCTATGTGTAAATCTTAAGCCAAAGGTGCCATACAATTAGCGATTTGAATAACAGTGAGCTTTTATTCTATTCTACCTCACTTTCTAGCAGGGCAAGCCACACCTCCTTCCAGTCTTTTAGACACTCCACTCACTCACTGTGTTCCAACCTTATTGACCTAATTGGTAAACCCCAAACTCAGTATTCCACTCCTGCTTCCTTGCCTTTCCAAGGGCTCCCTCCATCCCTGGGATGCCCTGCATTGCACTGCCCGGACCCTTCGGGCTTAAAACACTGCTTCCTTCAAGGCAAGGAAATCTCCTCTACCAACTCAAGACAGCAGCTTCTTTGCCAATTAAAATGGGAGACAGATACCACTAGAACACTGAGGAGTGAAGTGATTTGCTCAGGATGACCCAGCAATATGTCAGAGGTGTGACTTGTATCTAGGATTCCTAGCTAGAAAGTCACTCCCTCAGTTACTTCTGATTATATTTGCTCTTTTTGCTGCATTATCACAGTATTTACTCATACTGAGCCTGCAGTCCAGTAAAACCTCTAAGTCAACTTCTCCATACTCTTTTTCTGTAATTGACTATTTGAACCAGTGTGGGACTTTACATTTGTCCACACTACATTTAATCTTATAAAATTTTATCTATCATGTCTATCTGTTAAAATATTTTGGGATTTTGACTTTCAATCAATGGGTTATCATCTGTCCCCCTCAGCTTTGTGTCACTGACAAATTATATAGGCTTGCCCTCTATGACTTAAAAGTCATAAATATAAATATTCTATAGAACAGAAGCAAGGATCAATGACTTCAACACCCTGCTGCATTTACTACTCAATGTGATAGCATCATGCTAATAACTATTCTTTGGGTCCAGGAATTCAATTATCTCTGAATTCACTTAACCATTCTAACTCACATCTAGTTTACATCTCTCTGTCTTGTCCACAAAGATAATATGAATGGTTTAATCAGATATTTGTTGACATCTATGTTGAATATCCTTGTTGAAATATTAAGTCTATAATTATTCCCAGGTCTGCCTTTCTGGTAGCTCAGTGCTAATTAGGTGCTAAGTTTTGTTCTTTCTGTACTGCTGAAGGACCAAAAGTTCTATGAATACCCTCTAAATTTTCCATCCTTCGTCAAAAATTCAGTTGCCATAACTTAGTTACTAGTAGCTAGTTGGCACTGTACACTGTAGAGTGCCAGGCCTTAAGTTAGGAATACTTGGGTTCAAATCCAGCCTCAGATAACTACCAGTTGTCTGACCCTGGGCATGCCACCTAACTTCTTTTTGCCTTCGTTTCTTCAATTATATCCTCTCTATTAAAAACAGCCCTACCTGGCAGGGTGGTTATAAAGATCAAATGAAATAATATTTGTAAAGTACTTAGCACAATGCCTGGTGCATAATAGGTGCTTAATAAATGCTTAATCTCTTCCCCTTGGTCCCATATTGCTTTGCTCTGGTCAGACCATATCTGGAACACTATGTTCTGTTTTGGGTGCCATACTTTAAAAAAAAAAAAGTTGATAAATTGAAAAACAATCATAGGAAGGCAAACACTATAATGAAGAGCCTGGAGAACATACCATATGAAGACTATTTGAAGGAATTGGGAATATTAATTCTAGGTAAGAAAATACTTAAGGAAGACATAATAACTGTTTTCTAAGAAGTCTGCTTATCCCCCAGAGGGCAAAACCAGGAGAAATGGATGGAAAATTTAGCCTTTGTATAAAGGAATGCCCCCAAACAAGTTGAGTTATCCAAAAGTGGAAGGGGCTACCATAAGAACACTTGGCACTAGGAGAACATTGTACATGATAACAATTTTGTATGACAATCAACTGTGAAAGACCTAGCTATTCTCAGCAATACAAAGATGCAAGGCAATTCTGAAAAAATGCTATTCACCTCCAGAGTAGAGTCTGATAGAGTCTCACTGCAGATTGAAGCACACTTTTAAAACTTTTTTTCTTAGTCTTTTTTTGGGAGTAGTCTACATTTTCCTTTGCAACAGGGCTATTATGGAAATATTTTACAATACTGTACACATGTATAATGGTTGCTTTCTCAAGAAGGGAGGAGGGAGAGAAGACGGGGGAAAGAATATGGGACTCAAATTTTTTAAATGAATGTTAAAATTTTTTATTTGCATGTAATTAAGAAAATATAAAATTAAAATTAAATGTTAAAAAAAAAAAAAGAGGAAAGGGGAAGGTAGGTGGCTCAATAGATTGGGTTAGAATTTGACCTTAGACACTTCCCAGATGTGTAATGCTGGGCTTCACTTAACCCAATTGCCTAGCCCTTACCACTCTTCTGCCTTGGAGTCAATCAATACACAATATAAATTCTAAGACAGATGGTAAAGGTTAAAAAAAAAAAAAAGAGTACTTGATATAGTGCCTAGCGCACAGTAGGCTTTTAATAAATGTTTATTGATTGACTATTTATTGACTAATTGGCAGACCCTCCCCCTCCCTGACTGGTTTTAAAGAAAAAGTGGATTGACTACTTGTCATGTATAATATAGAGAAGGAGATAGAGTCAAGATGTCAAGTGAGAAGAAACATTTTTGTCTAGTTCACACAGCATATCTCTTTCACAACAACCTAAAAAACATATTCAATGGAATTCTGAACAGTAAAGTCAAGAAAAAGTCACAATGAATCATTTTTCCAAACCCAGGACAGTTTTGAGAGATAGAGAGGTCTTTGAACATTGGGTATGGATAGAGAGGTCTTTGAACACTGGATATGAGGGCTGGTCAGAAGTAGGCACACAAAGACAGCAGTGAACAGCATTTTAGCACATAAAGGTCAAAAGGAGGAAGAAACAGAGCATCAAAGCAGGTAGCGCTAGGGTAAAAAGAGATCCTAGGAGACCCCCAACCTAGCGCTGGGTACAGGAATGAGTTTCATGGGTTGCTGTGCCAAGAATCATAGATCCGTGGTAGAGAAGTAGTCCCTGAGTGAGTAAATCTTAGCTGAGAACTGATCAAGGAGCAAGTTTTGGGAATGTAGTTATGCTATGTGGCTCTGAGCTCAGGAGTAGAGCTGAAACTCAGTCTTGAGTCTAGCAAATAAGCTTGTGGGGGAATAATCTGAGAAAGCATCCTAGACCCAAGAGGAGTCAGCAGTACAATTGCTCTGAATCTGTAGAACCTCCCTGGCTATACTGATACTCAACCACATATAAGCCAACAGAGCCAAACCTGGGCCAGGAACTTACAGAGAGATTAGACAAAGATAGCAGTGAAGAGATTTCTCTCCTGATCATACCAATTTTTGAGTCCTGAAAATTTTCCCAAAGATATAAACTGAATTGTGGAAATGGCAGAAGATTATAAAAGGACAGAAGCTCAGGTCAGATGTCTCTCCCAGAAGAGCCTAGAACCTGGCAGTAGCTTAAAGTCCAAAGTCAAGAAGTAGAACATAAGAATGAGTAAAACACAAAAAGAATCCAGCCCTAAAGAGCTTTAATGATGAAAAGGAAGCAGAAGACACAAATATAGATGTCAATATCTTAAAAATATCTACAAGCAAAACATCAAAGAAAAATACAAATTGTACATAAGCTCATAAGGATTCCTAGAAGAATTCAAGAAAGAATTTAAAAAGAACAAAAAATTATTATAAAATACAAGTGAGAGGGATAGCTAGAAGGCTCAGTGGATAGAGAGTCAGGCCTAGAGTTGGGAGAACCTAGCTTGAAATCTGACCTCAGACACTGTGTAGCTATATGATCCTGGGCAAGTCACTTTTTCCCAATTGCTTAACCCTTACTGCTCTTATGCCTTGGATCTATTATTCATATCAATTCTAAGATGAAGTTAAGTGCTTTGAGAATAGTCGAGGAAAAACAAGAAAAGAAATGAGAACTATGCAAGAAAGATATGAAAAGAGAATTAACTGCTTGGTAAAAAGAGGGTGGAAACCTTACTGAAGAAGATAACTGCTTAGAAATTAGAACTGAAAAAATAGAAGCTAATGACTTCATGAGACTTTAAAAAATAATAAAACAAAATAAAGACTGAAAAATAGAACATGTGAGATATCTCATAGGAAAAATAGCTGACCTAGAAAATATATTGAGAATAGATGATTGAAGAATCATTGAACAACCTGAAAGCTTTAAATAAAAAGAGAGAATTGGCAACATATTTCAAGAAATTATAGAAGAAAACTACCCCAATATCTTAAAACCTGAGGGCAAAATAAATGTGGAAAGAATCCATTGGTCCTCTTCTGAAAGAAACCCCAAAATGAAAGCTCCTAGGTAACAGAAAAAATACTTCATATTTAAACATCTTATTAAGGAAGTAGAGGGGGATTTTGACATAGAGAAGGGCAAGAAAGAAGAGAACTTTTGAATGGCAAACAGGATATCTCTATGTTGCTGCAGAAAAATTGGGGAGTATAAGGATGATATTAGAAAATAAGTATTGTTTTATTAAAGATAAGGAAGTAGAGAAGCTGGCTTGAGGACGAATTGGAGTTTCACACAGAGCTGAGAGAGTGTTAATTTCAACTGTTGGCAGTTATAACCGTTATTTCTATGACAGTTACACTCTCTGGGTGTGGCATTCCAGGAAGGGGCTTCTGGCAGTTGACAGAGCCACACGCAGCAGCTTTCTCTCTCAGGGCTGGAGAAGGTAACATCTTTGCCTTCTTTCTCTATCTTGGTCTGAGGGAAAGACTTGGAGGAGTGGAGTATTTTCTTTTCCAACTTGGGAAACACTATTCATTTATCTGTCACTGTCTATAAATTGGTTAAACTGTGAAAAGACCAAACAAAACCTGGTCTTTGGTTTGAACTCTGAGTTTGTTAAGGCTCAGTCCTAACTTGATTCTTGTGGAGACTCAACCAGCTAGCCTTGGTTATCTTTATAACTTAAAGGCAAAATTGAGTTATAGTGATTAGGTTTATTTAGAATAGTATAAATGTAGTTAGTTAGATCAAGGAGGATTAGTGTAGCCTGTGAACCACAGGAGAAGCAGTTCCTTGCTGGACCTGGGAGTTTATTTGGGTGGAGTTAGAATCTCTTAGAATTAGAAATCCCTTTTCCTTATATATATTTAAATAAATTGTTTATTTTTCATAAACAAGAGTTTTTTTAGTGTTCCTTGCACCTGGCCCTGAAGGGAAGTTCATCTTTGAGATTCGCTTCATTTATCACTGAAGATACTTTGATAACATCTATCAAAAGTATCCAGAAACAATTTTGAACCTTCGTTTTCTAGTTCTTTGTTCTTTATTTGTGGGTTTACCTATATTATTTTTACAGGAGCCAGCCCTGACATGTCCCTTTACTTCTAGTGCCTACAACTGCAGAGACTACTATGAGAGGACTTCCTGATGAAATCTTTTTCATTGAGTTAAGATTTTATCGTTCCCAATCAAAGAGCTCATTAGTCTGGTATGAGTCATTCTTCATGAAACTCTGTTGGCTCTTAGAGATCACTATTTTCTTTTCTCAATGATATCACTATTTTCTTTTCTCAATGATCCCCAAATTTTTCCAAGAAACAAAGTCAAGCTCATTAGCACAAGGACTGCATATCTTTCCATCTACTCTAATATGTATAACTTCTCATATTTCTGTTTATTACTTATTCTGATTAAAAGACTTACTAACTTTTTCTGATTGTCTTTCAAATGACCAGCATTTGATAAGACATAACTAAACTGATAGAAAAGCTTCCCCTTAAATGCAACCAGGGAGAGTAGCTTTTATCCTACTCCTAAACCACAGATATTTGATAGAAATAATCTTAGCCCAGGACCCCACTTTGTTTTCCTTTCCTCCTAGATTACTATTAGTACCTCCTAGTCCTACTCTCCATAAAGATAGAAATCATGATGTCCCTTTGAGATGAGGTAAACCAAATCTCAACTCAGATATCTATCTGTCACACATGGGCCAACAGTTTTATGAAAGACACATTCACATCTATATTATAAGTGAGTCAGGAGAGTTAATTCCAGAGTTTATCTACATAGAAAAGTCATAGGGGGCAACTAGGTGACTCACTGGATTGAGAGCCAGACCAAGAGATGGGAGGTCCTGGGATCAAATCTGGCCTCCTACATTTCCTTGCTCTATAACCTCAGGCAAGTCACTTAATCCCAATTGCCTAGTCCTTACTACTCTACTGTCTTGAAACCAATACTCAGTATTGATTATAAAACAGAAAGTAAAAGTTTAAAAAGAAAAGAAAAATCATAGAATCATGCATTACCCCTTGGCCCAGCAAAATCATTCCTGGATATATATCTCAAGGACATCAAATACAGAGGGAAAATTCTCATACAAAAACATTTATAAGAACATTATAAATTAGGGTTATTGAAAAGCTAGAAATGAAACAGGTGCTTATCAGCTGGGGAACATCCAAGCAAATCATAGTCTATAATGGGATTTTAACTGTCCTCTAAGAAATGATGTACATAAAAAATTTCAGAGAAATTTACATAATCGAATGCAGAGCAAAATGATAATAATAACTGACATATCATTTGAACCTAATAACCCTATGAGGTAGAATCTGAATTAATGTTATACTCATTTTAAAGATGAATCAAAAGACTCAGAGTTTAACTGACTTTCCTGTGGCCACACAGATATTAAATGGAAGGCAGGATTTAAGCCTACATCTGACTGATGCCAAGTCTAGAATGCCATAACACTTCTTTTTTTTTTTTTTTAACCCTTAATTTTTGGTGTATTGTCTTATAGGTGGAAGAGTGGTAAGGGTGGGCAATGGGGGTCAAGTGACTTGCCCAGGGTCACACAGCTGGGAAGTGGCTGAGGCCGGGTTTGAACCTAGGACCTCCTGTCTCTAGGCCTGACTCTCACTCCACTGAGCTACCCAGCTGCCCCCATAACACTTCTTGAAGAGCTAAGAGAACAGAAAAACCACAGTAATGCTAGTTAACATATAACAAGTATTTAGTAAGCACTAACTATATGCCAGATACTGTGCAAAGTACCAGGATATTTAATCTCTGACTATAAGGAGCTCATATTCTAATGATTCTAGTGGGAGAGAGCACACTCATATAAAAATGGGTATTTGAAAGAAAGAAAGAAAGAAAGAAAGAAAGAAAGAAAGAAAGAAAGAAAGAAAGAAAGAAAGAGGAAGGAATGAAGGAAGGGAGGGAGGGAGGGAGGAA
>NC_058131.1:244107811-244121614 GCF_016433145.1 Gracilinanus agilis
TGCCCTGTTGTGGGGTTCCTCCGTTCGTCTGGACTTGTTTTTATGTCCCCTTGAGGAGTTTTGTGTGTTTCGGTCAGGAGAGGTTAAGAGCTGCTTCTTACTCTGCCGCCATCTTAACCCAGAAGTCGAAAAATATTTTTAAAATAAAATTATATATATTTTTAAAAGGTACTATTACCATCATTCCCATTTGCTAGATAAAAAAAATGTACTGTTTTATATCATAAAGAAGCAGTCACAGGGGCAGCTAGGTAGCTCAGTGGATGGAGAATCAGGCCTAGAGAGGGGAGGTCCTGGGTTCAAATCCGGCCTCAGACACTTCCTAGCTGTGTGACCCTGGTCAAGTCACTTGACCCCCATTGCCTACCCTTACCACTCTTCTGCCTTGGAGCCAATACACGGTATTGCATATTGATTTGTTTGATATTTAATATTTTATACATACAAATATGTATATTTTATATTAAATTATAATATAGTATAGTTATAATATTATAATATATGATACATTAAATAGTTATTAAAATTAAATTAAGTTTTAAATTTAATTAATTAATTGATTGATTGATTGGATTTTTAAAAAAGAAGCAGTCAGATTGCATTACAAACTATCATACTACAGGTGAGGCCTACCACCTGGGCCTATCGACCGCCCGTTACCACCTAAAACCAGGTTCAGCCCTTGTCCAAACCTGTTTAGACAAATAATTTACTTATTTCAATCCACACCTATTAGGGATCTGAGACAGAAATCAAATCAAATCAGTCTGGTGAGGTAGGACTGGGGAGAGAAAGGGAGGGGGTCTCCAGGACTCCAGGGTCAGCATTATGCCACAGCCACTGTTGCTAGCAGAATTCTAGAAGTACCAGTTGGTCCTTGTTTTTCCAGTACCACTTCCTCCACGAAGCTTTCCCTGCTAGAACCCATCGTTTCTCTAAAGACCATTGAAGCTTTTTAGCAACTCTCTTGTCCCTTTCCTAAGAGGGAGCAAAGAGCAATCTTGGGGACCACAGGATTCTATAAATGATGGATCCTCCATTATGGGGAAATTACTTAGTCCCTTGTAGCTCTGACTAAAAATTCAGTCCTTGAACCCTTTCAGTTCACCTGTCAGCTCTCACAGAATTAAAACAGGCTATTCTGGCCTCCCCTGCCCTAAGAATTCCAGACTACAAAAAGTCCTTTACATCATATGTACATGAACAGAGGGTTGTGGCTTCTGGGGTCTTGACTCAAGCCTCAATGCCTTGGAGCCTCCTGCTCCGTGTAGTGGCTAGATGTACTAGCTAGATGTAGTGGCTGCTGGAGCATCCCCCTGCCTTGGGGGCATGATGGCCACTGCTCTCTTCATGGAGAAGGCCTCTGACATAGTCCTGGGTTCTCCTTTAACTCTTCTCTGCTCTCATGAGGCCAAGGCATTACTGCCCTGACATAGAATACAGGCATTTTCAGATCAAAGTTTTGTTAGGCATGAGTTAACTTTGTTAAGGAATGAAAATATCACCCTTAAACATTGCCCAATTCTTAATTCTGAAACATTTCTTCCTGCTCTGCCAGGTTCTGGGGAACCACTACATAAATGTGCATTTGTAATGGACATGGCAGAGAAGCCTCATAATAATCTCTCTGATTCCCCTTTAGAAAACTGATTTAGTTCTCCTCTTGGACTTCTTCTTTTACATCATTTTGGCACTGCAGTTGTATGAAACCATAATACCATCTGGGCAGCTTCATTATGTTCAAATTTTAGGGCCCCAAACACTGAATGAGTGGCATTGTGAATTACATGTAAAAAGCCCTAAAGGGAAAAAAGCAACAATTTACATAGACTCTAGGTACACTTTTGAGGTCTGTCATGCTGTTGGGATGCTTTGGATGCAAAGGAGTTTTTCAACATCTGCTGGCAAGGTAATTAAAAATGCAGAGAGTATTAAAGAACTCTTCGCTGCTCTTCAGCTACCCACAGCCTTGGTTATTGTTCATTTTTCTTGCCCACACGGGAGGGATTGACCCTGCCTCTAGGAGAAATCAGCAGGCAGACACTGCAGCTAAACTTGTGGTCTTGGAAGGACCTGAGTTAATTTTGACTCTAAGATCTAACAATGAACCAAATTTCTCTCTCTTAAAATGAACAGGAAGTGAAGAAGTAGAAGCAGAGGTTTAAAGCAAGGCAGAGTAATGGTGTTTGGGTGTCTTCAGAAGGAACACTCTTACTTCCCAGAAGTTTCTACCATCAGATATGCTGATCTATTCACAGGAATAGCTACTTTAGAACTTAGGGGATTGTGGACTCCCTTAAAAGAGTCTGGGTGGCCCTAGGAAATACTAATATAGCCTCCTATGTATGTGCCCTCCCTTCCAGGTATATAATTGGCATGCTTTCCCTGCCAAGGCTTTTGGTGGGCATCCATAGGCTTACACACCTTTTAAACATTTGCAAATTTATTTCATCAATATGCCTAAAGTCAGTCATTATAAAGTTTGTTTTGTTATAATGGACCACTTCACTAGATAGATAGAAATTTTCTCTAGTACTCATGCCACAGAGGCTTTTGTTGCTAAAGTGCTATTGACAGAGATTGTTCCCCAGATTGGCCCACCTCCATGCATTGATTCAGAAAGGAGAGTCATTTTATTGATTCTGTTTTATCAAAGTTTATTCTTATTTGGGAATTACTCCCAAATTCCATGTATCCTATCATCCCCAGAACTCAGAACAAGTTGAATGTATGAATAGAGAACTTAAAACTATAATTGGAAAACTATGAACTTGAGACTCATTTGAAGTGACCTGAAATTTTCGCCATAGCCTTATTTTACCTGCACATCGGACCTAGGGGAAATTTATATGTCTCACCATTTGAAATGCTTTTTGGACATCTCTCTATTCAGGCTAAACCTTTTTCCCCCTGCATATATATCATTATTTGAGGGGGCAGAGACACCTCTAATCACTTCTTATATACAATAATTACAGGTCAGATTACATGAACTACCCAAATCTGGGGCAGTAGGACAGGAAGGACCCTTGGACTTCTCACTCCATGATCCACAACCAGGACAAGATGTATATAAAGAACTTTCAGTGAACTTGTGGGCCTCAACCTGCTTGGTAAGGCCCCTTCCAAGTATTGCTGACTACTCTGTCTGCCATCAAAATTGCTGGGAGATTCTTGGTTTCATTGCTCTCAAGGCTAAATGATTGTCCAAAATCACACAGCTAGTGAATGTCTATAGCTAAATTCGAAATCCGATCTTCCTAACTCTTGGTTCAATGCTGAATTCACAGTAGCACCTGCCTAGCTGCCTCAAGCTACTACTTAAAAACTTTTTGGCTTGATAAGACCTATCAGAGGTTGAGCTCTGCTGATACAGCCTTTGAGAATCCAGGGTGACCTTCAAATCATGATGACTAGTCTTGTATTCCCACTGTCCATTTCCAGCTAGATCTCCTAGATCAGTGGTTCCCAAATTTTTTTGGCCTACCGCTCCCTTTCCAGAAAAAATATTACTTAGCCCCTTGGAAATTAATTTTTTTTAATTTTAATAGCAATTAATAGGAAAGATAAATGCATCTGTGGCCATCACCGCCCCTCTGGATCTCTGCAGCACCCACCAGGGGGCGGTGGCGCCCACTTTGTGAATCACTGTCCTAAAGGCATCTCAAAGACCAACATACCCCAAATAAAACTGTTTTACCCCAAACTTACCACTCTTCGGAACATCCTGTTTGCCATTGAGGGTGCTACTAACCACCCAGACAATGAAATTCACAATCCCAGTGTCATCCTCAATTCTTCACTCTCTCTCTTGCATCTTAAAACAATGATCTGAGAAGGGGTCTTTGAGCTTTATCACACTGACAAAGGTCAGTCATTTGATTTATTTTCATTCAATTCATCATTGAATTGAATTAACTTAATTTTTTAAGCATCTACTATGTATCACCCCTGTGCAAAGTGCTTGGATATATAAGGAAAAGTAAAAGACAGACACAACTCTCAAAGAGATGGAAGTCTAATGGGAGAGACAAGATGCAAAGAACCAAGTTGAAGCTGAATATTCTTTCAATAATAACCTATCCACACCACACACATAATGCAGAATCCACAGTAGCTCAGTGGATTAAGAACCAGGCCTAGAGATGGGAGGTCCCAGGTTCAAATCTGGTCTCAGATACTTCCTAGCTGTGTGACCCTGGGCAAGTCACCCCCATTACCTAGCCCTTCCCACTCTTCTGCCCTGGAGCCAATACACAATATTGATTCTAAGGTAGAAGGTAAGGGTTTTTTTTTTTTTAATGCAAAGAACCACATACAAATAAGCTATTTTTTGTTGTTGTTCAGTGGTTTCAGTTGTATCCAACTCTTCATGACCTCATTTGGGGTTTTCTCACAAAGATACTGGCGTAGTTTGTCATTTCCTTCTCCAGCTCATTTTATAGATGAGGAAACTGAGGCAAACAGGGTTAAGTGACCTGCAGCTAGCTTACAAAACTAGTAAGTGTCGAAGGTCTGATTTGAATTTGGGTCTTCCTGACTCCAAGCCTGGTGCTCCATCCACTGGGACACCTCGCTGCCAGATGGACAAGCTATATATACTGGATTAAATGGAGATAATTAATAGAAAGAAAGCACTAGAATTACAGGAGACTGAGATTTTATCTGGGACTTGGGACTTGATGGAAGCTAGAGAAGCCAGGAGATAGAATTGAGAAGGGGGAGAATTCCAAGCATGGAGGACAGTCAGAGAAAATGCTGGGAGTTAGGAAATGGAGTATCTTGTTTGAGCATCAGCAAGGAGCACAATGTCAAAGATCAAAGAGTAAGTAGGTTAGTGAGAGCTGTAAGAGGACTGAAAAGATAAAAGGTGATATTTTTATAAAAGTCTTCGAACATCAACCAAAGGGTCAGTGACATAAAAATGGTTAAGAGCCTCCGGTACAGTACAAAGAACCCTGGTCTAGGAATCAGGAGACTTGGATTCTAATTAGAGCTCCACCACTAAGTCAAGGTTCCTTTAGTCACTGTTCCTTTAGGGGCCATAGTTTCTTCTATCTAAAATTAAGGACGTTAGTGGTTCCCAAACTTTTTTGGCCTACCGCCCCCTTTCCAGAAAAAATATTACTTAGCGCCCCGTGTCACACACTATCACCGCCCCCTTACAGTCATTCACCACCCCCAAATGCACCTGTGGCCATCACTGCTCCCCTGAATCACTGCAGCACCCACCAGGGGGTGGTGCTTTGGGAATCACTGGACTAGATGATCTCTAAGGTCCTTCCAGCTGTGCTGTTCTATGTATATATTTGTCCCTAGTAAATGCACAATAAATATTTGTCAGTGGCTAGTTGGTCAATGAGCAGGGAAATGGGGCTCCTTCCCACAAGCCCCCACCCTAGTGTGCTCATTTCCAGCACTTTCTTCATCATCACAAGTGCAAAAATGGTTCCAAGAAACCAGAATATAAGTCCTGGGACCTTTGGGCAAAACCAGCAGTGGAGAAGGAAGAAAGCTTTCCGATGGACAGAAAGAACCTCAAAAGCAGAAAAATTCCTGGGGCCATTGTGCTAGGAATGGCCAAAGGGAAATAGAAGAAGTGACCTCACCTTTTGACTTGAGCATCTGGGGCTGAGCCTTTAGGTCCCGCAGGGTGGGTCTCTGAGGACTTTTCCACTTGTGTCCAAGCTGCATACTCCTTGGGATGCTGCTGGCTAGGATTCCCAGATCCATTAAATAATCCATCAGCCTAGTAAAGTGGTTCTCCAGGCCCTGACACAGTTACTCAGATTAATCAGACAAGGCAAATGAACAGCCTTCTGGGTGGCTCATTTGCCTGCCGAGGAACAGGGCAAGACTTCGGGATCGCTTTTCTCTGATCATCGAAGCATTCAGGAGGCAACTAAGTGTAAAGCTGGATAGAGCAGCTGGCCTGGAGTTGGGATGACCTGGGTTCAAATGTGACCACTGGTACTTCCTAGCTGCGCCTTAAATCTCATTTGCCTAGTCCTTCTGCCTTAGGGCTGCTCCTAGGATAGAAAGTAAGGGTTAAAAAAATACAAAACAGAAGGAAAAACCTTTTTTTAGCATTAAAATTAGCATCCTGCTAAATTTTTTAAGTCTTTAGGCTCACAAATGCCTTTTTAAATTTTTTAATTCCTTTCTTTCTACCTTAGGTCTAGGGCTAGGCAATTGGGGCTTGAAGTCAAATTTGAACCCAGATCCTCCTCATTCTAGACCTGGCACTCTATCCACTGTACCACCTACCTGCCCCTCCTGAATGCCTTCTTACCAGTCCTAGAACCTGAGAATGAATCATAGATTGTTATCTTCTGTTGAGAAAGAATCTTGATGCAATGGGAAGAGCAATGGTTTAGGAGCTTAAAGGCCTGGTTCATGTACTTATTTGTCCTGGGGCCATTGTGCTTGGAATGGCTAAAGAGTAATGGATGAAGTGACCTCAGCCACACCTTTGAACAGCATTTGGGGCTGAGCCTTGAGGTCCTGCAGCTGGTCTAAGTGGTTCATAGCCCAGCTTTGTGCCTCTAAGATAAACTATCAACTCCTCTGTTTAGTTTTTAAATCCCCTCATAAGGTGGCCCGGTCCTAGCTTTTCAGCCCCACTAGACATTCTTTGGTGCAGCCAAATTGGCCCTCTCTCTGCCAACACTCCATCTCTTACTGATCTCTGAGGACACGTGGCAAACCACCTCTCACCTCCAAGCCTTTGCATGCCTAGAACGCACTACCTCCTCACCTCTAATAACAAGAGCCAGCATCTCTATAGCACTTGGGGATTTGCACGTATTTCTACAGAGATCATTTCCCTTTATCCTCACCACAGCCTTCAGAGCTGGCAAACATTATTGCCGTTGAGTCATTTCAGTTCTGTCAGACTCTTTGGGAGTCCATTTGAAGTTTTCTTGGCAGAGATACTGGAGTGGTTTGCCATTTCCTTCTCCGGCTCATTTGACAGATGAGGAAACTGAGGCAAATAGAGTTAAGGGACTTTCCTAGGGTCACACAGCTAGTAAATGTCAGAGACGGATTTTGGACTCGTGTCTTTGCTCAAGCCACCGTGTCACCTAACTGCCCCAGCATCCAGGATAATGCCTTGCAAATAGTAGCTTAATAAATGCTTTTTTGATGGATGGACTAATCTTGGACGAATCACATCCTCTTCCTGAGTCCCAGCTGTAAAATGAGGAGATTGGACTGGAGTTCCAGTCACCAGGATTGACCTCTGCCCTTCGGCCGCTGACCTTTGCCCCCTCCCCCCACAACTCTAGTGGGCCTGAGCAGGCCCGGGAGGGAGACAGTCACGTCTCAGGATCCTCAGCTCAACTCCTTTTAGCCTCTTGTTTCTGTGCACAGCAGACCCTGGGGCAGCCCCGTGACAGCAGCCTTGGCACTACGGGATGGAAAGAGTGATGTAGGCCCTTAGGCATTTCTGTTCCAGGACTGCCTTTGGCGGCCCTGCCTGGGAGGGAGGGTTAAGTGAGAGATGGTCTGCTTGATAGCGAGCCCTGGAGAAGGAGGTCATCATGTGTCCTTTGCCTCTCTCTGAGCTGCTGGTAACTTTCCCTCTGGACATTGTCCAAGAAAACTCACACTTGCAGAAGGAATATTAACCAGCATTGGTTCAGAGTAGAAATGAACCTTCATGGTCATTTAGTCTAACCTTCCTTCCTCCTGCCAATCCCTGCCCCATTTTACAGATGAGGAAACTGAGGACTAGAGAGATTAAACAGTTTGCCTTTTTGTCACTTTGAAGCAGTGTGGTATTATGAATGGAGTCTGGGCGTGGAGTCAGGAAGTCGTGAGTTTTTAATAATACCTCTGAAAAATAGCTGGGTGATACTGGGGAAAATCACTTAACTTCTCTCTGCCTCAGTTTTATCAGCTGTAAAATGGAGATAACAATAACTGTCACACCTTGATTACCAGGATCAACTGATAAAATACACATAAAGTCCTCTAGGAGCCTTAAAGTACTCTAAATGGTAGGTGGTTAGGAAAGGCAGAGAGAGGCAGAATCCTGACTCAGGTTTTCGAATTACAAATACAGTGCTCTTTCCACCACTCAGAGGGAACCAGTCTACCGGCTCCCTCATTTTACAGTGAAAAAAATAAGTGGGATAAGGAAATCCTGGTCTCCCTAAATTAAGAGGCTGTGACTTCCTTAGTCGAGTGGCTTCCCTTCTCTGGACTTCAACCAATTTCTTCATCTGCCCTATGAGAGAATTGGATTGGGCCTCCTCCAATGTCACTCTGAGCTCTGAGTTTCGATGTTGTAAATGTGATTTCAAATCTCACATCCATCTCCAGGTTCTAGCCTTGACTTTCTCACACTATTGTGTGACTTTGGGAAGGGAATAAAACATTTATATATTGTGCCAAGCATTCTTGCAATTTTCTCATTAGATTCTCACAAAAAACTGTGGGAGGATGGTGTTAATATTAATCCCTATTTTATAGCTGAGGAAACTGAGGGAAATAGAGATTAAAGTGACTTACCAGAGTCATTAATCTACCAAGAGTCAGAAGCAGAATTTGAGCTCAGGTCTTCCTAAGCCCAGCGCTCTACCAACTATGCCAGCAGTTGCAACTGACTTTGGGCAAGCCGCATCCCTTTTCTTGTCTTCAGAGTTCTCCTCTATCTTAGACGATCTCTGAAGTCCCATTCAGCTCTAACGTCCTGTTTGGCCTGTTTTATTTGAGGAGTTTGGTGGCTTACACAAAGTCATGGAGGGTGATGGTTATTGTTATTCGGTCGTATCAGATTTGTCCTGACCCCATTTGGTGTTTTCTTGGCAAAGATACTGGAGTGGTTTGCCATATCCTCCTCCAGCTCCTTTTTGCATATAAGGCCAACAAGGTTAAATAACTTGCCCAGTGCCACACAGGTAGGAAGTGTCTGAGGCCAGATTCGAACTCAGGTAGAGGAGGCTTCTTGACTCCAGGTCTGGCATTCTATCCAAGGTGCCCCCTAAATGCCTCAGGGAGGGTAATGGAATGGCCCAGTAATGGAGGCAGGACTAGAAAACCCAAATCTCCTGGGTTCCAGCCAAGGTCTCTTCCCTTTGTACCACATTGTATCACATTGTACCTGAACCCAGGAGGAGCTGAAAGCATATGACCCTCAAAGCTGGGTTTACAATGAAGTTGCCCAATTCCTGTGCAGGAATGTAGGTACCTGGCAAGGAAATGAGAAATGCTCACATCAACAAGGTAGGCGCCCTCTTCCTTGAATTCTGTCTAATCTCTTCCTTCCAGGATATCAGTACCCTTAGGAAGCAGCCCAAGTACTGACTTGGATTCAGGAAGATTTAGGTTCAAATATCGCTTCTGGCACTTGTTGTGTAACTATGGGTAAGTCATTTGTAACTTCTTTGAGCTTCAATTTCCTCATTTGTAAAATAAGAAAGTTGAACTTCATTTCCTATCAGCTACTCCTGCTTGATTTCAAGATCAGGCTTCCCCCAGGAAAAGCTCATTCTTTGAAATTTCACATTTTCAGGGACAGCTGTGTAGATCAGTGGATTGAGAGCCAGGCCTAGAGAGGGGAGGTCCTAGGTTCAAATCTGGCCTCAGACACTTCCTAGGTGTGTACCCTGGGCAAGTCACTTAACTCCCATTGGCTAGCCCTTACCACTCGTTTGCCTTGGAGCCAATGTATAGTATTGACTCCAAGATGGAAGGTAAGGGTTTTAATAAAAAAAAATTTTTTAATGAAATTTCACATTTCAGGAGACTGATTCAGCTTTCATATTCAACAACTTTTTTTCTTTTTTAAACCTATACTTTGGAAAATTTGTACGTAAATTTATTAAAATAAAATAAAGATAAACCAAAAACCCCTATATTTTCTATCTTAAAATAGATACTAAGTATGATCCAAGGCAGAAGAATGGTAAGGTCTAAGCCCAGTATCACACAGCTAGGAAGTGTCCAAGGTCAGATTTGAACACAGGTCCTCCTGACCTGACTCTTTAGCCACTGAGCCACCTAGCTGCCCTAATATTCAATAACTCTTCAGTATCTCTCTTCAATTGCTTCTCTCCTCTGATTAGAGAACGGGGGGGGGGGGGGGGGTGAAGCAATAAATTCCTCCCAAAGCCTCCTTTTATCGAAGGCATGGAATGTTCCCAATAACTCTTCATTTCGCATCAATGTTTTGCTTGCTTTGGACTCCAGGAACATCATGCCTAGAGCTCGGTGCCTTCTGGTACCTTCCCAGCCTTCTCAGCTTCCCTTTGTTTATTGTTTTTCCCCATTAGATCATAAGCTCCTTGAGGGCAGAGAATGTCTTTCTTATTTGCATCTCCAGCCCTAGTATGGCACCTGCCACATAGTAGGCAATTAATAAATGTTAATGACTTAGGTAATTGCTCAGTCATTTTTCAGGCACGTGTGACCTCATTTAGGGGTTTTCTTGGAAAAGATACAAAGATTTGCCATTTCCTTCTTCAGATCATTTTACAGATGAGGAAACTGAAGCAAACAAAGTTAAGTGATTTGCCCGGAGTCACACAGCTAAGAGGTGTTTGAAACTGGATTTGAACTCATGAAGCTGAGCCTTCTTGATTCCCTAGTCAGTGCTCTAGCTGTCCTAATTGATTAGATGGCCTCAAAAGTCATTTCCAGGGTAACTGGGTAGAGCAGTGGATAGGACTTGGAGTCTGAAAGTTCAAATTCAACCTTGGACATTTACTAGCTGTGTGACTCTGGACAAGTCACTTAAACCTATTTGTTCCAGTTCCTTATCTGGAAAATGAGCTGAAGAAGGAAATGGCAAACTGCTCCAAGTATCTCAGCCAAGAAAACCCCCAAATGAGGTCATAGAGAGGCAGACATGACTGAAAAGACTGAACAACAACAAAATCATTTCCAGCCCTTAATCTATGATCTCATGAATTCTCTTAGACCTCATTTATTTCTTAACACTTACCTTCTGTCTTAGAATTGATATGAAATATTAATTCTGTGCAAATAGAAATTTCTTTCACCTGATTCACATTTACCCAGAGAGCTTTTAAGTTACATGCTCACTTTATGTCATTATGTTTGAGAGAGAAGTTTCGCTGAAACCCAATCAGCAGGGCTCTTTTTGGGCTCTTGCTTTAAAGTGCAGCAGGTGTGGGTCTCTGGCTCTGCGTTCTGCTCACTTGGCTGAAGGAATCCCTTTCTTTCTCACTTTACTATTAAATTCTATAAATTAAAAAACCAGTATTCATTCAATTTAATTTCATAGTTCTGATGTAGAAGAACGGTAAGGTCTAGGTATTTAGGGTTGTGACTTGCCCAGGGTCACACAGCTAGGAAGTGTCTGAGATCAGATTTGAACCCAAGACCTCCCAATTCCAGGCCTGGCCCTCTATCCACTGAATCACCTAGCTACCCCTCCTCCTAGACTTCTGCTGCATGACATTATGAAACCAGATGATTCTCATTTCAGCAAAAATGCCAACTCTAAGAAGCCATTTCTGATCCCCGGCTTAGTAATGAGTGTTGTAGACTTTATATATTCTTCTGCTCGCCCTTCTCTAAGGAACTTATTATTCCCCTCCTCCCCTCAGCCCTGTTCCCGAATTTCAGGACTTCAAAATCATATCTCCTCTACTGTTGGCTCACTCTAGAAGTTCCTGTAGTTCCTGTCATTCCTGCAGGCTGCTCAGCCTGAAATATCCCTGTGTAAGCCTCCCCATTTCCTTTTCCCTTTGGGGAGTTCACCTCCATTTTGGGGGAAGGACCTAGGTAGCCATGCCTTCATTCCCTTCCTAGCTTGAAACTTTAAAAATATAGCCGTGTGGGGCAGCTGGGTGGCTCAGTGGATTGAGAGTCAGGCCTAGAGACAGGAGGTCCTAGGTTCAAATCTGGCCTCAGACACTTCCCAGCTGTGTGACCCTGGGCAAGTCACTTGACCTCCATTGCCCACCCTTACCACTCTTCCACCAAGGAGCCAATACACAGAAGTTAAGGGTTAAAAAAAAAAAATACAAACCAAAAAAAAAACAAAAAACAAAAACCATAGTTGTGCCAGGAATCTTCATCCTCCCTTCCCCACACATTTTTAGCTCCCTTTTCTATGTTATCTTCCCCCTCTAGAATGCTAGCTCCTTAAGGGCAGGGCCCCAATTTCTTTTTGCGTGTATGTATAACCCCCGATGCCACTTTATGTGTTTGTGTATGTTACCAACAAGGCATAATTATCCCCGGGCCAGGTTTTTGGCTAGCTGATTCCTAGTCATCTCCTTGAACTCAGGAATGGGTCTCCAGATCACTGTGAGAATAGGCTATGCAGGAAAGCTTTCTGGAAACCTCCAAGAAGGTACAAGATGGCGCAAGAGCTCCTGTATTAACCTTAAGAGCTGGGTAGTCAGGTACCAGAAGAGTGAGGCTCACCATCTCAGCACTTCTATCTCACGGGGAGCCTCCATCCACATGTGACAACAGTATTGGCACTTTGGGCTGGAAAGAACATGACCCTGTAGGAGACAACATGGCACAACTTGGCTCTGGAATCAGAGAATTTGGATTCAAATCCCACTTCTAATAACTACTTGGAAGACTTCTCCCTCAGATCTGAGTTTTTTTTAAGCCTTACCTTTTATCTTAGCAACAAGTCTAATACAGAAGAGTGACAAGGGCTAGGCAATTGGGATTAAGTGACTTTCCCAGGATCACAAAGATAGGGATTGTAGGAGGCCAGATTTGAACCCAGGTCGTCCCGCCTCCAAGTCTGGCACTCTATCCACTGTGCCATCTAGCTGCCCTAGATCTATGATTCTAAGTCACTTAAGTCCCTTTCTGATTCTATACCTTCAACCCACAGATATTCCATATATGAGTGTGTGTGTGTGTGTGTGTGTGTGTGTAAATCTAATTAGAAGCCTAGTCTTTGCCCATTGTTTCTTAGGTTGATTTGTTCTGGGAAGGAAAAAAAAACATCGATTCTTTATCTAGAGTGTTTAATTTTGTTCCTCATTTATCATGACCCTCTCAAGTTCCAGGGATCCCAGGTAACTCTCTAAGACAAAGTTGCAAAGGTAGTTGCCTATATGGATTGGTGCAGGGAATTTCCTCAAAGGGAATGCCATACATAGATGAAATCATAGATCCCATCCACTTTCTGAAAGACCTTCAGTGGAGAGATAGAGTGGTGTAATGGAAAGGGTATTTAATGGTGCCAGGGTCAGAAGACTTGTTTCCAAATCTCAACTCTATTCTTTACTCCTTGTGTGAACTTCTTTCTTCTTCTTCTTCTTCTTCTTCTTCTTCTTCTTCTTCTTCTTCTTCTTCTTCTTCTTCTTCTTCTTCTTCTTCTTCTTCTTCTTCTTCTTCTTCTTCTTCTTCTTCTTCTTCTTCTTCTTCTTCTTCTTCTTCTTCTTCTTCTTCTTCTTCTTCTTCTTCTTCTTCTTCTTCTTCTTCTTCTTCTTCTTCTTCTTCTTCTTCTTCTTCTTCTTCTTCTTCTTCTTCTTCTTCTTCTTCTTCTTCTTCTTCTTCTTCTTCTTCTTCTTCTTCTTCTTCTTCTTCTTCTTCTTCTTCTTCTTCTTCTTCTTCTTCTTCTTCTTCTTCTTCTTCTTCTTCTTCTTCTTCTTCTTCTTCTTCTTCTTCTTCTTCTTCTTCTTCTTCTTCTTCTTCTTCTTCTTCTTCTTCTTCTTCTTCTTCTTCTTCTTCTTCTTCTTCTTCTTCTTCTTCTTCTTCTTCTTCTTCTTCTTCTTCTTCTTCTTCTTCTTCTTCTTCTTCTTCTTCTTCTTCTTCTTCTTCTTCTTCTTCTTCTTCTTCTTCTTCTTCTTCTTC
>NC_058131.1:244126164-244145676 GCF_016433145.1 Gracilinanus agilis
AAGGAAGGAAGGAAGGAAGGAAGGAAGGAAGGAAGGAAGGAAGGAAGGAAGGAAAAAAGGAAAGAAAGAAAGGAAAGAAAGAAAGGAAAGAAATAAAAAAAGAGAACGAAAAAATATTGTGCATAGTTCAGAGGGTGGACAGATGTTCTACAACTTCATTGCCATTGCACTGCATGATCAGGAACTCTTTGTGGATCTGATTCCAGAAAATTAAGGAGTTTTTCCATCCTCTAGCTGGCAGTATAAATATTATGAATTAGTCATTTGAAAATAAAATAGAAAAATGTTGCTTTGGTCAATAATAAATCACGTCTCTACCTGAAACCATCAACAACCCAGAGAGGCAACTGGGTGTGGTGGAAAGAGCTCTGGTTTTCAAACCATAGGATCTGGATTCAGATTTTAGGCTTGCTGTTTGCTCCTTATGTAACTCACTCAACTATTCTGCCCCATCTGTAAGACAAGAGGGTAGAAATTACTTTTAAGGTCCCTTCCACCTCTAATTGGAATTTAATGAGCATTCTTGGGTTGGACTCCTGAAGGCAGGGTCAACCAATTGCAAGTTTGGGACATTTCTCTTTGACATAACCATTCTCCTTTGCTCTTCTCTCTTCTTCCTGTCTGGGTGCCCAGTATCCCAACCTACCAGTCAGGGGAAAATTTGATAAGGTGGGTTTCCCAAAATCTGAGTCTGAATCAGGTTGATAAATGAATCCCCTCTCCCCCCATTTAAAGAGGATTGATATTTTAACAGAAGGACACAGAGAACCCAGAAGAATGAAGCACCAATGGTAGGTAGAATTTAAATTCAAGACTTTCCTGCTTTGCTGTAAGAAAGTGCTCCCCAGTCCATTTCTATTCTTTAAATTAGAATCTCCTTCTGATTACAGATCTCATTAAGGGCTCTCTGATGTTTGTAGTATTCTGGGGCTTGATGCGATCAGCACAATGCCATTTGCAAAATGGGAATATCTGGAGGATTTCCCTGTTTGTGTGGAATCTTTCTTTTATTTGTATTCTTCACGGAACATCCTCCATGACAAGTATCTTTAATGAGCATTGTTATGTTCAACTCTTCATGACCCCATGTGGGGTTCTTGGCAAAAATACTGGAGTGGTTTATCATTTCCTTCTCCAGCTCATTTTAGAGATGAAGACATTGAGGTAAATAGGCATAAGTGACTTGCCCAGGGTCCCACAGCTAGAATGTGTCTGAGGCCAGATTTGAGCTCCAGAAGAGGAATTTTCCTAACTCCAAATCCAACATTCTTTCTATTGTGATACCTAACTATCCCTTAATGAGCAGATATTTCCCTGTTTTATTCCTTGCATGATATTAATAATGCTTTTGAAAAAAAATTTTCCTTGTGAATGTAGGTCACCATTTATTGTAGTTCAAGAATCAGGAATTACTCTGTGACCCTGGGCAAGTCACTTGACCCCCATTGCCTACCCTTACTACTCTTCTGCCTTGGAGCCAATACACGGTATTGACTCCAAGACAGAAGGTAAGGGTTTAAAAAAAAAAAAAAAGAATCAGGAATTGAACAGAGGACACTGTCAGTGGAGGAAAAAAAGAAATGGGAAAAGAAAAACAAAATTTTTAAAATCAACTTCATCATTAAAACACTTTGCGATTTCAAAATCCATTTTTTCTTCAAAAAAAAAAAATAAGGAATTCAAATGGTGGCAGAATAGATAAAAGAGTTTTGGAAGTCTAGAATCCTGACAGAATCCAGAGAGAATTCTGACTTAGATACTTACAAACTGTGACCCCAGACAAGTTATTTAACTTCTTTCTACCTCAGTTTCCTCAGCAGCAAAATGGATATAATTATAGTAACTACTTCACTTGTTATAAGGATCAAATGAGGTTGCTTATATAAAGCACTTAGAAATCCTTAAAGCACTATGGAAATGCTAGGTGTTATTAATATCTTTTAGGGAATCTTGTATATGTGAAATATCTTGTTGGAGAAGAGCTTTTAAGTTGGCATTTTGCTCTGCCACTTCAATTGCTTTTATATAGTCAACAAATAGTAAGCATAGTGAAATCTTGTATGCTATGCCCCTTTCTGTCAATATTATATAATTATGAAGACGTCTTGCAAATATTTGTGATAGCTGCTTGGGAATAAGGAAAGTAGAATGGGGAAAAAGGCATATGGATTGGTTAATTATAAGTAATTTCCCAATTGCCTGTGATTTCCACCCTCACAGGAGGCTAATACCCTCTTCTTTCAGATAACTTGAGAATCAATCCCTCAATATGCTCAAAATTGTGTCACATCCAGTGTAAATCTCCTCTGTCTCTATTTAATTGGAGTTCTTCCCATCTTTGTTTACTTTGGTGATATTTCTACTTCCTCAAGTAGCACACTGAGGATTATGATGTTGAAGTCCAAAGGTTCATCATCACTGATGGAGAGAATAGGAGAGAATAGTTTATCATAGACATTTGGACAGATCTTTTACATTTTTTTCTTTGTCTTTTTGTTATTGACCTCATTCAGTGCTTTTAGAACAATTGTCTTCACTGGGCACATTGCCAAACTTTTTATAAATTTATTTTCTCTCCCCTTCTTCTTGCTGTTTTATGGGGTAGTACTTAAGCTTGTTTGCCTCAGATCTTCATATATAAAATGAGCTGGAAAAGGAAGTGGCAAACCATTCCAGTATCTCTGCCAAGAAAATCCCCAGTGGGGTTAGGATGAGTTGGACACAACTGAAATAGGATGGAACAACTGCTCTTCTACCATGCTCCTTTGTATTGTTTTACTAATAAGTTAATGTTCTAACTTAGTGTTGGCATTGGCTGTTATATGACTGCTTTTGGCAAAGATATTAAGCTGCTTAAAGTGATCTCTTTGTTCTGGTAATTGATTAAAATCAGTTTAAGAAATCGTACTAGTCAAAAAATTAAACATTTAAATAGTGATAATCTACATCAATATCTATACTTTTATCCATTTCTTATGTTTGACCTTAATAGCTTATTTGAATTAAAGAAACTGAAGCTGTTTCAGTTGCTTACCATATCATCTTATTTTCATTCCTAGTACTGATTTTAGCCTTTGCTTCCCCAAGTTGATAGTCTGACTATGAACAGACACTTGTTTAATAAAGAAATCACATCAGTAACAACTAGATCAGTAGATTTTCCTGTCTATTAGAATATCAATTTATTTTTCTGATGTTATTAGATTCTTCATATGTCTAATCCCTCTCAACTCTCTTCTTGAAGAATGGATTCATGACAAACAGACATGAGGCTTCTGTCTAATCTGCGAGTCTCAATCCTCTTTCATTTCTTCCCCTGAACCATATTTTTCAACAAAGTTTTGTGCCATTCTCCCCTTTGCACTGAAGTTACCAAGCATTGAAGTTTGATTTGGAGGATCTTCTCAAGGTCTTCATTGAAATATTCTACCTTTTTATTCTCTGCAACAGATGGGGGTGTTCAAGCTGTACTTATATTCATGCTGATCTTTTCATAAATGCTCATTAAAACTCTTGCAATGTCGGGTAGCTAGCTGGCTCAGTGGATTGAGAGCCAGGCCTAGAAAGAAGGGTCCTGGGTTCAAATATGACCTCAGATACTTCCTAACTGCGTGATGCTGGGCAAGTCCCTTAATCCCAACTGCCCAGCCCTTACCACTTGGAACCTATATTGGAACCAATACTTAGTATCAATTCTAAGAGAGAAGCTTAAGGTTTTTTTTTTTAATGCTAATAAGGAAGTTAATGTTTATAGACGATCTAAAAGTCATATAATTCTTAGCATCCTCCTTTTCCTTGCTCTGCCACCATGACTGCAGAAGCTTAGCAGGGGCATAAAGTTCATTAAGAGAAATATTATAAAATCAGGCTGGAATCATATAGGAGTCAGAGCATAGAGGATTTCAAATACAAGACTGAATTTATATGTTAACCCAGAGGTGATAGGGAACCACTGAAGGTTTTAAGTTGGGAGTGACTGAGGATTGTACCTGATTTGGGCAGCTCTGTGGAGTATGGATTGGTGTGAGAAGAGAGTGGAAGTAGGGACATCCATTACAAGATCATTAGAACAGTCTAAATAAGAGGTCATAAATAAGGAAGTGAGAAGCCAAAAATTTCTATGCTAGGATTTTGACAGAGTGAATGGAGAGAAAAGAACAGATGCAAGAGAAGTTGTGAAGCTGGTATCAACAAGACTTGGCAGATGATTGGCCGGAGAAAGTACGATCCTGAGATTTGTTAAGATTAAAAATGATAAAGACTGAGATAATAAGAGAAATTAGTAGTTTAATTAAAGCCATGCTGAAAGGGATAAAATCATTAGACCACGCGCCTGTAAGAATTCACATTGCCTCAGCCATTTTTACCTTTCATATCTCCCGCTCAGGTAGCTAAGAGGGCGACTTCCTCCTGACCCAGAAGACTTATCCCCTCTCTTACATCATCATACTTCCTGTTTGCCATCAGGAATCATGGGAAATGTAGTTTCAAAGTCTCTCACATGTCCATAGGAAATATATAACATACTTTTAAATGGCATCTTCCCAATTCCAAATATACAGATTCCTAAATCTGGGTAACTGGAAGGATGGTGGTGGTGCCCGCAACAGAATTGTGTAAAAATTAGAGGAGTTGAGACTTTAGGGTGTGGAGGGAAGATAAAGGGTTCGGTGTTAAACACGTTACATTTCAGATGGCTGTGGAGAAGTCTAACAAGCCACCTACTCCTGGACTACAAGAGACAAATTAGTGCTGAATATACAGTCATACCTTGAAATATGCACATTTGAAATACAAGGGATTCCGTATGAGGAATTTCAGTTAACAAACATTTCATTTTTTTAGGCACTTCTTTGCATTTCAGAGCATCCATTTGCTTTGTGCATGCCTGATGAGCAACTGAGTGTTATTAAAGGAAATCCACCAAATGGTTATCTGTCTTCATGGATCTTCACAGGTGTATTTTAGTGAGTGTTGTGTTAAGTTTTCTCTGTAGTGATAATCCAAAACATCATACCCCCTAAAATATAGAAAGGGTTTAAATGATTTTCTTTACTATCTCTTGCCAACCTGTTTAGTGAGTGTAATTGTTTTTGCATTGTTTTTGTTTTTATTGTTCTTTTATTTTTCCTTTTTTTCTTTTTTGCATTTAAGTTAAAAAATAAAACAAAACCCCTTACCTTCTACCTTAGAATCAATACTGTGTATTGGTTCCAAGGCAGAAGAGTGGTAAAGGCTAGGCAATGGGGGTTAAGTGACTTGCCCAGGGTCACACAGCTATCTGAAGACATATTTGAACCCAGGACCTCCCATCTCTAGACCTGGCTCTCAATCCACCTAGCTTTCCCCACATTTAAGATTCAATTATATAAACAGTGAGAACCAACAAAGTATTCATTTGTACTACTGAAATAAATGGTAATTACAGATTTCAGCTTATAGATATCATCCTAACAAGGCCTCCAGGAAAGAATTACCTTTATAAGATACATTTGGTAATTGACAGTCATTTATGTAAAGATGATTATTAAAGTTTTTGGAGGAGATAAAATCAATCTCCAATGTATATGGAATAGAGAGAAGAGAAGAAATCCTAGCCCAAGACCTTATGATATATCCACGGTGAAAGAATAGAAATGAAAGATTAAGTAAATAATTAGAGAAATGCAAATTAAAATACCTCTTGAGGTTTCACATCATACCCATCAGCTTGGCAAAGTTGACCAAAAAAGAAGCTGACAAATTCTGGAAGGGTAATGGTATGTAGGGAGAGGTACATAAAAATTGGTGGAACTACATATCAGTCCAGGCCATCTGGAAAATAATTTGGAACTTTGCCAAGAAAACTATTCAAATGTCTATACCTTTGACTAACAATATCTCTACTAGGTCTATACCCCAAAAAGATCAAAGCAAAAAGAACATGTACAAAAATATTTATTTTTTTTAGTGGCAAAGAACTGGAAAGTAGGGGATTGCTTATTAATTAGGGAAGGAATGAGCAGTTTATGGTATATGATTGTAATGGAATCGTATTGTGCTGAACAAAATGATTAAGGGAGTAGTCTCAGGAAAATCTGGGAAGACTTGTATGAACTAATACAAAGTGAAGTGAACAGAACCAGGAGAATTTATACAGAATGACACTTGTAAATGGAAATAATTTTGAAAGATTTAAGAACTCTGATCAAAGCAATAACTAACCACGAAGTCCAAAGGACTCACAATTAAACATCATGTCTACCTCCAAAAAGAAAGGTAATAGATCAGAGTGCAAATTTAAGACTTCTTTTTTCACATGGTCAAGACATGAATTTGTTTTTCTTGACCATACATATTTGTTATAAGAGTTTTATTTTGCTTTTTTTCTTTCTAAATTGGGGTGGGTAGAGATGCAAAGAAAAGAGGCAGACTTGGTTAATTGGAAAATAAGTTTAATTTAAGAGAAAGAGACTGAGGTGGATGCCAGATGGATGGAAAGAGAATCAGATAAGAGCATAATCATGCTCCAAAGTAGTTCAAGAAAATGAGGACTGAATAAAGACTGTAGGATTTAGTAGTTAAGAGTATACCCTGAAGAGTGTAAGTTGCAGCAGGGAGGTAATGTGAGGAGTACTATTGTTTTTTAGTTGTTTTCAGTTGTGTCCAAATCTTTGTGACCCAATTTGGGTTCTTCTTCTTAAAGATATTTGTTTACCATTTTCTTCTCCAGCTTATTTAATAGACAAAGAAACCGAGGCAAATAATGACTTGCCCAAATCATAGATGGGAGAGATCTTAGAGATAATGCCTTCATTTTACATATTAGGAAACCAAGGTCAAGATAGGAAATGTGACTTGGTCAAGACAGCAAAAGGAGAAAAAAGAATTGAAAAAAAGGAAGAGATTAAGAAACTTTTCTAGGGTCAGTCCTAGGTTAGTATGCAGGAGGGGTTATTGTAGATTGGATATGTTCCAACTCTGTTCAGAATGTACTTTCCCCTTCTATCTGCCAACTATGTGCCCCACAATGTTGTTTTTTTTTCTTCTTCCTCTCAGTATCCCCCTCTTTTCTCTTCTGACTCCTCTTGGTCACCAGCTCTCCTCATTTGTCGACAATAATTCTGGGGAAGTAGCCTTTCATGATATTCACTTGTAGGGAAATGATGGTTTAAAAAAGAAGACAAAACAGAATTTAAAATGATGGAGTCTCTAAAAATGTCCTCACTGCTGTCCTTGAGTCAGACCAAAAGCATCCTTGGGCTTGCTCCATGGCCATATGTCTGTATACAGAGTTGGAATTCATCAGTCACTGATTCACTTATTCATTCACTTACTCACTTATATACTAATACATTCACTCACTTTTTCATTCTTCTATCATTCAGTCACTAATTTATCTTACTGCCAAGTCTTTACTAAGCTTCTCTGATGAGTTTGATCCCTTTGCTAGTCTTGTGGGGAACCATGGACCAACCTCAACTTCCAGTCATCAAGGCTTTTCCTATTGATGAGTTTTCAAAGAGCACTCCACCACACCATTCATGATGCCTGTGGCTTCTTGGTTGACTTGGGCGACCTTCCTCCAGGAACCCACTGATCCATGAGCCACTTGTTTCACATCCCTGCCTAGTTACTTAACACTCACAGGAAGACACTCCAGAATTCCACAATTGTGCCCCTGGGCTTCATCCCAAGTAGTATAATAGAAAGAGCTGTGTAGTTGGTATTAAAGACCTATGTTCAAATCCAGGTCTGCTCTTTGCAAACATTTCTTTCTCCTTCTGGGGTAGGGGGGTAAGCTTCTCCTATAAGATGAAGTAATTTATATATATATATATATATATACACACATACACAAACACACACATGCACATGCACACATATGTGTGTGTGTATATATGTATGCACTGTCAGGGGCACACACTTGGGGAAGATAGCACATCCTTAGGGAACCATAGGGCCATAACAGTAAAGTATGGGGCTAGAATTGGACCAATCCATGTTCTGAACTTCATCCTATTGGAAGAGGACAATTTAAAACAAGCCAATAGCCCAAGGGAAGTTCAGAATTCAAAAGAAAATCTAGGAGCCAAACTAGTGGAAGGCAAATGGTTCTCTGAGATAGGCAAGCCCATCCTACCTAAAACACTATACTACCCAGTTCTGCAGGCAATGGATTCCTGGTTATAGTCTAATATCAAAACCTCTGTTTTAACCAAGAATTCGGTCTCAGAGCCTCTGAAACTCACAAGGGAACATCGCCATGCACTGGAAAAGCTAAAAATTGCAATAGTGACAGCGCCCACTCTCAGAATTCCAGATTACTCCAAAAAATTTCACCTTTTTGTCCACAAGGACAAAGGAATAGCTTCTGGAGTATTAGTACAAACCCTGAGACAAACATAAATACGTATATGTGTTTATATGTGTGTGTGCATGTATATGTATATGTGTGCATATGTGTGCATATCATGTGCACATATATGCATATAATATACACTATGTATAATATAATACATGCGAGAATATATATTATACGCCATATATACATGCACATATTTGTAATATACATATACACACATATACAAATGTGTCCATATCCACATACATGCAACTGTGCACATTGTTGGATTAAGGAAACTGTAAGATCCCAGGGGTCTATGGCAATGAAGTCTCCCTAATCCCAGGTCCTTGGAGGGACACACACAGACAAGCAGGCTTGACAGAATGGGAGGGGCTGGATCTAGTGGAAGTGTTTCTTCACCTCCCCCCTCCCACTAGGTAGTTGAAAGTCGGTTACAGTTTGGTAATGGTGGACAAACTGGCTTGATAACTTCTGGGCCTAGATGGTAAGTGGGGAAAGGCTAAACTCTTTATGATGATATCTTTCTCTGAATTATTTCCTCATAGGTTAGAATTGGTGAAGCTAGTTGTCTTAGAAGCTCACTGGCTCAGAGAATTAGGGTTAACTTCAGGGCTACAAGTAGGAGGAACTTGGCTTAAGGAGGTTGTGAGTATATCCCCAAAATATCTGTATCCAGACACTGTTCCTAAGGGTTTAATAAGGTTTTAATGATATCAGGAAATGGGAAAAAGGGAATAAGGTTGATAGGTAAGGAGAAAACTACCTAAACAGTTATGTCTAAAACAGCCCCTCCCCCAAAGGGGGAAGTGTATTTTGAATGGCTGATCTTCTCTCTAACCCTATAAATATTCTTCTTCTAAGCCTAGATAGCTAAACTAAGGTAAAAGTGATATTGTTGAAAGTCTAACCAAAGTAAAACAGCTTTGGCAGTCAGAGACAGAATGGCTCAGCTTAGAGCCACACAGATTGTTCCTCTGCTCAGATCCAAGAGCAAAGACTCAGGAACAGGACCAGGACCAGGACCCAGGACCCAAGACCTAAGACCTAAGACCCTAGACCCAAAACCCAAGACTCCAGACCCAAGACTTAAGAAGACCTTGCAAGCCAGGTGTCCTGCCTTTTTATACCAAGACTCCGACTGCCTCTAACTGCTCCCTCTCTCAGAGTTCTGGGGGGCACTATGGAATTCTGTGTTGTAGCTTGTACCGATCTCTGCAGCTTCAACCCCTCTCAGCAATATGGATCTCACAACATGTACATGTATGTATATATGTGACACAATTATAGCTATTTCCTGTATATTAGACATAATTATATATTTCACATATATAACATCTATTTGTATATTTTGTATATGTAACAAGATTATAAATATGTTATATATGTTAGCTATGGTTATATGGGGTTCATATATATTTGACAAGATTATATATTTCCTAGATACATATATATACATCTATACTTATATAGGACATAATTGCATATATTACACATATATTCATATACACATATAAAGACATGATTGTAGATAGTCCGTATATACATATTGAACATGATTATATATTTCATATATATTAGACTAGATTATATCTATTTCGTATATAGGACATTATTTTAGAAATTTCACGTATATTGGACATGATGATGTATTTCATATCTAAACTGGATATGATTCTAATTTAATATGCATATTGGACAAGATTATTTCGAAGGTTGCTTTCAGCTGGAATTGATGAACCTCTGATGTTAAAGTGCTATAATTCAGATAGGGAAACTGAGAGGTGGTTAGGGAAGTCTTCATCACAGGAGGTATGAAATTTAACTTGACCTCAAAGGCCAGGATGGCTGAGAAAAGAGAGAGGGTAACCCAGGAAGAAGAAATGGAATATAAAGGCTTGAAGGCACGTTTGAGGAAAAGGAAGGAACCTTGACATAGTGAACGAATTAGATTGTATTTGGAGGCAGAAGAATTAAATTCACAACTTGGCTCTGTCACTTTATATCAGTGTAGCTTTGGACAAATTGTTTTATTTCTCTGGATCTTAATTTCTTTACCTTTAAATTGAAACAGGATGGAATAGATGGCTTCTGAAAGACCTCTAAGTCATGTAAAAAAATGAAAAGGATAAAGGTTCATGTTATTTAGAGCTGAAAAGGACCTGAGAGAGCATCTAGTCAAGCCCATTTTATAGATTTAGGGACTGATACACAGAGTTTAAATTAATTGCCCAAAGTCACACAGATAGTAAATGGTGTAACAGATGAAATTCCCCAAAGGCTCTTATCTCTTAATTTTAAAATTAGTTTATCAAGAGACAGCTTAAGACAAGCCAAACTAGCCAAAGGACTCCCTCCCTGGTCTGAATGGCCAAAGAATTCACAGCCAGGGAATAGCCCTCACAGCCAGAAGAGAAAAGGCCACATGAAAGCAGAGGGCAAGAGTGAGAGTGAGGATGGAAGAAAGAGGCTGAAGAGTGAGTGAGTGGGAGTATACAGCCCCTCATATACCCCTTGTGATATCATGACTCGGTCCCGCCTCTGGAGATCTTTGATTGGGAAACAGCTACCGGGAAGGTGGACTTAGAGACCTTAGCCCCTCCCTCATTACATCATCACAGGAAGAGGCGGGTCTTAAGAACACCAAGAGCCGGTGGCCAGGTGGCTGGGTCATTGCTGTCCAAAGTGGCAGCCATAACTTACAGATTTTATTACCTAACCTCTCAAATGGGTCAAGTGGCTGCCGAGCCCTGCCCTGTCATTCTCAATCTTAACAAAAAAGAGGACCCAACACACAGTTTCATAGACTGGGAGAGAAACTGTTTGGGCTTTAAAATCAAACTGTTCATGAGGGTGACATGAAAGGCTTCAGAAGAAACCATTTCACAATTCAGTGATCAATTTTCCACATTAGCAAAGCCCAAGTCTTGTAGTTTCAAGTTCAGGGCTCTTTCCACTATACAACTAATTAGTTTAATCAGAATGTAGGGATACATGCAGGAGACAGGGGGCTCACCCCCTATTATGTTTCCCTGAAAATAAAGGCGCAGAAGGTCCTGCTTCCTTCCCAATCCCGGCTTCCCCTCGAAGATGCTGGGGGCTTGGGATGGTTGGGTTAGGTCAAGCTCTTCAGAACCCAGACTCTAAACCTTTTGGCAACCATCCTGTCTCCTCCTAAGTGGCCAATAATAAATTCCCCAAGAAAGACATTAAACTTTGCAAATCCTGGAGCAGAGAGGCCTGACAGCTGGAAGCCAGTGATGTATGAGACCTGCATCAGATCTTGGCCTCGGGCTGGAGCCAAACTCACCAAAGCACACAAAGCCAACAGCAGAGCCCAGATTGTGTCCCACTAAGGCAAACCTTCCAGGGCCTGCCTCCTCCTCCCCCGATCTGACTCAATCTCTGACGGGGAAAGGAAGAGCAGGGACATCTTGACTAAATGGATTTCTGGACACCAGCTGGCCTTCCCAGGAAACCTTTTATACTCCTAGGGTTTTGTTGGAGTCCCCCTTGGGCCCCTGCCACGATAGGTGGCGTGAGGCAGAGAGAGGAGCATCTTAGAAATCGGCGCGCGGCCCCTACCGAAAAGCAGGAGAGTCTCAAGCGCTCTATCAGCTGTGTTTGGGAAATGGAAGGCATATTTCCAGACACCCCTTTCAACACTTCCTTAGAAGGAACAAGCCTTCGAATGTGCCACTGAAATGTCTGTTTTTTTCCCTTATTTAGAACCTGAGGATCGTCGTGACTTCCCCTTGGTTGGGCCCTTTAGAGATGGCAAAGCCCGTAAGAGCCCCCGGAGAGCAGGGACCGCTATCCTTTGAGGGAGGTCTTTGTGTCCCTGCCACTTAACAGAGTGCCTGCCCATGGCTGCTGAAGCTCCTCAAGGGGAGGGACTGTTTTGTTTTCTTTCTGCTTGTAAAAGTTTTATCAACACTTAGCATAGCACCCAGCACATAGTAAACACACCATAAATGCTCGCTGACTCAGTGTGACATAGTAAATATTTAATGATCTGGCCAGAGATGCTGGCTTTGGTCATAGTGACATGTCCACAATGACACAGTCAGTATATGCCAGGCTTGAATTTAAGTCTTCTTGGTTCCAAGGCTATCAGGCTAACCATGACACCATGATGTTATCCTCCTTTTTTTTTTTTAAACCCTTACCCTCCATCTTTTTTTTTTCCCCAATATTTTTTCCATGGCTATATGATTCATGTTCTCTCCCTCCCTTCTTCCCTCCCTTCAGGTACATTAATTTTTTTTTTAATTACCTTCCATCTTAGAATCAACACTGTGTTTTGGTTCTAAAGCAGAAGAGTGGTAACGGCTAGGCAATGGGGGTTAAGTGACTTGCCCAGGGTCATACAGCTAGGAAGTGTCTCAGGCCAGATTTGAACCTAGGACTTCCCGTCTCTGGACCTGGCTCAGTCCACTGAGCCACTTAGATGTCCCCCATGATGTTATTCTTACAAGCAACATTTTTACTTTATTTTACACTTTTTTGTTGTCATTCAGTCTTTTCAATAGTGTCTGAGCCTTCCAGACCTAAATTGGAGTTTTCTTGACAAATATCCTGGAGTGGTTTGCCATTTCATTCTCCAGCTCATTTAACAGATGAAGAATCTGAGTTCCACAGGGTTAAGTGACTTGCCCAGGGTCATCCAACTAATAAGTTTCTAAGGCCAGATATGAACTCAGGAAGATGAGTCTCCCTCACTCCAGGCTAAGGATGCTCTCTCCACGGCATCACCCAGCAGATCCCTCTGTAAATGTACATTTTACACACCTAATAAATGTGCATATTTGATCATGAAAAATAAATAATAAAGTTGGCAAAGTGCTTTTCCTCACCATGACCCTGTGACACGGTAGAGCAAGGATCATTAGCCCAAGCTAGTTATTGCAAGTCCCACATCCACTCTGTCAGGCTGGCTATCAGAGACAGGGATAAAGACCAGGGCTGGGATTTTATTAGTAAGACAGTGATGGGCAAACTTTTTTTTTAAACCCTCACCTTCCGTCTTGGAGTCAATACTGTGTATTGGTTCCAAGGCAGAAGAGTGGTAAGGGCTAGGCAATGGGGGTCAAGTGACTTACCCAGGGTCACACAGCTGGGAAGTGTCTGAGGTCAGATTTGAACCTAGAACCTCCTGTCTCTGGGCCTGGCTCTCAATTCTCTGAGCCACCCAACTGCCCCCAGTTTATTTTTTAAAGGAATTTTTTTTTTAAACCCTTAACTTCTGTGTATTGACTTATAGGTGGAAGAATGGTAAGGGTAGGCAATGGGGGTCAAGTGACCTGCCCAGGGTCACACAGCTGGGAAGTGTCTGAGGCCGGATTTGAACCTAGGATCTCCCGTCTCTAGGCCTGGCTCTCAATCCACTGAGCTACCCAGCTGCCCCCTTTAAAGGAATTTTAAAAACACATTGAGAAGCTCACCAAGGCAAGTCTTTCCTGCTCTTCTGCCTTGGAACTTATACTGAGTATCGCTTCTATGACAGAAGGTAAGGGTTTAAAAAAAAGATAAGCAAGTTTTACATAAGAGATATTTTAAATTATATAATATTAATTCTATTTATGATATAAATAATTTTATATGTAAATATATATACATAGTTATAATAATAAATAAAAATTAAACAATAACTTGAAATTTAAATTAAAAAGAAAATAAACCCTCTTTGCAGGGATGGGGAATTTTGGGTATAGACTATTGCAAATACTGTCAGACATAGTGCATGTGCTTGGTTGATTTTGTCAAGCTGTTTCTTTTTAAAACATTTTAGGGATGTTCCCTAGATAGGGGAGTGGGAGGAATAGAATTAGAAAAGAAGTTGATGATATAAAAATAAAAGCAATGATTTGTGTGCACGTGTGTGTGTTATTGGTCACTGACACAGAAGAATGAGTGAGTTCTAGGCCCTTTCTGAAAGGAAATTTCCATTGAGGAGAAAAACCAAGAGAGCCCTGGAAGTCTGGGGGAAGGGGTGAGGGTGGAGGGAATGGAGGAAGGTCTCAGAGTTCAGAGGTCTTTGCTGGGGACTTGTTAACCTTTCAGATTAGGCCACTATCTTGACTTTCCTCTGCCTTTCTGGGAAATTGGAATGTGTCGGGGTTTTTCCCCTGTGGTGTCTGGGTTTTGTTTTTGTTTCATTCTTTTCTCAGCCTGGTTTTGGTTTGGATTCTGGCCCTTTGTGCTGCCTGGGAATCTTTGGCCCAGCCAGGTCATTCTCTCTTTCATGACTTGCACGTCCCCTTCCCACAAAGTAGTAGCCTCCGTCCCCTGCCCTGCCCTTCCCAGTTGACAGAGTTCTTTTATTTTTTTTAAACCTCAAAGCAAAAATATTTAATTAAGTCATGAAAAAAAATGCCACATATTACTCCACATACAAATGAGTTCAATCTCCTTTACCTACCCACCTGGAGGAATGGGATGGAAATCTCTTGGGAGAAAGGATACAGGAAGATATAGGGATGGAACTGTCAATTGATATCTTCCTGTCTGTTCTTTTTGTTTAAATTATTTAATTTAATTTTAATTTAATTTATTTATTTTCCCAGTTTACAGAGTTCTGACTAAGCAGGACCCCGCATTATATTGCCCAACAAAGTGAGATATACATAATATATATATATATATGCATATATGTATAATACTGAAGAGGTTAAGAGGATAGGATCGTAAGAAGTTGGAGTTGGGAAAAGAGAAAGAATTAGGTGCTCAGTCAGAATTGTTTAGGAGCCGTGTATGATTTTATCTTATTTTTTCTTTTAATAATCTTTGCTTTCTCTCTTAATAACAACTCTAAGAACAAAGGGCAAGGGCTAGGCAAATGGGGGTGACTTGCCCAGGGTTACACAGCTAGGAAGTATCTGAGGTCACATTTGAACCCAGGATTTCTAACTCCAGGCCTGGCTCTCTATCTATTCAGCCACCTGGCAGGCTTTGGATTCTAATTTTCTCCTGAGCTTTCCAGCCTTCTTTCTCCTGCCATAATCTAAGGGTTCTCTACCTTGTCTGTGTCATGGACCCCTCTGACAGCCTGGTAAGGCCTTCTCAGAATAATATTTTTAAAAATAATTGAAAATGTTAAATTTTAACTAAAATTAGGGTTAGTGAAGGTTAGTGAAAAGAATTTAATTAGTTTCCCATCCAAGTTCTTACACCCTGATATAGAGCATCTGACTTGAAACAGAGAACTTCAGCCACAGTTCCTTGAGGCCTGGAAGGCCTTTGCTGAGGCCATCTTAGCCATGTCATGCTCCTGGGCAGGCCTGAGCCTGAGCTTTCTCACCCAGGTACCTGGGCCTCTGGGCTAAGTTCAGCCCCACCAGGGCCCCAAGTCCCCTCTCTGCAGTGGCTGTCTCCATTCACCTGTTCTGCAGGGAACAGGGGCCTCGAGGCCCCAGCAGGCCTGAAGCCTCACGGCCTCCTTCGGAATTCCAGCCAGCTGCCTCATTCCAGCCTGGAGGGATCCGGTATCACAGAGACTCATGGAAAAAGTGAACTTCTGTGCTTCCCATCCCATCCGTACCACTGGCAGGGAAACTTTGACTGCAGCCAGCTCATTAAAAAGTGGCTTAGGAGAAAAACATTTCCATTGAGCCTTCCTGTGCTAAGAAAGAGGCCCTGTGTACAATCTGGCACCCACACGTGTATGTGCGGGAAACGGAGAAAGTGTGTGTGTGTGTGTGTGTGTGTGTGTGTGTGTGTGTGTATGTGTGTGTGTGTGTGTGTGTGTGTGTGTGTGTGTGTGAAGGGCAGTGTCTACACACAAGAAACTGGGGATATGCAAGCAAGGGCTCCTTGGAGGAGAGATCCCTGACTAGGGCTGGGAGTGAGGATATAGGGGGACAATGATTGGGGGGAGAAGGGAATTGTTTTCTTTTTTTATGACATCAAGTAATTTATGTAAATGCAAAACTAGGTAATTTTTTTTCTTATATATCTTACTAATACATGTAGAACCCAGTGGAATTTTGTCAGCTCCAGGAGTGGGGAGGGAAGAGGGAAAGAACATGAATCATGTAACCTTGGAAAAATATTTTTTAAAAAATAAAATAAGAATGATATTTTAAAATAAAATTAAAATGTATCTTATAAGTACATCACTTTTTTTCTTTTTTTACATTTATTTTATTTTATTTTAAAATATTTTTTCCCATGGCTACATGATTCATGTTTTCTCCTTCCCCTCTTCCATACCCCCCAAGGACATCACTTTTAAAATTTTTTTATCTTTATTTTATTTCAATAATAAATTTACATACAAGTTTTCCAAAGTTACATGGGAGTCTGTTTTCTTCACTCTTGTGGGTCCCAGATCTAAGAAAGTCTTCCCTTTTCAGTTCATAAAAATGTCTTTTCATTCACATAAGAAAGAGGTACCACGTAACTAGAATAACTAGGGGATAGAGTGAATAGAGCAATGGACTTGGAATCAGGAAGATTCCTCTCCCTGAGTTCAAATCTAGCCTGGCTGTGCAACCCCTGGGCAAGTCATTTATCCCTGTTTGCCTCAGTTTCCTCATCTGTCAAATGAGCTGGAGAAGGAAATGGCCAACCACCCTAGTATCTCTGCCAAGAAAACCTCAAAATGAGGTCATAGAGAATCGGATATGACTGAAAAACGACTGAACTTCTTGAAATTAGTTACTATAGGTTTTCAGTCCTATGCTGGGCTCTAGAAGGAGCTCAGTAAATACTTTAAGTCAGAAGCCCTGAGTTCAAGTACTGCCTCGCTTCACTTCCCACCTGTGTCACTTTGGACAGATTGTTTACCTTCTCTCAGCCTCAGGTCCTCCTCTGTAAAATGAGGGGCCCAAAATGGATGGCCTCCAGGATCCTTTGCATCTCTATAATCTACAGTCATACAACCCCATCCCAGTTCCCAGAGAGCTGCCCACATCCCAGGGAAGGCTTCTGGGGGATGCCCAGGGCAATGGAAGAGGATGTGGAAAGCAGGCATCCTGACTTCCCCCCTGCCTGTCTTCTCTCAGGGCCAAGAAAATGGCCCAGGCACGGAGAATCTGACTGCAGAGAGAGACAGCCAGGCCTTTAGACCTGGCTCTGCCCCCTCTCTAACCCTTCTTTCCTCATCTGTCAAATGGGGATAAAAATAAGAATAAAAACCGCATACCTTCCAAAGCTGTCATGAGGATCAAATGAGACCTGATATTTGAATTTGTTTTATTTGATATTTGAATTGTTTTATGCTATTTGATGGTTTTACTATATAAATGTCCGGCACTGAGAGGTGGTGGAGCTAATGAACGCTGGATGTGAAATCAGAAAGACCTAGGCTCAAATCCTACCTCAGATGCTGACTAAGCTGTGGGTCCCTGGCTTAGCCTCAGTTTGTTCCTCTCTAAAATGGTAATAATAGCCCCTACAGAGTTGTTGTGAGAATCAATATATATAAAGCATTTTATGAACTTTACAACTCTGTAAACGTTAACTATTATAGTTATTGTTTTTAAAGTCACCGACAACCTAGTTCTTTAAAAACAAAATAAACAACAAGAACAACAACAAAACCTTCTTACCTTCTATCTTAGAATCAACACTAAATATTGGTTCCAAGGCAGAAAAGGACTAGGCAATGGGGGTGAAGTGACTTGCCCAGAGCCACACAGCTAGGAAGTGTCTGAGGCCAGATTTGAACCCAGGACCTCCCAACTCCAGGCATGGCTCTCTCTGTCCACTGAGCTATCTAGCTGCTCCTGACTGCCCAGTTCTGAGACTCTCTTTCCTGGCTACTCCGTACTTCTCTCCGAATATTCTATAGAGTTCAGTCCAATTGGCCATTACCCATGCCTGGAATACTCTCCCTCTTCTCCTCACCTTCTTAGCTTCCTTCCAAGCTCAGTTCAAATGCCACCTCCTCCAGGAGACTGTCCCTGATCCCCCCAGCTGCCAGTGCCTCTCCTACCCTAGCAATTCTTTGTTCGATTTTTATATATTTCCTATCTGGCTAACTTTTTCTGTGTATGCGTTGTTTCCTCCAAAAGATTAGACACCTCTTGGGGACAGGGACTGTTATATTTTTGTCTTTGCATCCCACATGCCCAGCACAGTGCTGGGCACATAGTACATAATGAATGCTTGGTGACTGATGGACTAAGCCACCACAGGGTTGTTATGAGGATAAAATAGTATAAAAGACCTTACCAGCCTTAAAATACTAAATAAATATGAGTTGCCGTATTGTTGACATTATTTCGGGAACTCTCTCCTCGGCAAGACCAGAGCCAGAGCCAACATGGGGCACACAGGATTGAAACATAGGAGCCTTACGAGCCCACCCTCTTCTTTTATAGTGGAAAAAAATCAAGACCTAGAGAAGAAAATGACTCATCCAGGATCACACAGCAAGTTCTTGGCAGAATGTAGTTCTCAGGGAGCAGGAGATGGAGAACAGGCTGATATTTTTCCAACGCCAGCTGAGGCAGAGTTTCTAGCAGCCCTCCACCAGATGGGCAGTGTCTGAAATAATTCTATTGATTTCCATGCCTGATATGGCTGTGATCGCTGGGCCCGCCCTACCCCAAGAGTAATGAGGGCCAAAGCTGAGGAGAAACACCCATACTGATTTATCTAAATACTCCCTAGTTCACCCTGGAACTGGCAGATTGTATCAAGGGCCCAGGAACAGGGCTTGAACCTCCTGGGTTCCCTTTGAAAGAAAAAGCATTTAGCTGCCAGGAACTTGGAGGATGGAGACCAAAGCTGGGGGCTTTTTTCAGTTGTTATTATTTAAAATAAATCATCCTAGATGATCTCTAAGGTTCTTTCCAATTCTAAATCTTATAATCCTATGATCTGAGAAACAAGAGGTGTAGGTCCAGCCTGGGCCAGGAACTGTTTTTGAGTCATAAAGCAATAGAAAAGCATGTCCCACCTGGGTCCATGAAGGGGAAAAATGTGTAATAAGTCTGGAATGGGAGGCTAGAGGCAAGCTGTAAAGGTTTTAATAGTAAATTATATTATTATCCCCATTTTATAGATAAGGAAACTAAGTCTGAGTAAGACTCATTGAGTAATAACGTTCCCAAGCTCATACAAGTATCTGAGGTGGGATAAGAAAGAAAGAAAGAAAGAAAGAAAGAAAGAAAGAAAGAAAGAAAGAAAGAAAGAAAGAAAGAAAGAAAGAAAGAAAGAAA
>NC_058131.1:244145972-244184055 GCF_016433145.1 Gracilinanus agilis
GGAAGGAAGGAAGGAAGGAAGGAAGGAAGGAAGGAAGGAAGGAAGGAAGGAAGGAAGGAAGGAAGAAAGAAAGATCAAAGATACCTTGGGCATTTCGCCTACATACCCAATCCCCTTGCCTTTTGGGACCTCTTTCCTCCTGGTAAAATCTTGAAGTCCTAGAATATTAAAGCTAGAAGAGACCTAAGGGTCATCTAATGCTAGAGCCAGAAGGGTTCTTAGAGATCATTTAGTTCAACTCACTCATTTCATCAAAGAAAAAAACAAACCAAGGCCTGGAAAGGAGCGACATACTCACAGATATAGATCGTTTGTGGTTATTATTATGTCTTCATAGCAACAACCTACTAAGTATTCCTTACCAGATAACAATGATGCTCACAGTAACTTACATTTCTGCGGGGCAGCTAGATGGCACAGTAAATTGAGTGCAGAGCCCAGACTCAGAAAGACTCATCTCCTTGAGTTCAAATCTCATCTCAAATCAGACACTAGCTGTGTGACCCTAGGCAAGTCACTTAAAGCTGTTTGCTTCAAGTTTCCTCATCTCTCAAATGAGCCAGAGAAGGAAATGGCAAGCCACTCCTGTATATTTTGCCCCCCAAAACCCAAATGGAGTCCCAAAGAGTCAGACACGACTGAGATACGACTGAGTGACAAAAACAACAAGCGACACATTTGTATTATGTGCTACGGCTTACACGGCTATGTGACTTGGGACTTCTCTATAAAAGGGAAGAGTTCTAGGTGCCGGGTCAGCCATTCCGTGTCTTACACGGATCACCAGAACTGGGGGCTCAGAGGGTGTCTCCTCTAGGCCCAGCTCCAGCCTCAGGACCTATGTGACGTGGGGCAAGTCATCTGATTTCTCTGGGCCTCCATTCCCCCTGCTGTAGAATGATCTGGAGGGTCCCTTCCAGCTCTGAAGCCTACGGATGACCTCTGTGTTCTAAGGACTCTCCCAGCTCTGACCAATATTTTTTAGATTCTGCCAAAATAACATCCCTCTCAGCCAGCTCCCCGGGCTGCTGCACCCACCAGCTATTGCTTGACAAGGTGGTTTCTATGGGAAACCGAGGAGTTGGACTCAGCTCAGTGGGGCCTGCCTTATCTCTCCCCTGCCTGGAAGGATCTGGGGGAGACTTATCTTTCCGTGGGTGGGTAATTTCCAGACAACGGTGTGAGCAGGCGGTGAGCGAAAACCCAGAGATAAAGTCGAAGATTGGGTGCTGGGGGCCCTGACCCTGAGCTCACCCTCTGGGAGATCCCTCCATGAATTTCTTTTTGCCTCCTCGAGGGCAAACAGCTTGAGGAATGGGGGGAGAGGGGAGAGAGGAGGATTCAGGGGACAGGCTATTTGTAGACAGCTGGTGGGTGGAACAGCAGAGCCTGGCGGGCCTTAGACTTAGTCACATAATAGTTACTGTCCTTTCTGTTCCAAAATGAATTTCTTTGGGGACTTCAAACAGTTGGACTCTCTCCTGAGCCTCCTCATGGCTGGAACACTTCAGAATCTTTCTCTTAGTAAAGAAAAACCATGATGTACGAAACGATGGCTTCTCTTTTTCCCCTGGGCACTAAAGGATACTACCACGTCCTGTCTCTAACACTACCTCAGTGGATGACTTCAGACCAGTCATTTCCTCTCTTTGGCCCTCAGGATCACATCCACATACATATTTGACTATCTATTGTCTCCCTCCCTTTAGCCTGTGAGTTCTTCTAGCTGGGGAGAGCCTATCTTGTGCTTTTCTTTATGATCCCAGCCCGTCAAATGTTCTTCTTGTACAATCGTTCAATCGAGTCCAACTTTACATGACCCCACAGGGTTTTCTTGGCAAAGATCCTGGAGTGGTTTGCTGTTTCCTTCTCCAGTGTGTCCCCATTTTACAGATGAGAAACTGAGGCAAATTGGGGTTAAGTGACTTGCCCAGGGAAGTCAGATTTGATCTCAGATCTTCCTGACTCCAGACCCATTACCTAGTGTACAACAGCACCACCCAACTGCCTGTCAAATAGTAGATGCTTAATAAGTGCTTACTGAGGGGTAGCTAGAAGGTTCAGTGGATTGAGAGCCAGGCTTGGAGACAGGAGATTTGGGGTTCGAATCTGGCCTCAGACACTTCCTAACTGTGTGATCCTGGGATTAACCTCAATTGCCAAGCCCTTACTACTCTTCTGGTTGGTTCTAAGAAGGTAAGAATTTTTGAAAATTTAAAATTAAATAAATGCTTATTGACTAACCAACTGAGAGTCCACTGAACAAAATGGTGGAAGACTTGGGATCAAGCACCAGTTCAGCTGCTAAGACTGCCATGTGTCTTTGTACTCATTCCAAGGGGTCTCAATATCGTCTTCTATAGAATGATAGGATTGAATCAGTGATCACAGATATTACTGCTAACATTTTCAGACTCTAGGAACTCTCCCACTGATATTGTAAGTAATGGAGTCCATTTGAAAAAGCAGGAAGTAGAGGCATCAAGGTAGCTCAGTGGATAGAGATCCAGGCCTGGAGTCAGAAGGACCTGGGTTCGAATCTCACCTTGGACACTTCCTAGTTGTGTGACTCTGGGCAAGTCACTTAACCCCCATGGCCTAGCTCTTGCTGATCTTCTGCCTTGGAACCAATACACAGTATTGATTGATTCTAAGATGGAAGATAAAGGTTTAAAAAAAAAAATACTTACCTTCGGTCTTGGAACCAATACTGTATATTGGTTCCAAGGCAGAAGATCAGCAAGAGCTAAACCATGGTGGTTAAGTGACTTGCCCAGAGTCACACAGCTAGGAAGTGTCTGAGGCTAGATTTGAACCCAGGATCTCTCATCTCTAAGCCTGGTTATCTATCCATTGAGATACCTAGAAACACCCCACCCCCACCCCAATACTTTTAATGAAGAGGAAATTGAAAGCTACAGAAGTAAAGTGACTTTCCATAGACAGGAGCTGGCAGAGTTCAGAGCCAAATCCTGGTCCTCTGATTACAAATCCAGAGCTCTTTCCACTGTACCAAATTTCTTCTGATTTGAAGCACTGTTGTATGGAAAATGGCTTAGACTTGGTCCCAAAGGAGCTAGAAATCTAATAGAGACAGATTTTGGCTCAGTATCGGGAAATACAATTCCAGCTGTCCAAAAGTAGAATTGGCTCCCTTTGGAAGTAGGGACTTTGCTCCCACCAGAGGTCCTTCAGTCATATTTAGGATGACTATTCGTTGAGGAGGGTGTAGGAGGAATTCCTGTTTCATTAAGGGTGAGCAGGGCTAAGGAACCCCGAGTTCCCTTTCAGCTCTGAGATTCTGTAATAAGAGGCGAGCTCATGGCCCAACCTTTGTGAATGAATGACGTGTCATTCATCACAGTTTTCTAGCACCTTGTCTTGAGCCCTGCTTTGAAGAGAAAATGGGGGATTAGCTGGGGGAAGGGAGCAAGTTTTAATCTTCACTCTAACCCAAATATACTATGCTTCCATCTCTCCCTCGTCCTCCTTCCTCTTAAACCTATTCATGTTCTTTATTGTGACTCTCAGTCCTTCTGTCCTTCAGTGTTCTCCCAGGCCATCGCCTCCCTATCTAGTTTTACTTTCCTTCTTTCCTGATCTGGACTCTATAATTAACCACTTCAAATATCTGCCACCCTCTACACTCGAATTCCTTACCCGTTTGGTAAATTCCATCATCACTCAAGCTTTGCCAAACCCCAAGCCTAGATTATTCCCACTATCCACTTTCTCTGTTCCTATGCCTATGCTCTTGAAGAGTAATGGAATAAGTCATACAACTATGCTGATTTGATCCACACAAATTTATACTATCTAATGTCAACTGGGCAGTTGACTGGAACAAGGCAATCCTTTTGTAGCTCCCTAGTTGGTCTTATTTTTTAAAAACTTTATCTTTCGGGGCAGCTGGGTAGCTCAGTGGATTGAGAACCAGGCCTAGAGACGGGAGGTCCTAGGTTCAAATCTGGCCTCAGACACTTCCCAGCTGTGTGACCCTGGGCAAGTCACTTGACCCCCATTGCCTACCCTTACCACTCTTCTGCCTTGGAGCCAATACACAGTATTGACTCCAAGACGGAAGGTAAGGGTTTAAAAAAAAAAAAAAAAAAAACTTTATCTTTCATCTTACAATCAATACTGTATATTGGTTCCAAGGCAGAAGAATGGTAAGGGATAGGTGATGTGGGTTAAGTGACTTGCCCAGGGTCACACAGATAGGCAGTGTCTGAGGCTAGATTTAAACTGAGGACCTCCTGTCTCAAAAGCTTAGCTCTGAATCCACTGAACCACCCAGCTGCCCCCCATCCCTCTGCCAACTGATTTTTTTTAAAAATCACATTTCCTATTAAAATTTCCAATTTTTTTTCCTGTCCTCAAACCTCTTTTATCTTCTCTCGACTGAGGGCTTGTAACTTGAGCCAGCTCTGCCTCAACTGTTTTATTGCAGATTGGACAGACTTTTGGTATTACAATCCTAATGTAAATCCTAGACCCAATCCCTGTCCCTTATTATGTGTCAGGCATTGTGCTAAATGTTGAGGGTACAAAGAAAATGGAGGTGGGGAAAAGGTTCCTTCCCTCTAAAAGTTTACATTTTAGTGGGGAAGGATCATAGATGTAAATGTTTATATATGAGATATAATATGTTCAAAGTAGATGAAATAATAGCCTTAGAAAGGGAAAGTACTAGAAGTTAGGAGGAAGGAAAAGACATCCTGCAGGAAATGGGAATTAAACTGTTCTTAAAGGAAGCCAAAGATAGTTTAGAGGCCAAGGTGAGGAGAAAGAACATTCCAGACATGGGAACAGTCACTGCAAAGGCTTAAAAATTGGAAATGAAAAGTCATTTGCAAGGGACAGCAAGAAAGCAGATGTTGCCACATTGTAGAGTTCATAGAAGAAAATAGCATATTAGAATTCTTGAAATGTGGGAAGGGGGCCAAGAAGTGAAAAGCATTAAAAGCAAAAAAATAAAAGTTTATATTTAATCCAATAGGGAACTAATAGAGATTATTGAGTAGGGGAGGCAAGAGGTAACATTGTCAGTTACCAATGATCTCTTAAATGCCAAATCCCATGGTTTTTTCTTAATCCTCATCTTTGTTGACTTCTCTGCAGCATTTGATTCTACCGAATTCCTCTCCTCCTACTCTCTCCTCCCTTCGTTCTTTTTTATTCTTAAACCCTTAACTTCTGTGTATTGGCTCCTTGGTGGAAGAGTGGTAAGAGTGGGCAAAGGGGGTCAAGTGACTTGCCCAGGGTCACACAGCTGGGAAGTGTCTGAGGCCGGATTTGAACCTAGGACCTCCCGTCTCTAGGCCTGACTCTCAATCCACTGAGCTACCCAGCTGCCCCCTCCCTTCGTTCTTGATGACATTGCTCTCTCTTGGTCAGTGATGGTGAACCTATGGCACAGGTGCCAAAGATGGCATGCAGAGCTCCTTCCCACCCCCAGAGTTCTTTACTAGAAAGGCAGAGGGCTTCGGGCAGGACTGCTCCCTTCTGTCTTTCCACCATGCCTGACAACATTTGTTCACATTCCCTGCCCCACCATCCAGCAGCCTAATGGAAGCACTTCCTCCCTCCCCTGTATGGGGTATGGGGTGGAGGCATGCCTGGCACCTGGTGGAGGGCAGGCATGGCATGTGGTCTGGGGGGGGGGGCCTGGCACTCCATCTCTAAAGGATTGCCATCTCTGCTTTAGTCTTACCTGTCTGGCTGCTCCTTCTGTCTCCTTTGCTGGATTGTCATTCATATCCCACCCCTATGGCTATTTTCCCAATCTCTCTTCTGAGTTCTAGGCTTTCATTGCCAATTATCTCCTGAATATTTCCACATGAGTTCCCTGAAGGCACCACACACTCAGTAGGTCCAAAATAGAATTCATTATCCTTCCTCCCAAACTCATTCCTCTTCCTAACTTCTCTGTTTCTGTTAAGGACATGATCATCCTTCTGGTCACTCTGGTTAAGAAAAAAAAAGAAAACCATGAGTCATTCATAACTCTCTCCTCCCTCACCGCCCCATATTTAACTGGTAATTCAGTTTTTTCAGTTCTACCTTCATATGATCTCATATCCATCCTCTTCACTAAAACAGCCACTGTTCTATTCCAGGTCCTTATGACCTCTCACCTGGAGAGACTCCTAAGGGATCTCCCCTCTTTCAGTCTCCCCCTCTCTAGTTCACCCTCCAAAAAATGGCCAACCAGTTATGCTTAAATCATTGTCTCACCATGTCACATCCTTTCCTGAGAACCTCCAGAGGTTTCCTATTACCTTTAGGATAAAACACAAAATCCTGTTTCATATTTAAAGCCCTTCTCATTCTGGCACAAGCCTACCTTTCCAGCATTATTGCTCACTACTCCCCTTAATGAGTCAGCTTAAATGGCTCAGTGGATAGAGCACCCAGTCCTGAGTCAGAAAAACCTGAGGTCAAATCTGGCTTCAGACATTTATTAGCTGTATGACCCTAGGCAAGTCACTTAAACCTGTTTGGCTCAGTTTCTTCATCACTAAAATGAGCTAGAGAAGGAAATGGCAAACCACTCCAATGTCTTTGCCAAGAAAACTCCAAATGGGGTCACAAAGAATCAGACACCACCAAACAACAACTCTCCTTCATGCAATTATCTTTTAACCTTGCTGTTCCTTATGTAGGCTATTACACTGTCCATTTCTGTGCCTTTGTATAAATACCGTATTTCCTTACCTTTGCTACAAGAATTCTTAATTTCCTTCAAGGCTCAACTTGAGGGTCCTTCTCACACAAGATTTCTCTTGAGCCCTCAATGATTGGTGCCTTCCTTGCCCAGAAATTACTTTGCACCTATTTTGTATGCCTTTTTGTTGCCTAGCTGTGTTCTCATTTCCTCTTAATCTGAATGCAAGCTTCCTGAAGGCAGGCACTATTTTTGTCTTTGTCTCCCTAGTACCAAACAGAGTCCCTGGCACAAAGCAGATATTTATTTAATAAATGCCTATTAGATAAACGAATGCACTTTCAGTGAAGCTATGAAATGATCTACCCATTCTGGAAAGCAATTTGGAACGGTGCCCCAAAAAGCCCTTTACACGTGTATATCCTCTGACTCGAAGGTATCTCTACTAAGTCTACACTGCAAAGAGATCAAAGAAAGAGGAAAAGGACTCATCTATACAAATATATTTGTGATATCTTTCTTTCATGGTGGCAAGCCCTTAGAAACTGAAGGGGTGCCCATCAATTGGGGACCGGCTGAATAAGATATGACATAAGAAATGATGAAGGAGATGAGTTCAGAAAAGCCTAGAAAGACTTGTATGGACTGATGCAAAGTGAAGTAACCAGAACAATTTATACAATAACAATATTGCAACAACAAACAACTCCGAAAGACTTAGGAACTCTAATTAATACTGTGACCAACTCCAATTCCAGAAGTGTTCAGGATGAAACATGTTATTCTCCTCCTAACAGAGGTGATAGACTCAAAGCACAGATTTAGACACACACTTACTGCATATTGTATATATGTACATAGATACATAGAGCACCTAAGAGGCACAGTAGAGAGTGCTGGGCCTGGAGTCGGGAAGACTCATCTTCCTGAGTTCAAATCTGGCCTCAGACCATTATTAGCCATGTGACCCGGGACAAGTCACTCACTTAACCTCGTTTTCTTCAGTTTCCTCATCTATAAAATGAGTTGGAGAAGGAAATGGCAAACCACTCCAGTATTTTTGCCAAGAAAACCTCAAATGGGGTTATGAAGAGTCAGATATGACTCACAACAACAACAAAATACATACATGTGTGTGTGATATGTGTTTATGTAGGTATACATATATATGGATTTGACTAATGTGGCCATTTGTTTTACTTGCCTATACATGTTTGTAATAGGTTTTGTCACTCTTACATTCTCCAAAGAAGATAAAGGGGAGATGGGAGGGAGAGAATTTGAACTGAAAATAAAATAAAATTGAATTTTAAAAATGATCTTAAGTGCTTGTTGAATGAATGATCGCAGTTTTGTGAGAGGCTGCCATTTTACTTGAGAAATCAAAGAATCAGTGAATCCCAGAGTTAAAGGGGGTCTCAAGATTTATTTGGGCCTCTCTGGAACAGAATTCAATTAAAGTTAACAAATATTTATTAATTGTTTACCACATGCAACATACTGAACAGAAGTCCCTTCTACAATATCCCAGAGGAATGGCCATCAAACTTCTGCTCTGAGCCCCTCTGGCAGAGGAGGACCCCATGCCCCCTAATGGCAGCTCATGTATAACTCTAATTAAAAAGCATTTCCCTTCTAAATCTGTCTCTGCCTAGTCCCTAAATCTGCTTGCCATCCTTTCCCATTGCTAGGTTTTTTTCAAAAGAAAAACACGAAAGTCAAATGAGGGACCCAGCATCTCTGATTTCCTCTTAGCTTGGATGTGTCTTTGGCCAACGGTTTCCTTATATTGCTTCACCAGGAAATTCTCAGCTACACTATTGTTAATGATGTCTGGGGCCTTGTGCCAAGCACCAGGAGGCACACCAAGTTGTGAAAGACATTGTCCTCAACCTCCAGCACCTTTCGATTTTATTAAGAGGAGATAAGACAAACTGGTCAATATTGACAATCTCTGGCAAAAGGTGCCAAATGCCACCGGGGTGGTACAGTAAAAAATACAATAGGAGTCCAGAGGAGGATCCCTTCAAACTGGGGACAGGAAGGAGAGGGTTTTAGAAGGCATCAGGGAAGGTCTTTTAGGAGCTAGTACTTGGACAAAGCCATGAAGGATGAAGACACTGAAAGGTTAAAGTTGGAATTAAAAAGGTGGGTATTTCAGGGGGAGGGAAAAAACTGCATGCTCAAAAGTCTAGAGTGGGAAAGCAATGTTTAGAGTACAAATAGGTGGCACAGTGGTTAGAGTTCCAGTCCTGAGTCAAGAAAACTCATCTTCATGAGTTCAAATCTGATCTCAGACATTTACTAGCTGTGTGACCCTGGTCTAGTCATTTAACCCTAGTGGCTTCAGTTTCCTCATATGTAAAAAGAGCTAGAGAAGGAAATGACAAACCACTTCAAGTATCTTTGCCAAGAAAACCCCAAATGGAGTCATGAAAAGTTGGGCACAACTAGATAAAAACAAAAAGTTCAACTTGTCTGGGTTACAGGATATCCATTATGGCTCTAGATAGAATAGCTTATACCATTCCTTCGGGCATCGTGTTGCAGAAGGAACTCTTGAACTGTAGTCCAAATGATCTGGGTTTCAGTTCTTGCAGTCACAAACTTTATGACAGTGGGGAAGTCATTCTTCCTCTTGTCACCCAGTTGTTGTTTTTTTCATCTGTAAAATGAGTGAGTTGGCCTAGATGGTCTCTAAGCTTGTCTCAGGCTTCAGATCTTCTAATCCAATAATTTGTTTGACTTTAATCAAGTTACATGAAGTCTCTGAATCTCAGTTTTCTCATTGATAAAATAATGATAATGCTTGACAAACTTTCACAGAGTTGCTGAAAGAATTTTTAAAACTTAAAGTATTATATGAAGATGAGTTATTAATATTATTTTTGTGTTAGTATCATTGTTATCGTTAACAAAATCCAAAGGATGACTACAGAAGGTGAATGATGGTCAAGAACCCTTTTCACAAATGCTCAGTTGAAGGCGTGGTTATGGAGTTAATGGAGAAGTCTGGACTCTTAGGTACTGATCCATGTTCTGGGTGGCTATCATTCCTATCCTTACTCCTATGCCTCAGTCTCCCGTTCTGTAAAATGAGTCACTGGTGCTCATTCTCTCCCCAGAGAGGACGAGGGAACTGTGAGACCTGGGATAGTGACCCGCACAACAGACACAAATGAAGAAGCATCAAGTTAGAGAACAAAACAGGCTGTCTTACGGCCATGACCAGCAGTCACCTGGCTGCAAAAATGTCCATAGCTGATGACGATCAGATTTGGCTGTATCTCTGAAACAGGATCAGGTACCAGGAGAGTTGGTCTTATCATAACCAAAAAAACTTTCTCAAAGCACAGGGGTCCAAGAAGGGCTGACAACTCAGAGCAGAAAAAGAAGCAAAATTCCCAAGCTCCCCCCCAGGCCAAGGTGACCGTGCAGCTCCACAGAGCTCCACAGAAAACAGGATACAGTCACCCCAATAGTTATGGAGCCCTGAACTGGGAGGAGAAAGAAGGTCTAGCCTCAGTGTAGCAACTGTGAGCGTGAACCCCCCTCCCTTTCATGATTATAATAGTATTAGCTTTTATGATTATTTTTTATAACACAATCATTAGTTAATAGTCAAATAGTATAATTTGCTGAGAAAATATATAGCTTGGGGTGGTATTAAATCTTGCTGACAAGCACTTTGACCTTAAGCCTGTAACCCAAAAGTTTCTACCAAGCCCACCACACCCTGTAAGCTCAGGACAGTCAGTAGGGAGGTGGAGGCCTGCTTTGGGGTTCAAATATCAGTCATTCAACTGCTGACTCCTAGTATTTCATAATAATTGTCAGCAGAAAAACAATGAGCCCCCATCCCCTTATTGCAGAGGCCTTGGAAAGGTCAACCATAAAAAGCAGACATGAGCTACCACCCATAGTCATAATTTTTGTACTTTCCAGCTTATTCAGCACTTGCGACATCAGTTAGGAGCTGCCTATGTGAAAGATATGTCCATCTATTCTATTTTAATTTTGTACTGTATCACTTTGTCACTATGTCATAAGATTTCTCTCTGTAAAAACAGTCTATCTCCTAAGGCTCAGGGTCTTTGGTCTTGACCCTGACCAGAGTCCGGCTCTATTGTGAGCCTGACCACCTCACAATAAACTTGCTTGGAGACTGTACTGGTGTGACAAGTTTTTGACACACAACAAAATTCCTGAGAGACCATAATCGAGCCATTTTCCCCTCTCTGAACCTTGGTTTCCTGTTCTATAAAATGAAAGCATTGAACTTCTCTCCTTTCTTCAAAATGGCAAAAGGTCTCTGGGAGTTAAAAACTATATATTCAATTGTATCTGTTAGTTTTGCTGTGTGTGTGTTATTGTTGGTTTTTTTTAAACTCTGACCTTCTGTTTTAGGATTAATTCTAAAACAAAAAAGGGTCAAAGGCTAGGCCACTGGGGTTAAGTGACTTGCCCAACATCACATAGCTAAGAAATGTCTGAGATTAGATTTGAACTCAGGTCCTCCCAACTCCAATCATGGTATTACCTAATTGGCCCTCTTTTTTTATTCTTTATTACAAGGAGTGGTTCACTGTGTATGGGAAGAGAGGTGGATATATTTTGATATTAAGGTGATATAAAATCAAAAAACATCAATAAAAATTAATATCTAAATTCTAAAAAATAATTTATTGAGCACATTGGACTCAATTATCTCTAAGGTCCTTCCCAGGCCTAACCTTTTATGTTCTATGTTTAATGTCCTTTCTAGCTCTAATATTCCATAATCCAAGTTCTCTTCCAACATGAGTATTCTCTGCTCTTACTCCAGAGCTAGTATTCTTTCTATTGTACTCATTCCACTTCAAGAACTAGTCAAAATCCCACATTTCAGAAAAGAAAAACTGAGATTGATGTTAAGTCATTTGTCCCAAAAGGCAGAGCTGACTTTAGCTCATATCTCCTGACTCCCAATACAATGACCCTTCCTCTATGCCAAAGGTCATCCTTTATTTTTAGCTATTTCCCTTTTCCAAGACTATTTTCCAATAGGAAATGGCTTTGAATTTTGTAAATTCCGTGTCAACAAATAATAGATTTAATTAAAACCCTGGTCCCTGGGGAAGGCCCAGGAACAAGGAGGGTCACGAATTCATTAAATAAATTCATTAAACCTCCTGAGGGTCAGGTTCTCCGCTTAGCCATTTGGAAGAGGCAGGAGGAGACTTCATTCCAGTCCTCCAAGAGCTGACAAGGAAATGAGGTTCACACAAAGAATGGTAACTTGAAATCCCTGATGATGATCTCTGCTAATGGCCCAGGGAAGGTCCTGGAAGAGGTCTGGAGTGAGAAGAATGGGTAGGTTATGGTGACCTGGCCTGGAGGGGAAGACCTTCCTGGAAGGAGTAGTTGCTGGAGTTTGGCCTCAGAAGGCTGGGCAGGAGGCATAGAGGCCAAGCACTGTAGAAGGACCCCTCAGGTAGGGAGAAGAGTGAGCAAAGGAAGGGAGAAGCTGTGTTTTGGAAAGAGGAAGCTTTCCTGGCTGTGGTTCTGTTAGCAACCATGGTTTAGAACAGGTCATGGGAGACACAGTGTGGTCTCACAAGAGGACCTTGGGCTGGAAGTCAAGAAACTGGCCTAGGAAACTGACCTTGCCATCTACTAGGAAGGTGACCTTATCTGCAAGCCTCAGCTTTCCCTTCTGTAAAATGAGAGGGTAGAGGTGGGGAGCTCTAAGCACTGTCCCAATGGTAGCACCATGGATAGAGGACTGGGTCTAGAGTCAAGAAGACACATCTCCCTGAGTTCAAATCTGGCCTCAGACACCTACTAGTTATGTGACCCTGGGCAGGTCACTTAGCCTTGTTTGCCCCAGTTTCCTCATCTGTCAAATGAGCCGGAGAAGGAAATGGCAAACCACTCTAGTATCTTTACCCAGTTGGGGCCACAAAGAGTCAGAGTGGTCCAGTGGATTGAGAGTCAGGCCTAAAGACAGGAGGTTCTAGGTTCAAATCTGGTCTCAGACACTTCCCACCCTAGGCATGGCCTAGCCCAGTGGTTCCCAAACTTTTTTGGCCTACCACCCCCATTCCAGAAAAAATAGCCCCCTGGAAATTAATTTTTTTTTAATTTTAATAGCAATTAATAGGAAAGATAAATGCACCTGTGGCCATCACCACCCTCCTGGATCACTGCAGCACCCACCAGGGGGCGGTGGCACCCACTTTGGGAATCACTGGCCTAGCCCTTACTGCCCTTTTTTTGCCTTAGAACCAATACACAGTAGTGATTCTAAGACAGAAGTTGAGGGTTTAAAAGAATAATAATAAAAAGAAATTTTAAAAAGAAATCCTTAATTGTAAAAAAAAAAAAAAGTAAAAGACTGCCCTTGGACATAATTTCTATCATTCCTATCAATCTTAACATAAGTCAGGGCAATGCTGATACTACCATGTTAAACTTTCTAGATATTAAAGGGACATCCGGAAAAATGTGGGCAACTAGCTGGCAAAGTGGATAAAGTGCCAGACTTGGAGTCAGAAAGACTTATCTTCCTGAGTTCCAATCCAGCCTCAGACATTTACTAATTGTGTTGCCCTAGAACAAGTCACTTAACTCTGTTTACCTCAGTTTACTCATATGTAAAATGAGCTGGAAAAGGAAATGGCAAACTACTCTAGTATCTCTGCCAAGAAAGTCCCAAATGGGATGACAAAGAGTTGGATATGACTGAACAGCAAGTAAATATATATGTGTTTTAATACACACACATGCATATGTACCATGTGTATGTATGTATGTGCATATAAAGATATCCTTTAATTATTTATTTGTGAGCTGAATATAACAGGTGTGAAGAGCACACAGCCCATGTGTATTAGCTTGCAGGGTCCAGTGTCTAACGACCCTCACTGAAATGTCTCTCAACCTCAGTCTTCCTCTTGACTCTTTGCTATATTTTACATTCATTAATCCCAGGGTCTGTAGAGAACTAGGGGTATGTTGGATAATTTATCTTCCATTAATATTTTTACAATATTTTCTCATTAATTAATTAGCTTGGACATCTACTCCAATTTGTGAAATATTAATTATTTGGTGGTCTAGGAAAAAAACCATCATTTTCCCATTAGTGATATTACTCTTATTTATTTTTAAATATATCATAATTATAAAACACATAAATTATTAACAAATGAGAGGAATAATAAACATATAAAGACAGGCATAAGCATTTATAATAGTTTACCTATGACCAGGGTCTCCACCAAAGTCACCACAAATCCTTTTAACAATAGTAGACTCTTTGATCACACAGTTCAATGGGGATCTGATTGGGGATGTTGACTGCAGGAAAAGAGGTCTCCTACTCCCTGCCAAATAGCTGTAAACAGTCAAAGAAATATGGCAACAATGATTGACTAGCATGAGGCCACCTTTCAAGTAAAACATACAGATTGCTCAGATTTACAGTAAGGAGAAAAATCCTTTATCAAGTCTTCAGAGCAGTGATGGGCAACCTTTTGAGCTTGGTGTGTTAAAATTCACCAAAAAACCAAGCATAACTCAGGTGGTGTGTCACTTTGAGAAAAAAAACATAATTTTGTGATACTTATAGTTTAAATAACAAAAATGTATCATTGTAATATATAATTAATTATATTTAATAAACCAAAATAGATAAATTAATATAGGTAGAATTGTCATCTATAGTGCACAGAGTGACTACACTACACTATAGCAGATGTTTCATCCTTGTCATGTGGCCCCATATTTCTCTGTATGCAGTCGCATGCGGCCGCATGTCTTTGAAAATGGCTACATGTATCAGTGCTGACATGCATGTCATTGGCTTGCCATCACCACTTTATTTATTTATTTTTGAAGGGCCCTCACCTTACGTCTTGGAGTCAATACTGTGTATTGGCTCCAAGGCAGAAGAGTGGTAAGGGTGGGCAATTGGGGTCAAGTGACTTGTCCAGGGTCACCCAGCTGGGAAGTGTCTGAAGCCAGATTTGAACCTAGGACCTCCTGTCTCTAGACTTGGCTCTCAATCCACTGAGCTACCCAGCTGCCCCCTCCATCACCACTTTAGACATAACTATGGTCCTTGGTTAAGAGTCTCTGAACAGGAAGTACAGGTGGTTCAGGTTCATGGCCACAAAGGACTAGGTTCAAACAATACCATGCCAGTTTCCACACAATCCCTCTTTGACTTCTGTGCAGAAATAGCAAAATTTGACTGAAAATTGCCCTGGTTATTTAATATATCATTAGCATTCCATTTACACTGTGGTTTTCTTTCCCACCTCCCACCCCCCAACTAAACACAACTAATCAGTTATAAGTCTGAAGCCCAGATCAGGCTATCAGTGGTTGTTTGCTGAATGGAATCGGGTCCATATTTCTGTCATCCCTGTCCACAGGTCCTGCCTCCCACCTAACCCACGTCTCTACTATCCTACTCAGACTCAAGTCCACAATGCATGTCATTCATCCAGCAAAAGGTAGAGGGATTGGGGTAGGGGAGGGAAAGTGTGACAACACGGCTAAGTAGCTCCTTTGAGACTCATGGCGATGATGGACAAATGGAACAAAGGTGTAATGGAATAGAATGATCAGAACTACACAAAGCCACAGAGGAAGTAAGTAGCATAAATATGAGCCCCCCCCCACAAAAAAATAACCTATATCCAGGAGATTCTCAAATGATGTACGGATTTAAATTCAATTGGTTTTTGGATAGATGAAACATATATGAAATGTTATTTCAAGGTAGCACAAATATTATTATTCCCATTTTACAAAAGAGACAAAGGAAGCTCAGAAAAACGAAGGCACTTGCCCAAGGTCACGTAGTTAGTAAGCAGCAGAATCATCAATCAATAAATAAACATTTATTAAGCACCTACTATGTGCCAGACACTGTGCTAGGTGCTGAACCATGTCATGATCCCAAGCTCCTGGTTCCAAGTTGAAAGTGACCTTCACAGGTAGACTAGGAAAGAGAGATGACCTTGGTAGAGATCCATGGAAATAGGCTTTCATTTGGAATTCTGCCCATAGGCTCCTATATAATTTTATGTCATCTCCACATATGACAAGACAGATAAGATCATAGATCAGATATATTCACAGATATAGAGCTGGAAGAGACTTTAGAGGACATTTAATCTAACATCTTCATTTCTGAAGAAACTGAGGTAGAGCAAAGCTAAGTGGCTTGCCCAAATTCACTAGTAAGCCATCAGAGAGATTAGTATTTATGTCCTCTTACTCCTAAGTTGTTGCTTTTTTCTAAGGTCTAAGTTTCCCTTTCCGAAAGAAAGAAAAGATTCTAGGCTTTAATTTCCTTCTTAATAAAATGAGCATGTTAAACTAATAACGATCTCTAAGATGACTTTCAGATCTCATAGCCCATGGTCCATGTTCTAAAGTCCTTCCAATTCTGATATTTTCCAGGTCTGTGATCCTAGGATTTTCTATTTCTACATGTCTATTTTTGGAGATTCTAGAGACTGAGTGGTGTGGCCAAGGCTGTGCCAGAATCAACTTGAATGAGCTCATAAGAGCCTATTGTTAAATTTTCAGAGTGTACATTTATACCTTGTAAATTAGCAAATGCTACAAATCTGGGCTTGATATAAAAATATGTGTGTATTTATGTTTACATCTAAATATATTAATATTGTTTTGCTGATTGTTTAGACTTTAAAAGTGATAAAGAGACTATTAATAATGCACATTAAAACTTAAATGTGTGTTATATGTACATGTTTCTTTTCCTTACCAGCAAAACTTTGGATGTAGGTAAAAGAGTGGGGTATGTGAAGTCAGTGAATTTTGGGTTCGAATCACAGTTCTGATTCTTAATATCTGTGTGACCTTGCCCAAGTCACTTGACCTCTATAGATTTCAGTTTCCTTATCTGTAAAATGAAAGGTTTGAACCAAATGATCTTTCTACTCTAAATCTATGATCCTAAAATCCTATTTCCAGTTGAGGGTGATTTTCTGAACCCATCTAGCTCAGTCTCCTGTCTCCCTCTGCTGTTCAATGTGCACAATATTACAGTGAGGAGTCACCTGTCAGGGCTTTACTCTCCTCCAAGGCCATGTAGCCAGATCTTGGACCCCAGAAGGCTGGCCCAGGGAGAAGCTTTCTTATTAATGGGCATTGCTCTGAGGGCAGAGTCAGAAATCAGAATAACCCTGCCAGGTAAGTCAGCAGGCTTTCTCCATGAAGTCAGAATTGATGCTTAAATTATGGTACAAGGCTGTCTCTGCCTTTCCATCCCTCACCTGCTGTGCTCACTTTGGCCCTTATCACTCCATTCCTAGATTACTGGACCAGTTTCCTCTATGATGTTGTTGCTAGCATACTAGCTACTATGAAGAATCCTAAAAGTCGAGTTCAGGCCTCTGCTGATTTGGCCCTTAGCAATGGGCAGAAAGGGTAGAATTCTCCTCTCTCTCTGTCTGTCTCTTTCTCTCTGCCTCTGCCTGCCTGTCTGCCTGTCTGTCTGTCTGTCTGTCTGTCTGTCTGTCTCTCTCTCTCTCTCTCTCTCTCTCTCTCTCTCAGAATTTCATTCTTGAGACTTTCCCATTCCTCCTGGGTTAACTTCTGCAGAAATTTAGGCTATGAAATCCTACCTATCTCTTCTCTGAATTTTTCAAAATTTGTTCTCCCAAAATCTGAGGAACATGGCCAGAATGTTTAGCTTTCTTCTTTTTTTTTTTTATTACCAATTCTAAGATGAAATAGTCACCACTTCCTTACAAGATTCACTCCATCAGCCTGTCTCTTTCTAAGTCTCCCTTTCTCTGTCTCTATGTCTCTCTGTATCTCTGTATGCCTTGGTCTCTCTCACTCTCTCTCTCTCTGCCCCCTCTCCCTCCCCAAGACAGTCTATTCCACTTTGAGATAACTATTAGGAAATTTGGGGGTTTTTTCTTAGATCAAGCCTAATATACTACTGCCTATCCTTCATTTTTCCATCTTGTCTCCAAAAATAGCATGAGGGACTGACATGTTTTGCTACAATCTAGGTGAACTAGATCTATAACATTCCCTTAATCTGCCAGAAATGTCAAACTGTCATACCACTGAAACAACTTTAGAATGATGTAACAAAGACATAATGACTATTAATGATCACAACTTCTTTTTAAAATGGCCATCAATTATCAATAATATGGAAATAGGTCTTGATTGATGACATGAAGAAACCAGTGGAAATGTGCGTCAGCTACTGGGGTGGGGAGGAGCAAGAACATGAATCATGTAACCATGAAAAAAAAATTTTTTTTAAATAAAAAAAATTTTTTTAATGGCCATCAAGGGTGCAGCTGGGTGGCTCAGTGGATTGAGAGTCAGGCCTAGAGACAGGAGGTCCTAGGTTCAAATCTGGCCTCAGACACTTCCAAGCTATGTGACCCTGGGCAAGTCACATAACCCCCATTGCCTAGCCCTTACCACTCTTCTGCCTTGGAGCCAATACACAGTATTGACTCCAAGACAGAGGGTAAGGGCCCTAAACAAATAAATAAATGAACAAACAAACAAACAAACAAACAAACAAATAAATAAATAAATGAGTGGATGAATGAGTAAATAAATAAATAAATGAAATAAAACAAAATGGCCGTTAAGTCTAATTTCCCAAATAAGTAAGGAACTAAGTCAATTTTACAAGAAATCAAGCCATTCCCCAATTGACAAATGGTCAAGGGATACGAATAGGCAATTTTCAGATGAAGAAATCAAAACTATAAATAACCACATGAAAAAGTGTTCTAAATCTTTCCTGATTAGAGATATGCAAATCAAAACAACTCTGAAGTACCTCACACCTAGCAGAGTGGCCAATATGACAGTAAAGGAAAATAACAAATGTTGGAGGGAATGTGGCAAAATTGGGACACTAATGCATTGCTGGTGGAGTTGTGAATTGAACCAACTATTCTGGAAGGCAACTTGGAATTATGCTTAAAGGGCTTTAAAATATTGCATGCCCTTCTATCTAGCTATACCACTATTGGGTTCGTACCTGAAAGAGATTAAAAAAATGTTTGTACAAAAATATTTATAGCCATGTTTTTTGTAGTGGCAAAAAATTGGAAAATGAGGGGATGCCCTTCAATTGAGGAATGGCTGAACAAATTGTAGTATATATGATGGTGATGGAATACTATTGTGCTGAAAGGAATAATGAACTGGAGGAATTCCATGTGAACTGGAAAGATCTCCATGAACTGATGCAGAGGGAAATGAACAGGAGAACATTGTACACAGAAACTAAAACATTGTGAGTTTACTGTGCTACTAATAGCAATGCAATGATCCAGAACAATCCCTAGGGATTTATGGAAAAAAAATGCTATCCACATAGCATAGTAGGAATGCAGAAGAAAAACATATGATTTATCACTTCTTTATATAGGTATATGATTAGGGGTTTTGGTTTTAAAAGATCACTCTATTACAAATATGAATAATATAGAAATAGGTATTGAGCAATAATACGTGTATAATCCAGTGGAATTGTTTGTCAGCTCCAGGAGGAGGAAGGGAAGAAGGGAAGGAGAGAAAATAAATCATGTAACCATGGTAAAATATTCTTAATTAATTAATTACTTTAAAAAAAATAAAATTGTCATCAACCATCCCTCTGACAATGGGATTTTCTAGGACTAACCAACATATACTTCTCAGAATCAACTCTCTTTTATTAAAAACTGGGACCACATTTACCCTTTTATAATCCTAAAGCTTTCCTCTCTCTCTCTCTCTCTCTCCCTCTCTCTCTCTCCTTTCTCAGTATCTCTGTCTGTCTTCTCTCTGTCTCTCTCTTTCTCTCTTGGTCTGTCTCTCTCAGCCTCTCTCTGTCTCTCTACCTCTTTGTCTCTCTGTCTCTGTCTCTGTCTTTGTCCAGTTTTCCTGAGATCAATGACAATGACTTGTAATCACATTCACCACTTCCTTAACACCTTGGGATATAGTCCATCTGGATTGATGGCTTGCACATCGTTAGGACAGCTAGGAGCTTTCTTGTAATATCTCTACTTTTCTTGAGGTTTAAGTCTTTATTATCCATTTATGTTCTGATCTTCCCAGGCCAAAGATCATTCCCCTTGTCAGAGAAAACAAAAGTCAAATGAATAAAAGTTGAGTAGCTCTTCTTTCTGTCATCAGTTATCATCTTTCCATTCATCATCTTTCCATTATTTTTTTCCAAGAGTTTTTTAAATCCTTACATTTCAATGTTGGGGGCCACCCAGTAATCTTTTGCCTTATACAGCCAACACTGCCCAACAGTCCCCCCATCTAATTATGGCAGTAGCATCTGACAATTATGAAGAATTCAAAAAAATACTGGAGAACTTGTATGAATCAATGCAGAATGAAGTATGCAGAATTGGGTCTATACAATAGCCATATACAATGACTACAATACTAACAATGAACAGAATATTAAAAAGAAATTGAATTTGAAGTAATTATGATGAGCAATCTCAGTTCCAAAGAATAGATAACAAAGCATTAATTAATAATTCTTGGAAGAGAGGTGGGAGATGCTGGGTACAGGATATTATGATCAGAAAAAACCACTATGTTGGTTTTTGCCAAACTATTCCTTTTTTTTTTTTCAATGAAGGACTCAACATTTTATAGAATATAGAATAAATAATCTATAGAAAGAAGGACCATGGAACATCTGTTTTAATTTTTTTTAATGTCAATTGGCAAATTCCCCATACATCCACATCCATTTCTTTAAACAGTTCCCCCTTTTCCTCCATATCAGAACTATTTGTGTCCCCAGAATTTCACTTTTGAGACTTTCCTGTCCCTCCAGGATTGACTTCTCCTGTAAAATGTTAGGCTTTGGAATGCTACCTATCTGTTCTCTGAAACCTTTGAAATCTGTTCTCCCAAAGTTTGGGGTATATGCATGGACAGCATGTTTAGCTTTCTTCACTTGCACTTTCTTTATGATCCTGTCTTACAAGGCTGACCCCAATAGCCAATTCTTCCATACTGATGTGACTCCATCCCTTAATAGAAATTTCCCTTCTTGGTTCCTTCACGTTTTTTTGTTTGTTTGTTTGTTTGTTTGTTTGTTTGTTTTTTAAGATTTACCATCAAGAAGAGTGTTAAGAGCTAGGTTATTAGAGTTAAGTGACTTGCCCAGGTCACACAGCTAGTTTGAAATCTGAGGCCAGATTTAAACTGAGGACTTCCTGTCTTCAGGCCTGGCTCTCTATATACCGAGTCACTTAGCTGCCCCTTGGCTCCTTCACTTTTTGAAGGATGAGATTATCATTCAGACAAGTCAAGAAAATTAAGAGTTGCTCTACTTTTGGCAAAGAAGGCCAGCAGCTATCCAGATCACTGATGTACCTCGTCCTTATTTCATCATGCTTCTGTTCCAGGCTTGTGATGTTTCTCATACTCCTCACCACCTCACTTCTGTCTAGGGAGACTGCAATATACTCCAATGACAGGATCACTTCAGTTTCAATCTCCATTTATCTTCATCCAAATTCTGTTCATTATACTTCTCCCTTCTGGTTTCTAGATTCCCTCACTCCTAAATTTCCTCATTCAGCCATCTATTTTACCACAAAGTATATCATCGTGGGGCCAGCTATGTGGCTCAGAAGATTGACAGCCAGGCCCAGAGGTTCTGGGTTCAAATTTTACCTCAGACGCTTCCTAGCTATGCAACCCTGGGCAAGTCACTTAACCCCCATTGCCTCGCCCTTACCATCCTTCTGTTTTGGAACCAATTCATAGTATTGATTCTAAGACGGAATGTAAGGGTATTTTTTAAAAAAGTATAACATCTTCTTAATAGGCAAAATTAATCTATCTATCCCACCTTTTATCAATATTGCTCCTTCTGAATAAACACTCATCTTAGTTGCCTCTAAAATAATATGCAAATGTCTTTGTTTGACTAAAGCCCTAAATAACCTGGCTCCAGCCTACTTTTCCAGGCTAATTATTGCCCATGACTCTCCTCCATGGAGTCTACATTCCAGTTCAGTTTCTCTATGTGCTGTTCCTCATACGTGGCATTCCTTCCATCTCCCATTTTCCTGCCTTTGCACAGACTGTTCTGTTCCCTGTAATGAAAATGCATTCCCTCTTAATCTCACCTGCCTTCCTTCCTTAAAGGGCTAATCAACTGGTATCTTCTGTTTCTATGGAAACATACACTAATCTTAGGTTGCAAATTGCCCCTCCCCAAGAAATTACTTAGTATTTACTTTGTATGGACTTTGTAGTCACATATCCCCGTTTATGTCATTTGTTTCTTTCCAATTATAAGTTCCTTAGAGAGTCAGGACTATTTTGTTTTGGTTTTCATACTGTCCACCCATCTTAACACAATATTTGGCCCATTTTTGTTGGCAGCGGTCAGTTATTTCAATCTTGTCCAACTCTTTCTTATTCCATTTGGGATTTTCTTTGCAAAGATATTGGAGCGGTTTGCCATTTCCTTCTCCATTCTCCTTCTCCAGTAACAAATAGGAAACTGAGGCAAACAGGTTTAAGTGACTTGCTCAGGGTCACATAAGTAGGAAGTATCTGAGGCCAGAAGATGAGTTCCTGTCTCTGAGCCCTACACTCTATCTACTGTGCCATCTAGCATTTAGCCCATAATAGACATTTAACAAACACTGGGTGCATAAAAAGATGTTTGAATGAATCTAGTCCTATCCTGCCAAATCCCAGTGATACCTTACAATATGAGATTTGCCTTCTTGCATTAAGATTTCTACTTGAAGTTGTTAACCATCCTTTGTATATTTGTATATAAACATCCGAATTCATGAGTTTTATTGACGGATTAACATGGTGCCTTTTTTTTTAATCTTGTCTCCTATATGTATATATGTATATATATATATATATATATATATATATATATGTGTGTGTGTGTGTGTGTGTGTGTGTGTGTGTGTGTGTGTGTATATATATAGCCCAAATGGGGATTCCTTAAAATACAACTACTTTTTATGGTATCTTTCTTGGTGAATATATGTAAGTATTTTTTATATAAACATACACACACATACACACATGACTTCCTTTTCAGGCTTAAAGCATGGTTGATTCAATTTTCAAAACTCCAGGAAAACACATTCTTACCAATAATAATTATAAGTAGCATTTATATAACTCTTTAAGATTTGCATAGTGCTTTACAAATGTTATTTCATCTGATCCTCACAATAACCCAGGGAAGTGAAAGCTATAGTTACCCCCATTTTACAGATGAGAAAACAATCTATTGCTAAGGCCCACTGATTTCACCTTTACAACATCTCTTGAATATGTCTTCTTCTCTCCTGACACTGCCTCTACTCTGATTCGGGGCCCCATTATCTCACACTGTATTAGTGGGTCTGCCTGCTCATGACCACTGCTTCCCTCCTTTCTCTTATCTTCTTCCCCTCCTCTTTCGTTGTAGGATAAGAGGGATTTCTATACCCAACTGAGTATACACAATATTCCCACTTTCAGCCAATCCCATTGAGGATAAGGTTCAAGTGTTGCCTGCCGCCTCCTCCCTGTCTTCCACTCCACTGTAAAAGTTCTTTTGAGCCTCTTTTATGTGAGATAATTTATCCCATTCTATTTCTCCCTTCCCCCTTCTCCCAGTGCATCCTCTCTCTCACCCCTTCATTTTGCTTTTTTGGATATCATCCATGCCCTCTGTCTATGTATATTCCTTCTAACTGCCTTAATGATAAAGTTCTTGGGAGTTACAAGGATCATCTTCCCATGTAGGAATGTTAACAGTTTGACTTTATCGAATCCCTTATGGTTTCTCTTTCTTGTTTAACTTTTTATACTTCTCTCAAGTCTTGTATTTGACAATCAGATTTTCTGTTCAGCTCTGGTCTTTTCATCAAGAATGGTTGAAAGTTTCCTATGTCATTACAGATTCATTCCCCCCACCCCCAGAATTATGCAGTAGGACCTCATTTTACTCAGACTCAATACATGTAAATTCCGGTAATGATTGGCAATCAAAAAAATAAACAAATGTAGAAAAAGATGTAAAATTTACTTGTGGCAGGTTGTGTCTATGTTGGAGTAGTGCTTCTCTTTATTTCACCGGCACTATTTGATGGTTGGTAATGGCCCCAAGGTACAGGAGTGGTGATGCTGGTGGGATAAATCTAGGGAAGGTCATATAAAGCCTGGGTATATTTGTGTGAGAAATCCTTGTTGAATAATGAGTTTTGCTATTATGTACAATTTTCAGCTTGAATGAAGTGTCTTAGAACATGTTGGTCTAGTAAGATGAGGTTCTATTATTAAAAAGTAAGAAAAGATGCAATAGAACATAAATAATGTTAATATGTGGTTTCCTAATTCAATATAGTGCCCCAAAGGATATTTATGTGGCCCCTATTTCTATCTACTACCTGTTTGACCTTGGAAAAGTGACTTAATAACAATAACATTTATAAGGCACTTTTAGACTGGGATCTCTGAGATCCATCCAACTATAAATACAGAACCCAGATATGGCTTTCATCTAGTATTGTGTTACTCTAGCCTAGCCCACCACATACCTCTAGGTTCAAGCTCTTGCCAACCCCAGGAGGACCAGATCCCCAGATGTCTAGCTTCTAGCCTAAAACATCCATGCCACACTAGCAGTTCCCACTCTGGACCATGAGCTTAGTCTCCATATTCTTACCTTCAAATGAGAAAAAGAAAAAAACAAAAACAACCCAGCCCAAGATCTGGCGTCAAAGGCCCTGTGTCCCAAAAGGGGCTCAAAGACCTTGGGAAAACCACTTAGGTTTTCTGGGCTTCATTTCAAATATAAAGTGAAGTCAGATTAGAAGATCTCAAAGTACCTTTTTAGATATCAGTTCTAGGATCCTTCTAGCTCCTGGCTTGGCCCATGAAGTGTAAACGCTAAGGATAGCCAGCAGATGGTGATACTTCACTATATCTCAGGAATTGGATCTCTCTTTTTTTTTTTTTTTTTTCCTTTTTTTTTTTTTTTTTTTCCTCTCTCTCTTTTTTTCTTTTCTCTAATCAGGAGTCAATCTAAGAACTTGGCTGGGATGCCAGTTCGGCTGCTAAGTGATCTTAGGAGAAGAGAGGCTGGGGATGGCATAGGTATTCATTCCAAAATATCACCTGTCCATCCCTATGGAGCCCGTCTCAAGGCTTACCCCATCTTCCCCAATCCATCATCCTTTATTTGATCTCTCCCCTCTTCCCAAGTCCCCATTACTATTGAATCACTCAGACATAATGCTCCTCCTGTAACAGGTATCCTTAACTCCTAACTTTCTCTCATCCTCTAATCCAATCAGTTGTCAGGTCTTATTATTCCAACTTTTGTAACATTTATATCTAGGCCTCCTTGGTAGATTTGTATATTTATGTATGTGCCGCCTCTGATGATGCCACCACTCTGGTCCAGGGTGACCTCATCACCTCAGGGCTGGACCAATTCCAATAGCCCTCTGGTTAATCTCCCCATCTGTCTGTCCCAAATCTCCCCCCATTCCAGTCTATCCTCCATTCAGATAGCAAACTGATCTTTCTAAAGCCCAGCTGATCATATCAACACTGTGCCCCCACCTGTGATCCCCATCTTCCATGCGATAAACTCCAATGGCTCCTTATTACCTCCGAGATCAAATATATACTGTTTGGCTTTTAAAGTCCCTAATAACCTGGCCTCTTCCTATCTTCTGCTTTCCTATCTTCTGATGTTGTTGTTTAGTCATTTCAATGAGTGTCCAAATCTCTGTGATCCCATTGGGGGTTTTCTTGGCAAAGATACTAGAGTGGTTTGCCATTTCCTACTCCAGCTCATTTGACAGATGAGGAAACTGAGGCAAACAGGATTAAGTGAATTGACCGGTGTCACATAGCAAGTAAATGTCTGAGGCCAAATTTGAACTCAGGAAGATGAGTATTCCTGATTCTAGGCCAGGCACTCTATCCACTATGCCACCTAGCTGCCCCTTCTAATACACTGATCCCCACTATGTATTCTATCATGTAACACTGGTCTCATTGATGTTCTCTTGAATATAATATTCCAATCCCCAACTGCATTTTCACTGTCTGCCTCCCATGCCTGGAATGTTTTCCTTCCTCACTTCTATCTCCTGGATTTCCTGGGTTTCATCTAGACCAGTGGTTCCCAAACTTTTTTGGCCTGCTGCCCCCTTTCCAGAAAAAAATATTTCTTAGCGCCCCTGGAAATTAATTTTTTTAATTTTAATAGCAATTAATAGGAAAGATAAATGCACCTGTGGCCATCATTGCTCTCCTGGAATGCTGCAGCACCCACCAGGGGGCGGTGGCGTCCACTTTGGGAATCACTGATCTAGACTCAACTCAAATCCTCCCCTCAATAAATAGGTCTTTCCTAGTTTTCTTGTGATAATAAATCTGCAGTAATGAGAAACTGAGGCACAAAAAGGTCCAAGCTTAATCTATTGGCAGAGCAAGCAGTTACCAATAATAGAGGTCAATCACCAAAGATCCCTAACATATTCAGAGCCATTTTTTTTAATACCGTTTAATGGTTATGTAAAGTTCAGCTAGGTCCTCCCAAACTAAGATTGTGATTGATTCTTAATTATACTATCTGACCATCTGACCATGAGTCTTCATCCATCATGGTGACCAGAAATCCAAATTAGATCAACATCCTCTTGGAAGAACCAATCCCACAATGCCCTCCCAGAACAGGGACTTTCCAGAGTCCATGGCATATTAGGGGGAGGTTGGGAGAAGGAAAACACAGACTTAGTCATCTTTCTGTAACATTCTCCAGAAGGTTCCTTATCTACCACTTCCTTTATCAGTGGGGCCCAGTAGTAGAAACACATCTGGTATCAGGTTAATTCATCCTTGATCTAGCATTCTTAACTGACACCTTGTGCTGTTCACTAACTGAGACTAGGCATTAGTGTTGCACAGGAATATTCTAAACCTTGAAGCCTTAAAGTTTGGTTAAAACCTCTATTTTAATCCTTATAGGGAAGCACTGGGTAAACCCCTCTGGCACTTCCTTGCTGGCCTAAGGGAAGGAGAACAGGTCTGAGAACAAGTCCTAGAGCAGTCTGAGGGGGCCCAAGGACTTCCTCATGACATGCTCTGGGCCTGAGTAGAGCATTTTAGTGACAGATCACTGCCCCAGAGCCTCCTTCCAAAAGCAGCTTCCACTGGAGGGAAGTATTATCTTGTAGAAAATCTACTGCATATCAGTTGACATTATTAAGATCATTATCAGATTGTCCTGCTTACTTATGAGAGTGAGAGCCTGGGGCTATGTGATGTGCAGGGTGGCAGTGCCAGCTTGAGAGCCAGGAAACCTAAGTTCTTTGCCTTGGTTCTCAAAGAATTACTGAAGGAACTTTTGAGATCATCTAATCTGAGCATGCCTTTTATTTTTAACCCTTTACCTTCTGTCTTAGAAGTGATACTGAGTATCTGTTCCAAGGCAGAGAGAGGTAAGGGCTAAGTAATAGGACAGCTGGGAAGTGTCTGAGGCCAGATTTGAACCCAGGATCTCCCATCTCCAGGCACAGGCCCACCTAAATGCCCCTAGTTCAAGCATCCTTAATGTATTTTGCAGGGTTATACCCTTGCAGTGGTAATCTGGTGAAGCTTCTCAGAATAATATTTTAGAAACACAAAATATACTTCATTGGATTACAAAGGAAACCAGTTCAATTGAAATGCAGTTTATTGATGGAGGGAGGCCCAAATAAATGTAGAGAGGTGCACCTGATTATGAGTTGTGGCTCTGAGGGAGCAGAAGAGACATCTCTAGCCTCTTTTCCACCCTCCTCACTCTTCTCCAAAGGAGACTTTCATTCCTGACAAGAGAGGAAGCAGGAGGCTGGGCCCAGAGGCCACTACCATGCTCTCTTCAGAGAGGAACTACCAGACTAGAATGGCATCTATTCGTTCCCTTCAACATTATTGGTCTAGGGCAGTGATGGGCAACCTTTATGAGATGGAGTGCCAAGCCCCACCCCACCCCCCAAACTAGGTGCCAGGTGCCCATGCCACCCACATTCTGTACCCCTCCCCCTACTAATTCCACCCCCCCCCCTTTACTCCACCCAGGGGAGGGAGGAAGCACTCCCACTGGACTGCTGGGCAGGGGTGGGAGATATAGTCAGGCTGGGAGAGGGAGAGGCAAGGGGACACAAACACTCCGCTCTGCTCCCCCCTAGTTATGGGAGCAATGATCCCCTCAAACCTAGCTCCTCTCCAAAGTGGAAATTGAGGGGATCTGGAAAATTTCAAAGTACACCCTCTTTAGCCAGTATTCAAGGAACCGGAAGGCATTTCAAATGCAACACTTCATTGAGAGAAAGAAAAAGCCAGAAAAAAGCAAAAAAACCCAGCTTAAGGGGAAACCCCTCATTTATAGGAAAATGTAACCCTCAAGTTAAACGATATCATCCTGACACATTCTCCCCCACAGGGATGTTCCTCTTCCTGAAACAGATATCCTCCAAATTAACCTTTTTAGCAAACTGTCACTGGTGTAGAAGTCAGGTTTTAATCTGTTCGCAGGGCTGATTGGGAAATTGAGCTCCCAGCCCACTTCTTCTCCCTCAGTCAGGCACTCCTTTGAATGTGAATTGACCAGGCTGGGTTAGTAAGAGGTGAGGGGACTAAGAAGGCAAATTAAAGCAGCCCAAGGTTTCCTTATGAAAGAAACTGGGGCAGAGGGTTTTAGAACAGGGAAGAGGCTATTAGCCTAGCCTGGGGTTCATAAAACTTATTCCTAAATCACTAGACTTAGTTTTGAACATTTTTAAAGTACAAACTCAAAAGACTCCCCAAATCCCAAGAATACTTTGTATGGAAAGATACTGGTTGCTTCTGATAGTAAAGACATCAATTGTTTCTGCCTCACTCGGGCCAAAGGTCATTCTGAGTGGGGTGAAAAAATCTGGTCCTGCAAGGATTTGTAGGGACCTGCTTACTCCTACAGGGTCGAGGGGGAGGGAAGCAGCCCAGCTGCGCCTTCCTCAGGCTTTCTAGTGAGGAACTCTGGTGAACTCTGTGCTGTAGGGACGGGCACTCTGGGCCCTTGGCATGCGGGCCCACAGAAAGGTCTATGCGTGTCATCTAGAGTCTCCATCACGGGTCTAGGGGATATGATCGGGTCTGATGGAACCTTTGGTCACTTTGTCATTATTGGGGGGTAGGGGGGGAGAAAGAGAGCCTAAACTATGCATCCAAGGCTTGACCCCTTTCCTACTAAATACCAGTTCCACAATGAACACATATAGCAAATAACAAAGATAACAAAATATAAATATTTTTTCTATTTATGTAAAATTGTTATATTTTTATTTATATATATTTGTGTTTATATGCACATAAAATATACTTATATATAATTTATATAAAATATAAATATGAAAATATGAAATCTTTTATTCACATAAAATATAAATAATAAATATAATCCAAATTGTAGCAAGAGAAAATAAGAGAAGGCATCTAGGAGAGTATATGTCAGACAGTACAGAGTGAAAGAGCTCTCCCATTGAGAGAAAGGTACTCAGCTAGCACAAAACTCTCCTCTATGTCATACCTGACAGATGGTTCCCGCCCCCCAGCCTTTGCTTGAAGATCTCCAGGGAGGGGAAACTCAGTGCTTCCAGAAGTAGTACATCCCCTCTTTTGAGTGGCTCTAATAGGGAGGAAGCTTGTACATTTGAAGCTTTCCATCCATTGTTTCTAGTTCTGCCCAGCTGGAGCCAACAGGGAAAAAAAATCCATTCCTTTTCCATTTCATACCCTTTCAAATAATTATCTCGTTCTACCCCACCCCACAAGCTTCTCTCCTCTAAGCTGAATATTCCCTGGTCCTTCAAATAATCCTGTTATACTATGATCTCAAGCCTCTTCACCATCCTAATCATCTTATTCTGGATGGTCTCCAATTTATCGATGTCTGTCCTAAAATGTGGTATCCAGAAATCAACAAACTACTCAAGATGTGTTCTGACGGAAGCAGAGAACATCAGGACACTCACCTCCCAAGGCCTGGACAATCAAGTGTGTGTGTGTGTGTGTGTGTGTCTCTCTCTCTCTCTCTCTCTCTCTCTCTCTCTCTCTCTCTCTCTCTCTCTCTCTTAAACCCTTACCTTCTGTCTTGGAGTTAATACTGTGTACTGCCTCCTAGGCAGAAGAGTGGTAAGGGTAGGCAATGGAGGTCAAGTGACTTGCCCAGGGTCACACAGCTAGGAAGTATCTGAGATCACATTTGAACCTAGGACCTCCCATCTCTAGACCTGGCTCTCAATCCACTGAGCTACCCAGCTGCCCCCTCAAGTCTCTCTTGATGTGGTCTAAGACCATATTATCTTTTTTGTCTGCCATAGCTTACTATTAACTGTTTAGCTTACAATCCATTAAAACCTCCAGATCTTTTTTCACAAAAAATGCTTTCTAGCCATGTCTTCCCCATCTTATACCAGACATCGATTTTTTTTAAAGCTTTGTTAGTATTTACATTTATCCCTATTAAACCTCATCTCACTAGATCTGATCCGATATTCTAGTCCACTGAGTCCTTTTGAAGATACTGAATCTATTATCCAAAGTATGAGCTAGCATTCCCAGCTTTGTGCCATCCGTAATTCTGATAAGCTTATCACCCATGAGTTTATCCAAGGCTTTGACTAAGAAGTTAAATAGCCACCAGTTCTATCTTTCTACCTCTTTCTATTCAATGGAATATAGAACTACGAATGACTGGCTACTCTTTGAATTCAGTCATTCCAAAACTAGTCATTATCAGATTCTCTGACTGTCCTCTAGATCACATCTCCAACTAATTTTTTTAAAATATCAGTTTTTCAGATACAGATACTCTAGTAACTTAACTTGCAAGATGACCACGTTGAATGGAGAGTTGTTGATATGAGGCGAATATTTTGTAAAAGACTTAGAGTGTACATGACACAATTGTATCCAATTGTACATAGCAGCTGATTTAATTTTGTTTTTACTTTGCCTTTTACTATTTGTGTTATGACAAATTTTTATTTTTATTCATCTTATGTAATTTCTATTATTATCAAAAATGAATTTCTTGTTATTGTTAAAAAATATCAGTTTTTTTTCCCTTTAAACCCCTTACAGTAGTAGAACAATTTAGATACAAAAGTAAGACAATCCTGATTGGTAGACTTTTTTTTTTAAGCCTGTATCTTCTGTCTTAGAATCAACACTGTATATTAGTTCTAAGATGAGAGAATAATAAGGGCTAGGTCGGTGATGGCAAACCTATGGCATGTGTGTGTAGTCATTTTTGATGACATGCGGCCGCGTGTGGCCACATACAGAGAAGTATGGGGCTGCATGCCGAGGATGAAACATTTGCTGTAGTGTAGTGTAGTCACTCTGTGCACTATAGATGACAATTCTACCTATATTAATTTATCTATTTTGGTTTATTAAATAGTCATATATTACAATTATATATTTTTGTTATTTAAACTATAAATATCGTGAAATTATGGTTTTTTTCTTGAAGTGACACACCACCTGAGTTATGCTTGTTTTTTTGGTGAATTTTGACACACCAAGCTCAAAAGGTTGCCCATCACTGGGTTAGGCAATGGGGGTTGTTAAGTGACTTGCCCAGGGACACATAGCTTAGAAGCATATGAGGTGAGATTTGAACCCCAAACCTCTCATCTCTAGACCCAACTCTCACTGAACCACCTCGCTGCTCCCCAAAATATTACTTTTTGCTTAAATCTAAGGGGGAAAATCTACCGTATTCTCCTGACCCACCAATAAGGTTAGTCTGGGATGATCCACTTTTTTAAAATTACCACTTTATTATTTATTTTTACATGGTTACATGATTTATGTTATCTCCCTCTCCTCTTCCCTCCCCCCTCCCAGAATTCATAAGCAATTCCACTGGGCTATACATGTATTGTGGTATGACTTATTTTTGATGAAGCCTCCCTTGTCCTTCATTCTTCCTTTTCTAACTATTCACTAATCATCCTTTTTAAAAAAGTTCTAGAATTTTACCAGAAATTAAAGTCACAACATTTCATTCCCTTCCCTCAACTGGAGATTAAGACCTGAACTATGGGTGAGCTTCCTGGATCTGATCCGGTTATCCTGCCTCATTGTTCACCCTCACATCCCTGCCCCAGCTCTGAAGGTCCTTGAGATTCCACAACTCAGGAAATTACAGTGGGGCGGGATCTTACATCTATTACATTCATTTCCTGAATGACTAAAGCCCCCACAAGAAATTCATAGCCTCCGGTTCCCAACAGAAGGCAGACAACCGGATAAATAGTAAACTAGGAGAGGGGGATATAAAGGTAGGAGGAAGGACCTCAACTTTAAACTTCCTATCCATCCACTTCCTAGAATTCTACCATTAACAGCCCATTGCTTTGGCTTGTTTTCTCTCTCTACAGGCTTTTAAAAGATGCTGAGTAAGATTTATTTTTATTCCTTTTCCATGACAGTAAAATGGAAGTATTGGTCTAGATCAGAGGTGTCAAACTCATAGCCTATGGCCTCCAACACTCACAAGGGAGGCCCAAACCAAATTAGAATGTAATTGAGAAATATTTAAACACACAAAAAAAATACAATATAGCATAAATAATTTTAATTAAGCAACATGTAGCCAATAAGGATGCTTATGTATGGATTGGTGGCCTCCATTTCTATTTAAATTTGATACTGCTGGTCTTTATAAGGGATCTTAAAAGACCAGCTTCTTCTGTCTCTAGAAGCCTAAGTTTGACTGAAAGCTGAGGAGAAATAGCAATCCTCAGGCAATGGGGGCTCCAGTTGATTGGCAGTTTTTTTTTTTAACCCTTACCTTCCATCTTTGACAATACTATGATTTGGTTTCTAAAGCAGAATGATTAGATACTGGCAATGAGGGTTAAGTGACTTGCCCAGGGTCATACAACATCTGAGGCCAGATTAGAAAGGAGCACCTCCTGTCTCCAGACCTGGAATTCTATCCACTGAGCCACCTACCTGCCATAGATGTGCTTTAAGTTCACCTCTACTCAATTTTCTTGGTTTTTGTTGTTGAGTTTTTAAAGATATTGAACTGGTTTGCCATTTCCTTCTCCAGCTTATTTTATAGATGGGGAAACTAAGGCAAACAGGATTAAGGGACTTACCCAGGGTCATACATTTAGTAAGTGTCTGAGACCAGATTGGAACTCAAGAAGATGAGTCTTCCTGATTTTCAGTGTGACAGTCTATCCACTGTACCATCGCACTGCTTTAGGGTCCAACTACTCCTGACAAGTATCATCAGGCTGGGAGCCTGATGTCAATGTGAATTCCATTAGGTCATAGTCCCTTTTGAAGTAATGAGGTAGAAAGTCACATATATTCAATGTATGAGTCAGGAACTCTGACCGAACAAAGCCCCATTGATAGATGTGGAATGGGAGGCGGGGACAGAGGACACAGGGGAGGAGGGCAGGCAAACAAGGCAGGAAAGAAGGAAGGAAGGAAGGCCTTACAGAAAGGGGCCAGAAGGGCTCACCTCAGCCTCCTAATCAGGAGTGGGGCCTCAGGACAAGAACAAATCATGTGCTAGGCTAGGCCCTGGAAAATTGGGGGTGGGGTACAGTGAGAATAAGATTAAAGTACAAGGATCTGGTTGGAAAAATAATTTCCTCTGGAAAAGCAAAGTGCTTCTCTCTCTCTGCCTCCAAGTTCCCCTTAATCTATTAGATCAAAAACTTCCCAAACACACAATGTCTCTCTTAATAAAGTCTAAGATCATATGGTACAACTGAGCCGTCTTCCCCACTCCCTTCAGGATCAGTCAAGTCCCTTCCTAGCATTCAAGGTGCTCTACTGTTTGGCCCAAATCCTACTATTTTCTGTTTTCTGCCTTGGACTTCTCCAGCCCTGTAATAATTAAAATTATGAGGCTGATAGTAGCTTAATAATGTTATTAAATCAAAGTAATAGGAGTAGTCAAGAAAGGGAAAGGCAGAAAAGAGGTAGAGAGATACTTAGCTTTCTAAGTCATGATGGGCCTGTGGCTAACTCTGACAAGGGTTCTTTCAGCTCTTCCAGCTCCAGCCAGAAGACCCTTATTTTCTGCTGGGTCTCCCCTTATAAGCTCTTTTCTCCACCCACTAACTCTCACACATCACATCTCTGGAACCAACCCAGGCATTCTTATTTGCCTGGGCCACCCAGGGGGCAGTGCCTGTGGAATGCGTTTCCTGTCTCTGTTGCTTCCTTGGTTCTTTAACTTCCTTTCTCAGAGGGCTTATCAACACCTGCATTTACTTGGTGGTTTGTGCCCTCCAGGTCACTGAGAGATGATGTTAAAAAAAAAAGGCGACATAATGGAAAGAGAAATTTGCTTCCAACAGCCCCATACGTTTAACAATCATTTATTAGGTGTCCTCTATGTGCCAGGCACATACTGGTACTAAAAGCTGGAGATACAAATATAATAAAAAAGAAAGATAGTTCCTGCCCTCAAGGAACTTATATTCTCATATATTATATGCGCAACATATAAAAAAGAAGCTGAAAATCTGTGGAACCAAAGATGCTAAAGAAGTCCAGAGAATCTGAAGTAGATGAACATGGAACGGTTTTCCTGGGCTCTTGTCTTCCGCAAAATGGAGGTTCCAGGGGGAACTCACCATTGGGAGAAGGAAGATTCAGGGGCAGAGGAATATTCCAGGAGAAGGTCACAAGAACTTATTATAAATGATCATTGATTAAAAAATCAAATAGACACACAAAATAAGGAATAAATCCTTACCTAAACCCTTGGCATTCAACAAAGTAGAAACTTTATCCCCTATATTCATCCCTCCCAGTCCTTCCATTCATTCACTCTTGCTCTAGCCTCAGTTTCCTTTTTTCACCATCTGGTCCCTAGGGTGGGTTGTTTGGTAGGTGAATGAATGAATGGATGGATGGATGGATGGATGAAAAAGTATTTAGCTTACTACATGCTAAGGCTGAACTGAAGATACAAATACAAAAGCAAAGATCATCCTTGCCCTCAAAGAACTTACATCCTAATGAGGGAGAGAACTGTAACACTAAAAGTGAATATACAATACTCCTAGTATTATATTTTTATAAGATTTAAAAACAACAAAGTGAGAGAAAGGGGTTTCTTCAGCCAAGTGAGCAGAGCAAAGATCTCGAGACCTAGCAGCCTACCATGCTCAAGCCAAAGCCCCCCAAAAAGTCCCCTCTGCGTGGGTTTCAGCAAATTTATAAACAAACCCACTCCAGGGTACAACACCAGGACACAGGACAAGGGAACCCCAGGTATAAATTTTAAAATACACAAAACATATAAGGGAGAATAGTGGCTATGGAAAGGTTGGTTTGTTGCCTTTCACACTTTAAGAGAAGCAAAATGGCATCACTGGTGATGTCTTTTTTTTTTTTTTAAACCCTTACCTTCTGCCTTAAGAGTGGTAAGGGTAGGCAATGGGGGTCAAGTGACTTGCCTAGGGTCACACAGTTGGGAAGTATCTGAGGCCGGATTTGAACCTAGGACCTCCTGTCTCTAGGCCTGGCTCTCATTCCACTGAGCTACCCAGCTGCCCCCCACTGGTGATGTCTTTTGACGTGCACGTAAATCGGACTGAAGTGAGGCAGAGCTATACAAAGTCATCAACCTCATTCTTTCTTTCAGTCATCCAAGTCCAGTGGCAAAACAAAAGTCAAAACTACTGGTGATGGTTCGGGATGCAGTGGATGACCTTGGCTGTTTCAGCGTCTAATCAAGCTCTCAGCACTCCGTGGCTCCTGCTTCAGACACTTTTATGACCATTGGAACAAATTATTCTCATTTTACCTCTTCTGCAGGGGGAAGTCTTCACCTGCTTGGGGTAGACTCCCCCATAACTCACAGATGGTTTGAGACCTCTTGGTTACCTTCAGCCTGTTTTAGTCTACCTGCCCAGCTTTCTGGGATGTGTCTGCTGTGCATACTACAGCTTCTTGGAGCCACTGCTGGCAGCTAGGCAGCAGGAGCGGTCCCCCAAAGGAGGAAAGCAGCCAAGAAAGGGGCTCAGTAACCTCTCACAGCAGAGGTATTAATCTTCCCCGAATGCCCCATATGTCTAAAAGTGTACAGGCAGCTAGGTAGCACAGCAATGTGGCACAGTGGATAGAGCACAGGGCCTAAAGTCTGCAAATTCATTTGAACTTGAGTTCAAATCCAGCCTCAGACACTTACTAGCTGTGTGACTCTGGGCATGTCACTTAGTCCTGTTTGCCTCTGTTTCCTCCTCTGTCAAATGAGCTGGAAAAGGAAATGGCAAACCACTCCAGTATCTTTGCCAAGAAAACTCCAAATGGAGTCAAGAAGAGTTGGATATGACTGAAAAGACTCAACAACTAGAGAAGGGTATTTTGGTCTGGAACATTACTGGGAGGAGGTGAGCCAAAAGGGGTGGGGAGCTGGGGACATAGGAGGGTAGATTGACACCTTCTATTTTGATTTGATCAGGATTCATGGCTAGAGAACTGAAGAGTGGTGGAATGAAGGAAAACCAGGGACAAAGTGATTGGTGAAGCTTTGAAGGAAGTAGCCTGAGAGTAAGGAGTGAAATGGTAAATTGAAGCAGTCAGTCAATAGGGATCAGGGCAGAAGTATCTCCCGGGTACCATGATGATAGGCAAGGCTGACCAATTTAGTCACTAAGTTCTGTTCTTTATCCTTTATTCCCTTGTCCCTGTATCCCTCCATCATTCATTCCTTTCTGATCTTCTGCCCTGGGTCAGCCACATTGCCTGCCTCTTCCTCTCCTATTTCTAAGCAAGTAAACAATATTAGAAGACACAGTCCTGGGTCAACTAGAATTCCTCCAAATTTATATTATTTAGTCTAAAGCAAGCCCTTGCTTCATGACTCCATTTGAGGTTTCCTGGCAGAGTTACTGGAGTGGTTTGCCATTTCCTTCTCCAGCTCAATTGACAGATGAGGAAATAGAGGCAAACGGGGTTAAGTGACTTTCCGAGAATCACACATTGGTTGGTGTCTGAGGTCAGATCTATCCGTGCCACCTTGCTACCCTACTTTCCTATACCATACCTCAAAAATCTCTCATATTTTTATACCACCCACATAAATACCCACATCCCCTTCTTTTGTTCTAATCTTTGAAAAAGAGATTGCCCTTCTCCTTTCTGGAAGATTAATTCACCCAGCACCATTTAAAGTAACTAACAAAATAGATTCTTATTCCTTTGTCAGGTGAGACCATCTCCCTGAATTGGTCAATAAAAGGCATTATAGAAATTTAATGCTAGCCTATATCCCTTTCTTTGGCACCCCAAGACAAACTTTGTTTTTTTTGTTTGTTTTGTTTTGTTTTTTAAACCCTTAACTTCTGTGTATTGGCTCCTTGGTGGAAAAGTGGTGGAAAAGGGTGGGCAATGGGGGTCAAGTGACTTGCCCAGGGTCACATAGCTAGGGAGTGTCTGAGGTTGGATTTGAACCTAGGACCTCCTGTCTCTAGGCCTGACTCTCTATCCACTGAGCTACCCAGCTGCCCCTTTGGTTTTTAAAGGGAGAAATGTTTAATCTTAAGATTGAAGGTATAATTTTGCTTCTTCCCCTACCGTCTGATTGAATAAAATGGATACAGAGCAGTTTTGTTTCTCTGTAAACAAACCTCTTAAAATAGAGGGGTAGAGGAAAGATAGTGGGGTAGAGAAAGGTGGACATGACCACACTGTGCTGCCATTCTAAAGGTCTTGTAATTTCTGGCTTCAAGAAGACCTGCCTCTTGCCCCAGTGAGGTCAGAGTCCTCCAATAGGAGAAGCTTTGGCAAAGGCCTTCACAAAGAACATAAACTAGAGTAATTTTTTTTCCCCCTGGGAATCTAGAATTCGTAGGTACACAGCCAGACTCTCAGAGAAGACTGCTAAGGAAATGGCAAGTCACAAGTAGCTGCTACCTTTTCTTCCTCTGGCCCATTTTAAATTATTTAATCAATAATTAAAATTTAATATACTGTCTCTAGAGAATTTTAATCTTAACAGTACCAAAGTATTGCTCTTCCTGTAAACTTTCTACAAAATAGTGAGCTGGTTTAGAATCCATGATTTGAATGTCAGGAAGCCTATTAGAAGAAAGAGAGGGAGGCAGCTGGGTAACTCAGTGGATTGAAAGCAAGCCCTAGAGACAGGAGGTTCTAGGTTCAAATTTGACCTCAGACCATTATTAGCTATGTGACCATGGGCAAGTCATGTTACCCCTATTGTGGAAAGAAAGAAAGAGAGAGAGAAAGAGGGAAAGAAAGAAAGAAAGGGAGAAAGAGAGAGAGAAAGGGAGAAAGAGAGAAAGAGAGAGAGAAAGGGAGAAAGGGAGAAAG
>NC_058131.1:244184384-244206875 GCF_016433145.1 Gracilinanus agilis
AGAGAGAGAAAGAGAGAGAGAGAGAAAGAGAGAAAGAAAGAAGGGAAGAAGGAAGGAAGGGAGAAAGGGAGGAAGGGAGAAAGGGAGGAAGGGAGGAAGAAAGGAAGGAAGAAAGGAGTTCTGAGAGAAAGATAAAGGGTAGTATTTCTGTCTCCTCTCAATATTCTTGGACTCTTCACTCAGAGGATAACCTGTGAGCCTATTGTAAAGATGGGATTAACTCTCTACTGCCCATTTTTAGATTTAATCACCAGAAGCAATATGTGCTCCACTTATCTTTAAGTATAGGGAGGTCTGTGACCCACACATATGATAGTGGGTGAGGAATCAGAATTGCCTGATTGCCCCCTGGGCAGTCCTAAGCAAAGCTTTAGCTGTAATTGGTCCACATAAAGTGTGAGGAAGGCACAGGAAGCGGCAAAAGGAATGGTCTTTAAAAGTGGCAAGAACTTCCTGTGACAAAGTCTTTCACTTTCAACTGGACCCTGGAGGAGCTCTGGCTGAGGACTGCTTTCTATTTTCTATAAGGACTACTATGTGGGGGAGTGAAAAAGGCTGACTCCCTTCCTTGGTTTGTTCTGAGAGGTACTAGCTTCTGGAGAGGCCCCTCTTCTTGGAGGAGGCCTTGTGGCTAAAACCCTTGTTTAATTGACCCTTAGGCCCTCCAGCTGGGGCTTCTGGAGCCCTGCTGGAGTAAAGCCAGGGCTTGAGCAAATAGTCTAGCTCATTAAGCTAGATTTCTGACTCTGCCCTCTTTCTTATTTTTCTACTTTCACTCTTTCCCTCTATTTTATAAATAAATTGCTAAAAAGTCATTCAGACTCAAGTAATAATTACAGTGACCATACTCGTATATATTTAATCCAACTCTTTTATTTTTACCCCTTACATTATGGCCCTTACACTATGAAGGATGGAGGATTTGAACTTGGACTTGCACCAGGAACTGAGGACAAACTGAAAAAAGCAGCTTCAGGACTCTACAAGGAGCCCAGCAGAAAACTATAGGGGAATTTTGTGTACTCCACACATGTGTGTATATTTTGTACACACACATGTAAAATACCTACATGTGTGTTTTTCTATAGATATTTCTATATATCTGCCTGTTCTTTGACACTGAGACCCACTTTCATTTGCTTTCTCTCCTCCTATTCCAAGCAACTGAACAAACGCCACAGAAAAAAGATTTGCAACTAGGCCAACTGTTCTCTTTGGTATCTAATGACTCCTTTCTACAAAAATAATGAGAGTAGAGATACTCTACTTAAAAAAAAAAATTCTTCACTTCATCCTTGAGTTCTCCCCAGCAAGATATCATCCTATAGCTTTTCCCGGTTCATAGTCAAACTCCTCATGAGAGTTGTCTTCACTCCCAGGCTCCATTCCCCTACCACCCACTCACTTCTCAAACCCAAGAAATCTGCTTTCTACCACTTTACTGAAACCTCTCTGAGGTTACTAATGATCTCTCTGTTTTTTTTTAATCCTTAACTTCTGTCTTTATGTCAGTTCTAAGAAGGAAGGACAAGGGCTAAGCAATCAGGGTTAGTTAGCTGGCCCATGTTCACTCAGCTAGAAAGTGCCCAAGGCCAAATTTGAACCCACATCTTCCTGACTCCATGACTGATACTCTAGCCACTGTGTTGCTCAGCTGCCCCACTGATGACTTCTTAATTACTAAATCTTAACTGCCTTTACTCTGCATTTATCCTCTTTGACCTCTACAGCTGCTAATGATATCTTCCTCCCCTCCTCCTCGTCCTACCTCTTCTCTCCTTTCATCTCTTCTTTTTCCTTTTCCTCTTTCTCTCTTCTTCCTCCTCCATAACCTCTGCTCCCTTGACTTCCATGAAGACATTCTTTTGATAGTTTGACCTGTGTGCCAGTGTGCTACGTCAGGCCATTGGGTAAAATATAGTCTGAGTGACCCCCATATTTTAACCCTGCTCAAACTTTGGGTTAGGTGGTGCAGTGGAAGAGTGCCTGGCCTGAAGTCAGGAAGATTCCTCTTCCTGAGTTCAAATCTAGCTTCAAACACTTCCTAGCTTTGTAACTTTGGGTAAGTCACTTAACCCTTTTTGCCTCCATTTCCTCATCTGTCAAATGAGCTGGAAAAGGAAATGTCAAACTACTTCAGCATCTCTGCCAAGAAAATACCAAATAGCTTCCTGAAGAGTCCCATAAGAATGACATATGACTAAAGAACCACAACCTTTTGGTTCTATGCTCAACCAGACTGCTAGAAAGGGCAAGGTGCCCTTTGGGACAATCCTCTAATCCTGTTACTAAAGGACTACTTCCATTACCATTGGCCAGCTGACTAATCCCATCATTTGAGGATTACTCCTATAACCTGAGAACTAATTGTATCTCCCAATTATGCCATTATGGGGAGGAGCTGAGATGACATTTATCCTACCTTCTCATTAAAACATCTTCCAAAGGGCAAAAAGATGACTCAGTGGATTAAGAGCCAGGAGTAGAGGCTGCCTTCAAATCTAACCTCAGACACTTCTTAGCTATGTGACCCAGACAAGTCACTTAACCCTATCTCTTATAGCCCTTCTGCCTTGGAACCAATATACAGTACTGATTCTAAAACAGAAGGTAGGGGCTTAAAAAAAAAAAGTCTACCAATCAGGATTGCCTTACTCTTGTGTGTAAATTGTTCTACTAAAAACAGGGTAGAACCTATATTTGGTGGTTGGCTCCACTCCAACTGCTTGATTCCTTGGAATGCCAGTAATGTCCTTTTTGTCTTGTTTCCTGAGTTGGCCTTAAATTCACTGGGGCAAGGCACAAACAAGGATTTTCTTTTTAATAACAACACCTTCTCAGTCTTCATCTCTATATTGTACAGCTCCAGCCCCTGTAAATATTGTTCTTCAAAGCTCTTTTCAGAGTCCCTTTTTCTTTTTCACTCTGCAATCTCTGCCTTAAATCACTTAGATAGGTAGGTGAGGTAGGGGATTGAATGTTGCCTTTAAGAATAAGAAATATCAAGGCAGTAGATGGATCAATGGATAGGGTGGCAGGCCTAGAGACAAGTGGTCCAAATTTCAAATCTGATCTCAGATACTTCCTAGTTATGTGACCCTGGGCAAGTCACTAAACTCCTTTTGCCAAACCCTTATCACTCATTTGCCTTGAAACAAGATTCTAAAACAGAAAGTAAGGATTTTTTAAAAAGTAAAAAGATCAGAATTCAAATCCTAATGTGTGAGATAAAAAGGATGACCCTCCTCGTTCACATAAACAAAACCTGGAATCAGAAGATAGAAGTAAAAAGAGGGAGTTGTTTATTCCCTTCATGAAAGAGAACACTTCAATGATAGGCTAAGAAGTGCCCACTGACTGGGCAGCAAACAGGCAATATATACATGTTCCCAACACAAGACTCCTCCCCTGTTAGGCCCCCACACCAGGCCCTGACCTACAATCCAAAACACCTGTGTTCAGGTTCAGTAAGGGGAGCAACAGAGTCATTCATTGCCCTTTCTGTCCTTCATCAGTCTCCCTTCCACGTTTGTCCCAGAGTCTTCAATCAACAAAATGAACAAATGAGCATTCAGCTTATAAAAGCTGGTTTGTTACCCTTTTGTTGGTGGAGAATTCCAGGAGAAGCTTGGGAGGGAGACTGATGAAAGACAGAAGGGATAATGAATGTTACTTCCCTTGTCTCACCTGAGTTGAGTTGGAAGTACAGATGTTTTGACTTGTGGATCAAAGCCTGATGCAGTGATTTGACAGGGGAGAAGGAAGGAGCCTTGTATATATATTGCCTGCTTGCTGCCTAGTCAGGGGGTACTTCTTAGACCATCATCGGAGTGCTCTCTTTCATGAAGGGGAATAAACTGCCTCATTTTACTCCTCCCTTCTGACTCTAATTTTGTTTATTTGAGTGAGTGAGGCTCTGGTGCAAGTCACTTGACCCCCACTATCTAGCCCTTACTGCTATTCTGTCTTAGAAGCAATACACAGTATTGATTCTAAGGCAGAAGTTAAGGGTTTAAAAAAGAAAAAGAAAAAAGAAAGAAAGAAAAGAATTGGCAGGGGCAAGCAAGGTGGATAGAGAGCCAGGTCTAGATGAGGTCCTGGGTTCTCAGATACTTCCTAGTTGTGCGGCCTTGGGCAAGTCAATTAACCTTGATTACCCCTCTTCTGTCTTAGAACAGAAACTTAGTATTGATTCTAAGATGGAAGGTAAGGGTTTGTTCTTTTGTTTTTAAAGACAAGAAGTGTTTGGCCAAGGACATGGTGAGCACTGAATAACAATACAGAATATGAAATTGCTTCTACTTAAAGTGACGAGAAAAGATTCATTTTCTATGTGGGAGTTATCTTTGGATTTGCTCTTAGAATCAGACCACTGACATACTGGAACAAAGAACAGAAATAGTCAAAACCTAGAAGAAAAAAACAATGAGAAAAGATACTCTTGAAACAACCAATTCTGAGCTAATTAAGCAAATCAGGGATAATTTCTTCAATGGATAATGAATGTACAACAGAAATGGCATCAACAGCAATTATAGTAATTTTATACAAAAGTTGAACTGATATAAATTAACTAACATAACAGAGACCAAACAACACCCTAGTCAGCAAAGACAACTTTCTTTGCTAAGTGGCAGGAGATGAAGGCAACACTGGTTCAGAATCTAAACTCAACATGCTCGTAAAAACTTCCAAAGAGTGATGGGTACTTCAGAACTGTAACAATTAAAATTCTCTAGAGACCATATCTTAATTTTATAATTACTATTAATAAGAAAAAGCAGGCCCGAGAGGCAGAGAGAGAAGCACAGGCCCCTTGGTTGCCCAGCCAGCCAGTGCTTCCTGACACCTATTCCTCGAGCAGCTCAGCAAGCCCCAAGCCAGACCACAGGGCCTCCTAAGTTGTTAGTTCCCAGAAAAAGCCCTGACTTCCAGAGCCTCTCTGATTGGGGGAAACTCAGACCCCAATCAGGACAAGAGGCAGGTCTAATGGATGCTTTGGCATCTCCCAACATGGTGGTTTCCTATCATGATGGGTAGAGCCAGCTGACCTCATTATCTAAGAGAGTTCTTGTTTATAAATAAACAAAGGAGCAGGTCTCCTCTCTGCCAAGTCTCACAAAGGCAAAAGAGGTGGACAAAAGGAGGGAGGAGCCTACCTGGTGCCACTCTCCCACTTGGAGAGAAACCAGTTCTTAGTTTTAGTTTCAAAATCAAAATGAAGCACTGCTTGGTTTATACCCCAAAGAGATAAGGAAAAAGACTTGTATAAAAATATTTATAGCTGCCCTCTTTGTGGTTGCAAAAAAATTGGAAAATGAGAGAATGTCCTTCGATTGGGTAATGGCTGAACAAATTGTGGTATCTGTTGGTGATGGAATACTATTGTGCTCAAAGGAATAATCAACTGGAGGAATTCCATGTGAACTGGAATGACCTCCAGGAATAGATGCAGAGTGAAAGGAGCAGAACCAGGAGAACATTGTACACAGACTGATACACTGTGGTACAATCGAACATAACGGACTTCTCTACTAGCAGCAATGCAAGAATCCAGAGCAAGGCTGAGGGGCTTATGAGAAAGAAAACTAGGAGAAACAGAGGAAAAACAACTGCTTGAACACATGGGCTGATGGGGATATTTTTGGGGATGAAGACACTAAATGAGAACTCTTGTCTAACTATCAATAATATGGAATTAGGTCTTGATCAATGATACATGTAAAACCCAGTGGAATGGTGTGTCAGCTAAGGGGAGTTAGGGGGGCTTGGGGAGAGGTAAAGAACATGAAACATGTAACTATGGGAAAATTTTCCAAATAAAAATATAAATAAAAAATCAAAATGACTCTGAGGAAGGGGGTAAAGGAAAAATGGGTTTTTCAATAATATCCCAATTTAATATTAATTTTCCACGGTACAATGTGGAGTCTCATGAAGCAGAGAAAAGTCAGACATAGAATAATATGCCCCAAAATGGATAGGCATTTGTTAAGCATCTACTGTGTACCCAGGAGTGTATGGGGTGTGGAAGGAGGATTAGCACATCTGGTAGGAGGGCTTGCCAAATCCTTTTCAGGGTTACTCATCTGCCTTTGGTGCCCACCTGGTACTCAATTCTCACCTGTGACTCCAAGAAACTGTAGCATGTGCAGTGGCCACACTCCAGTAACCATCTGCGCAGATAAGGTTAAACCAGGTTGAGGGAAACAGCGGGAAGTCTGCCCCAAGAAGGTGAAGACTTCCCCCATTGGAATGGACAAATGAGAACAATTTGATCCAGCAAATTGTGGTGAGTGAAGCAGGGACTGTGGAGTACTTGACTTTGGTCTGATGTAGAAGATGCCAAGGTCATCCACAGCATCCCAGGTCATCACCAGTCATCCTGGCTCTTGTCTTGCCACTGGACTTGGATGACTGTCGAAGAGAAAGCGAGTTGGATGACTCTGTGCAGCTCTGCCTCACTTAAACTCATTTGATATTCAAGTCAAGATATCACCCATGATCCTCTTTGAAAATGAGGGACAAATATCAACTGTATACCCAGCATTGTACTCTGTCCTGGGGAGTCAAAGACAAAAGAGTCACTGCCCTCTAGTAGTTTATGTTCTACCTTGGTAGACAACATGTACAAATAAGTATATATAAATAAACATAAAGTATATACAAAGATAAAGATAAAAGATAAAAACAAAGTAGATATGAGTCATCTTTGATGGGAAAATATTTGTTTCTGAAAGATCAAGAAAAATCTACATTTGAGTTGAGTCTGGAAGGGAACCAGGGATTCCTAGGGGCAGAGGAGAAGAAGGAGAATATCCCAGGGCAGCGATGGGCAAACTATGGCCCATGGGCCAGATTGGAGGGGGGGGGCTGAAATGTTCTATTCTGCCCCAGGACATTATTCCTAATCTGACGAATACAATGAGTAGGATACAATACAATGAAACTTCAAAAGAGTTGCCTTAGAAACAGACTGACAGATGAGTATTTCCTTTCCTTTGGCCCCTCTTTTAAAAAGTTTGCCCATCACTGACCTAGGGCTATAAGGAACATGGAGATGGGAGATTCCCTTGTACTGCAGACAGTTCAGCACTTAGAAGTTCAAGGATCATCAGGCACTAACCGAGTGCTTGGCACGGTGTTGGACTCATTTGGAGACATAATAAAGTTTGATAAGATACACTCCCTTCCCCTTATAGAGATCAAAGTCTCTCCTAGTGGCGTTCCTCAGGCCCTCTCAAGTACCTATTACCTGGTCCACTGGGTTTCTGCTCTGCAGTCCCTTTTCTAATTTTCATTTATCCATAGCACGAAGGGCTTGAATTTGACAACTCTCTTTAGATGTCTCCTTGCAAAATAAAAAAGATAATTCCCAAGGAGGTGGGGAGATGGGTGGACGGGGACGAGGAGAGAGAGTCCAGCAATGGGATTTTCTTCCAATGAGTCAGTGATAACAGTTCTAAAGGCAGGAAATGAAAATAAAGAAGTAGTCAGAACTGGGTGAGGCTAACAGGAAAGCAATGGGATCTGGCACCAGGGCTCTGAAGGAAAGATGAAACCACCTTTGGCTCTGGGCCAAAACTGAGTTTGAATAGGAGACCCAGCCTCATGTACACACAGGCACACCTAGGCCATTTGTTACTGGGGGGAGGAGGTAGAAACCACACACACACACACACAAGACTGGTTTCCTGGGTCACTAACAGCAGTGGTGTGGAATTGAGGTGTGGAATCGAGGTGGGGAAGTCTGCCTTCTACGAATGTCCTCTTGACCAGGAAATCCAGTCCTCACCCAGTGGCCACAGGATTCACACTTCCCCACTCCATCCTCAAGCCACCAAACCCCAATTCTCATTAACAATGCTGTCATTTCTCCATTGTAGTCAAAAGGCCTGATGTTGAGGTCTAGCTCTCCACTCTAACTAGCTGGGCAAACTCAGGTTAATCATAACTTCTTCAAACTTCAGGGTTATTTGTAAAATGGATATCATTAAATTTGTCCCATCTATTATCTTGGGACTATTGTGAGTGAAAAAAAGTGACAATATGTATGATACTTTATAACCAAAAACTGTTTCTAAAATGGCCCTTTAGTCTGCTTAAGGGACAGGAATTTTATGTGGGAGTTTCTAGATTCAGCTTCTTCATTCTTCATTAACTAAGAGGAATCCTATATCCTCTTGGGGAGGCAGCAGAGAAAAATGTAGAGTTCTATGTTCAGGTTGAGATTTGATCTAATACTAATTGTGTGACTTTAGACAAGTCAGTTCCCCTTTTCTGGCCTGTTTAATCATCTGGAAAATGATCACACCTACACTAGCCTACTTACCTACATACCTACCCAGGGTTCTCAAGGCAAATGATGACTCCCAGCATTCTCTGTTCTATATATCTATAATGTCCTCCCTAACCCTTTCTGTTTGAATATCTCTTCCTCTTTTAAAGTCCAGATTTCCTCTGTTGGGGTCCGAGTCGTAGCCCACCACCAAGGAAGACCAGCAGACAATGCAATTAAGCAAGAAGGGTCGTTTATTGATCTGGTGCGCACCAGGGGAACTCAGCCTAAGAGTTCTGTGGCTTGCAAGTACAGGAGTTTTATACCTGCCCCTTATCAGCCTACAGGGCTCGCAGGCTTTTACAGGAGCTTCTTGCAGTTAGGGCGTTGACACATCTATGTACTTGGTCAGGGGTCTGCAGGTAGGGTGTTTTGCAATGATATATTTTTGCAAGGGTCAAGCGGCTCCCTATCTTGGCCTCCCTCACCTCCAAGAAGCCTCTGATTTCCACATTCCCTTTCCTTTTTTTTTTTTTTTTTTTAAAACCCTTACCTTCCACCTTGGAGTCAATACTGTGTATTGGCTCCAAGGCAGAAGAGTGGTAAGGGGTAGGCAATGGGGGTCAAGTGACTTGCCCAGGGTCACACGGCTGGGAAGTGTCTGAGGTCAGATTTGAACCTAGGACCTCCCATCTCTAGGCCTGGCTCTCGATCCACTGAGCTACCCAGCTGCCCCCCATATTCCCTTTCCTTTTGAGACTTCATGGAACACTTTACGCTTCTTTCACACTTCCTAAGAGCAAGTGACTGCAGAAGTGTTTTGTAAACCTTGTGGTCCCATGAATGTATGAGTCGCCATTATTTTCATTCATTCTTCTTGACTCAACTCTGGAGAGCATGTAGACTCGGAGAGACTGTTTTTTGTCCTCTTATCCCTCTTGCAGTGCTTGGCACGGAGTAGGTGCTTAAGAAAACTTGCTTGATCATAAACTGCCTTCTAATATAGACTAAATTTTCTTTCATTCTGATTCTTAATGATTTGAAATCCTGTTCACTCTTACACTGTTTGGATTGGGTCCTAGCCACCATAGTTGTGATGCTTTAGGCAAGATGTGGTATTTGTATGTATTACCCCACTACACCTGAGAACTGGGCCTCTAGCCAATTCTCAGAAAATCCTAATTGTCTTGAGAAGATTTCTGGGCTGGGACCCAAGACACATCTTACTTCCATCATCTAGATGTCAAGCATTAGGTATTAGACTTCTACTTCTGTGGTTTGGATTGATCCACAAGGCCCCACCCTGTATCTGTTGATTCTCCACCAGGGGCCCCAGGTAGGAGCCATTCTAAAAAAGATTCTGAGTCCATATTGAAAGGGAACCTTATGAGACACCCAAAGTATCAAGCCCTCATACTGCTTCAGAGGAGACCCAGTGGGCATTGTTACTGTGAGCTTTTAGATTTTGCTAATAAGAACAGTCCTGCAACCCCTAGAGGCCCACTTACTGCCAGAGGCATAGGAGACAGAGAACATACTACCTTGGGCCTCATATCATGGGGGAGGCTAGGAAGAACTGGTCCAACTCTTCGTAATTGGGGAGGAGAAATTTGCCTTTCTATAGCCCTAATAAATGTTTGAATGAATGGTTAAGGGATGGTTGGCTGAAAATTACCTGAAAAAAGGTTGACTTTAGAGGCGAGGCAAGGACTGCTAGTAATAGAGGGAAGAGTCAACGTGCCTCTAAGATTACGAAAATAGAAAGAGGAGATAGTGTTTGTACTATTTGGACAAATTATTCCAAATGTAGCTTGGTAGAAGGTTGGATATCAGGATGGTGGGAAAGGGACAGAATTTGAGAAGTTAGCTCAATTGGAAGGATGAACATGGCTGGTTGAAGCAGTTGAAGCAGTTGTGGAAGACCCAAGATGAATGAATCCAGACAGACCCCTTGGAAAAGCACTAATATTCATCACTGTTTCATGTGAATATATTACTATGCATTATAATTACATCAATGCTGGCATTTTGACATAGGCCAAAAACTGATACTGGGCAGAGTATGTATAATAGCAAATAATAGAACTCACAGCTGGGTGGCAAAGGGGATAGAACACTAGGTCTGGAATCAAGAAGACCTGTGTTCAAATTTGGCCTCAGAGACCTACTAGGTGTGTGATTGTGAGCAAGTCCCTTAATCTCTCTTTGTTTCAATTTCTTCCTTTCTAAAATGGGGACAATAATAGTACCTCCTCATAGGGTTGTTATGAAGAACAAATGAGATATTTGTAAACCAGTACAGAGTTCCTGGAACATAGCAGGTATGATACAAATACTATAAAAGCTATTATTATTATTCATTCACATTTGGACAGCACTTCAAAAATTCACAAAGGACTTTTATACTCATCATTTATTTCACCCAATGGGCAAAGTTGTTATTTCCATTCTCTTGGGAAAAAAAAAACAATGAAGAGTCAAAAAGACTAAAGGAGAGGGGGGAGGGAAAGAACATAAATCATGTAACCATGGAAAAATTATCTTAATTAATCAATTAAATAAAACAAAAAATAAATAAACAAAAAGACTAAAGGAGCTACCCAAAAGTCACCAAGCTAGCAAGTAGTATAGCTGAGGTGAGAGCTCAGTTCTCCAGACTCCCAACCCCAGCCTGGCCTAGGATGTAAGCATCTTGAGAACAGAGATTGTTTTCTTTTAATCTTTATATACCCAACACCTATGATAGTACCCAACACTGTAAGTGTTTAATAAATACTTTGTGGAGTGATTGATAGACTACCACTATTGTAGGTAGCTACTCCTCCAGGATGGTACAAACAAGTTCTCATATTTGAAAGAATGAGTTGTCCAGACATGAAAGGTTTTGTTAGCACCAAGATTCCCCAACAGTCTATGCCTTCTCAGAGATGAGGCAGAATAATGGAAACAGGAAAGGAGAAGGGCAAAGCCAAGATGGCAGAGAAAAGACTTGTCCTCTCCCCCAAAATAACTTTAAAATAATTCCTCAAAACAAATTCTGCAGTGGCAAAACCCATAAAAAGATGGAGTGTAAAAAAAAAAAATTTTAACCCAAGACAACTTAGAAAGTTGACAAGAAAGACCTGTCTCATTGGAGTGAGAGAAGAGTGCAATCCACCACAGGTTTTGCCAGAGAAGTACCCAGCTTGGTAATTCAGCCTTGGAAGCAAGTGAATTAATAACAGAAACATCTGGCACTCTACCCTGAGATGATAAGAGAGTTGGACAAGTGGTGAGATTACAGGGGTCCTGTGGCTGGCATAGGATGCAAGACTTTGTTACATTGCCTACAAGGCAATCTGGGTTCCAGTCCTGCAGTGAAGAGGAACATTAATACACTATAGCATTCACCTGCAGAAGAGCAGGGACCCTGGTCCCTATTCCAAAGGGCAAAAGAGTGTTTGTGATTACTTGCAGATCAGAGCACAGGGCAGGAGAGAAGTACATATACCCATGCCTAGATCATACCAACTTAGAACTGAAAACTTAGAGCCCCCCTGAACTAGCTCTGAAAGCTGTTATACAAAAAACCTGAAGCTTGAAACAGTGACCCCTCCACCTCAGGGACAGAACCCAATTTTAACTGTTTTGTAAGTTAAAGTCAAGAAAAAGGCTGGGAAAATGAACAAGTCAAAAGATGAACAAGACCATATAAAATTTCTATGGTGACAAGTCATAGAAATCAAAACACTATATAATTTTCATAAAATCCAAGACAAAATTTTTTGAGAAAAATTTCAGGGAAAGAAGCTTGCTAACTCCTTGAATCAAGAAAGTGAACTGTTGAATTAATAAATAAGACTAGAAGCTGGTATTTTGAGAAAACAGATAAAATAGACAAAGTACTGGTCAATCTAATAAAAAAAGTTAAGAAGAAAACCAAATTGACAGTATCAAAGATGAAAAGGAAGACCTCAACTCTAATGAAGAGAAAATTAAGGCAATCATTAAAAATTATTTTGCCCAATTATATGGCAATAAATATAGCAATCTAGGTGATATGGATGAATATTTACAAAAATATAAATTGCCCAGATTAACAGCAGAAGAAATAGAATACCTAAATAATCCCATATCAGAAAAAGAAATTGAACAAGCCATCAAAGAACTCCCTAAGAAAAAATCGCCAGGGCCTGATGGATTCACAAGTGAATTCTATCAAACATTCAAAGAACAACTAATCCCAATACTATACAAATTATTTGATATGATAAGCAAAGGAGTCCTACCAAATTCCTTTTATGACACAAATATGGTACTGATTCCAAAGCCAGGTAGACCAAAAACAGAGAAAGAAAACTACAGACCAATTTCCTTAATGAACATAGATGCAAAAATCTTAAATAGAATACTAGTAAAGAGACTCCAGCAAGTGATCAAGAGGATTATCCACCATCATCAGGTGGGATTTATACCAGGAACGCAAGGATGGTTCAACATTAGGAAAACCATCCACATAATTGACCATATCAACAATCTAACAAAAATCACATGATTATCTCAATAGATGCTGAAAAAGCCTTTGACAAAATACAACATCCATTCCTATTGAAAACACTGGAAAGTATAGGAATAGAAAGTCCTTTCCTAAAATTAATAAACAATATATACCTAAAACCATCAACAAGCATCTTATGCAATGGGGATAAATTAGAAGCCTTCCCAATAAGATCAGAAGTGAAACAAGGATGCCCATTATCTCCTCTATTATTTAACATTGTACTAGAAACACTAGCAGTAGCAATTAGAGAAGAAAAAAATTGAAGGTATCAAAATAGGCAATGAGGAGACTAAGCTATCTCTCTTTGCAGATGATATGATGGTCTACTTAAAAAATCCTAGAGAATCAACTAAGAAGCTTGTAGAAATAATTGACAACTTTAGCAAGGTTGCAGGATACAAAATAAATGCACATAAATCATCAGCATTTCTATATATTTCCAACACATCACAGCAGCAAGAGGTAGAAAGAGAAATACCATTTAAAATCACCCTAGACAATATAAAATACTTAGGAATCTATCTACCAAAACAAACACAGGAATTATACGAAAACAACTAAAAACCACTTTCCAAACAAAAGTAGATCTTAACAATTGGAAAAACATTGATTGCTCATGGGTAGGATGAACTAACATAATAAAAATGACCATTCTACCCAAATTAACTTACCTATTTAGCACCATACCTATCAAACTACCAAAAAACTTTTTCGCTGGATTAGGAAAAACTATAACAAATTTCATTTGGAAGAACAAAAGATCAAGAATATCAAGGGAAATAATGAAAAAAAAAAATGTGAAAGAAGGTGGCCTAGCTGTACCAGATATTAAGCTATACTATAAAGCAGTAGTCGTCAAAACAATATGGTACTGGCTAAGAGACAGAAGGTAGGACCAGTGGAATAGACTTGAGGAAAGTGATGTCAGCAAGACAGTGTATGATAAACCCAAAGAGCCCAACTTTTGGGACATGAATCCACTATTTGACAAAAACTGCTGGGAAATTTGGAAAACAATATGGGAGAGATTAGGTTTAGATCAACATCTCATACCCTACACCAAGATAAATTCAGAATGGTTGAAAGACTTGAATATAAAGAAGGAAACTATAAGTTAAGTGAACACAGAATAGTATACTTGTCAGATCTCTGGGAAAGGAAAGATTTTAAAACCAAGCAAGAGTTAGAGAAAAGTACAAAATGTAAAATAATTTTGATTATATTAAATTAAAAAGCTTTTGTACAAACAAAAACAATGCAACCAAAATCAGAAGGGAAAAAACAAATTGGGAAAAAATCCTTATAACAAAAAACTCTGACAGGGGTCTAATTATTCAAAAATACAAGGAGCTGAAACAATTGTATAAAAAATCAAGCCATTCCCCAATCGATAAATGGGCAAGGGACATGAATAGGCAATTTTGACATAAAGAAATCAAAACTATCAATAAGCACATGAGAAAGTGCTCTAAATCTCTAATAATTACAGAAATGCAAATCAAAATAACTCTGAGGTACCACCTCACACCTAGCAGATTGGCTAAAATGATAGCAGGGGAGAGTAATGAATGTTGGAGGGGATGTGGCAAAACTGGGACATTAATTATGCCCAAAGAGTGATAAAAGACTGCCTGCCCTTTGATCCAGCCATACCATTGTTGGGTTTGTACCCCAAAGAGATCACAGATAAATAGACTTGTACAAAAATATTTATAGCTGTGCTCTTTGTGGAGGCAAAAAACTGGAAAGTGAGGGTCTGCCCTTCAATTGGGGAATGGCTGAACAAATTGTGGTATATGCTGGTGATAGAATACTATTGTGCTCAAAGGAATAATAAACTCAAGGAATTCCATGTGAACTGGAAAGACCTCCAGGAATTGATGCAGAGCGAAAGGAGCAGAACCAGGAGAACATTGTACACAGACTGATACACTGTGGTAAAATAGAATGTAATGAACTTCTATACTAGCAGCAATACAATGACCCAGGACAATTCTGAGGGATTTATGGTAAAGATGCTACCCACATTCAGAGGAAGAACTGCAGGAGAGGAAACACAGAAGAAAAACAACTGCTTGAACACATGGGTTGAGGCGGACATGATTGGGGATGTAGACTCGAAACTACCACACCAATGCAGCTATCAACAATTTGGAAATATGTCTTGATCAATGACACATGTTAAAACCAGTGGAAATGTACATCGGCTAAGGGGGGGGGGGCGAGTTAGGAGGTGAAGGGGAAAGTAAGAGCATGAATCATGTAACCATGTTAACTTCTCTAAAAAATAAAAATTATTAGATTAAAAAGAAAAAAAGAAAAAAGAAAGTGAACTGTTTGAAGAAAGTGCCATAAAGAAACCTACACTGCATCAAAAGATCCAGAATGAACTCTGGGATGTAATGATTGAACTGAAGGGGATTCAATACCTTTATTCTGAATGTAAACCCTTATGCCAAAGAGGACTGCCTCCAATTGGCTTTTTGTTTTGTTTTGTTTTGTTTTTTTAATTTTAAACCCTAAACTTCTGTGTATTGACTTACAGGTGGAAGATTGGTAAGGGTAGGCAATGAGGGTCAAGTGACTTGCCCAGGGTCACACAGCTGGGAAGTGTCTGAGGCCGGATTTGAACCTAGGACCTCCTGTCTCTAGGCCTGGCTCTCAATCCACTGAGCTACCCAGCTGCCCCCTCCAATTGGCTTTTTGTCAATGTGCCTAGCAAACATTGGCTTTGCTCTCTCTATTTCCCTCTTATCTCCAACTATTGTAATTTCCTCTTAGAAAGTGCAATATTGTATGTACATTTAACTAGCAGATCTTTAAAGGTATAAGCTGGTTATATTAAATGACTCATTGGGGAGACAAGTCTCCCAAAGAATCACAGTGGGGATTGTGAAGAGTTTGATCAATCAAAAACTTAAGTACCCCTATTTAGTTACCTTACCAGTCACTAAGTATGAGAGTTCACAAGTCACTTGCTAGAGTGGGTGACAACTCCAGAGGCCATGCCCCTGCCCCAGGCAGTGCTCAGGCAAATTGAGAGACTGTGATTGGTTCCCATAAAGTGAAGGGACAGGAAGTGACATGGGAAAAGGACTATAAAAAGTCCTGAGGGGCAGCTGGGTAGCTCAGTGGATTGAGAGTCAGGCCTAGAGACAGGAGGTCCTAGGTTCAAATCCAGCCTCAGACACTACCCAGCTGTGTGACCCTGGGCAAGTCACTTGACCCCCATTGCCTACCCTTACTACTCTTCCACCAAGGAGCCAGTACACAGAAGTTAAGGGTTTAAAAATATAAAAAAGAAAAAAAAAAGTCCTGAATTTCCTGTCTAAGGGACTTCTCCTTTGGAGTTCTTTCTTTGGAGGATGGCTCCTTGAGGTTTTTGTACTTCAACTTTGAGCTTTGGAGCTTCTTGGAGTCGGCGACTTTCTTGTTGGGTTCACTGCTGCCTTGGTGAGCTTAGCTCACAAGGTTTTTTTTTTCTGCATTGGGACCTTGCCTGGATCCTGCCAGGCTTGCTGGTGAGTGACTAGGATTCCCACGTGGAGCTTGGAACTCTGTTGGGGAGTGAGCTTCATTTCACCAGATCAATCTGCCTTTAGAGTAGGGTAGGCAGAATCCGTACCTCTTTCCCTTCCACATTTCCCTCTTTTTACTAATATTCCAATTAAACAAAATTGTTAAAAGCCGCTAATAGTTTTCCTGGCTTAGGGATAATAATTGGCAACCACTTTTCTTTATAACTCTCTTATTTAGTCAAAATCCCAATTTAACTGTTATAACACCGAACTCAGAAAAAAAGATGACAAAGTAAACATTGCTACATCCAAAGCCCCAAATCAAAAATATGAAATACTCCAAGGGAGTGATGGGCAAACTACAGCCTGCAGGCCAGATGCAGCCCCCTGTAAGAGGGAAAACTTAGATATTATTTATATATATATTTTAAGGTATGGCCGCCAGGAATCAATAATTTAGATTGACTCCATAATTAAAATATACCCAAGTCAGGATGGGTTTTATGGTAGTTTATTTACAGTTTGGGAAGGTTGAAGGTAGGGAGAGAGAGAGAGAGAGAGGGGGGAAAACTCTGGTCTGGACAAGCAGAGGTCCAGACCGGGTGAGAGTTAAAAGATTAATTAAATTAGGCTACTAGCCACAAGGACTTAGCAATTAGAGAGGCAAAGAAGCCTCCTTGAGGTAGAGACTCTAGGAATGTCAGGGTAGGCCTAAGGAAGTCAGCCCAACTTACCCACGTGACAATTCAGAGGGGAAAGCAGTCTGAGGTCTCAGCAGAGATCCTTCAGCACCAAGTTCAAAGCACAAAACCCTCAATAGGAAGTTACCATCATATTTGAAGGACAGCAGCTTTCGTCACTTCCTGGATCCACTTCTAATTCAAGTGGACAAATGGCAGCCTCAATACTGTTTTGGACTGCCCAAAGGGCAGTCCCTTGTTCTTGATTTGTTACTTACTGTCATGTGTGGGTAACTCATCTTCCCTCCCCACTAAGGGTGGCTAGAGCTAATTCCATTTATACACCCCTGAAAAGTTTTATCTGGCCACATGACATTATTCCTAATCTGACAAATACAATGAGTAGGATACAATACAATGAAACTTTGAAAGAGTTGCCTTAGAAACAGACTGACAGATGAGCATTTCCTTTCCTTTGGCCTCCTCTTTAAAAAATTTGCCCATCACTGCTCTAAGGTAAAAAAAAATTCTGGAGGAGCTCAAAAATTATTTTAAGAATCAAATGAGAGAGGTAGAAAAAAATTAGGATAAAAAATGGGAGAAATGCAAGAAAATCAGGAAGGGTCAACAGCTTGGTAAATGAAACAAAAAAAAAAAATACTGAAGAAAACACCTTAAAGAACAGAATAGGTCACAAAGTAATAGAAGCACAAAAATCCTCTGAAGAGAACTTCTTAAAAAGTGAAATTGACCAAATGGAAAAGGAGGTACAAAAACTCATTGAAGAAAGTAATTCTTAAAAATTGGAATTGGGTGTGTGGATGCTAATGACTCCACAAGAAATCAAGAAACAAACAATCAAAAGAAGAAAAAAATAGAAGAAAATCTGAAATATCTCAGTGCAAAAACAATTGACTCGAAAAACATATGGAGAAAATATAATTTAAGAATTATTAGACTGGGGCAGCTAGAGCACAGTGAATAAAACATCAGGTCTGGGAGTCAGGAGAATCTAGGTTCAAATCTGACCTCAAGACACTTCCTAGCAGTGTTCCCCATTACCTGGGAGGGAAAAAAAATTCAACTTGTCACAATATCATTTATAAATCATACCTACCACCGAAGTTGTTTAAGAATTGTACAAGGATATTAGTAGTGCTGTAAAGTGAGCCGGCCATTCTAGATAAATTCTGACAAATTCAGAACTATACTCAAAAATATCACTGAACTGTAAGGAGCCTGTGACCCAATGACACCACCAGTAGCCCTATTCCTTCCCCTGAAAGATAAAAATGGAAAGGAAAAGAGCCTATACATAAAAAAACAACAACAAAAAATGAGCAGCTCTTTTTGTTGTAGCCAGAAACTGGAAACTAAGGGGTTGTGGTCATCCATAGAATGGCTGAACAAGTTGGGGTATGTAAATGGAACAGAATGACACTGTTCCCCAAGAAAAGATGACAATTTCAGACAAACCTATGAAGCCTTAGACAAGGCAGGGTAAAGGATACAGAACCACAGAACCCAGAAAACTATACAATAACAATGCTGGAAAGAAAAAGGACCAAGACTTTGATCAAGTATTGATAATGAAGCATGCTGGCCACTTCCTGACAATGAGGTGACCAACTCAAAGTGCAGAATAAGAAGTGTATAATTTTGGACATGAGCAATTTAGGACGTTTTGTTTGACTACACATACGTAATTCAAGAATATTGTTTTTCTTTTTTTCAATTGTGGTGGAGGGGAAGGATTCAGGGAAGAGAGGATTTTAAGAAAAGGCTTATCAAATTAAAAACAAACAAAAAAAACCTAATAAGAGGACTATCCAGTCCTTTTTGTTGTGGTAAGAAATCAGAAACTGAGATGGTCATAAATTGGGGAATGCTTGAAAAGTTATGGAATATAAAATGATAGCATACAATGCTTTAAAAATTAAAAAGGGTATGATTTCTGAGAAACCAGTGAAGACTTGTATGAAGCAATGCAAAGTAAAGTGAGAACAATTTATGCAGTAATAACACAACTTGGAAAGAGGCAGGAACTCTCATCAGTCCAAGGATCAACTACAGTCCTGGAGGACTCAATAAAAAATGCTACTCACCTCTAGAGAGACAAGTTGGACATAGCGTACCAACTGAGATGTTATTTTTGCACATGATTATAGCAGGAATTTGTTTTGCTTGACTATACATAAGTTTGTTAACAGGTCAAAAAAAACAGGGCTATCAAAGCATTTAAAATAAAGGCATGAAAAAGAAGGTCAGTAGGAACTGAACCAAGGACAATTTTGAAAATAACATGCTGAATTTATTTTATACTTTATTATTATTATTATTATTTTTAACCCTTACCTTCCATCTTGGAGTCAATACTGTGTATTGGCTTCAAGGAAGCAGAGTGGTAAGGGTAGGCCAATGGAGATCAAGTGGCTTGCCCAAGGTCACAAAGCTGGGAAGTGTCTGAGGCCAGACTTGAACCTAGGACCTCCTGTCTCTAGGCCTGGCTCTCAATCCACTGAGCTACCCAGCTTCTCCCTAATTTTATACTTTAGAAAGAGAAGCAAATAATAGGTGGTATCCTTTAAAAATGTATAATTTCATTTCTGTTCTGCTTTTTACATGGAAAAAATCCGATTTTGTGGTTGTTAAATTTAGAATGAAAAAAAAAAACCACAGGAAAAAAAGTTACCATTGGCATTTTGTCCAACCCTGTGTGTTCATGATTATTATTACACATGATGTTCACACCTCTATCTCCATCATCCAGATGATCGTGATGTAATTAGGAAATACAGATTAAAGAAAGTAAGGGAAGAAAGCTGTGAAGTGACCAGTTTAAGGTCATATAAAATAGGATCCACTTGCCCAAGACTATACAAATTAAGCAATTGAGCAAGATCCTGTTTCCTCATATTATAAAATTTCTTTTTCTTACCCTCTGGAGGAAGGACAGGTGGTTTAGTTCCTTTCATAAACCAGAACACATTTTATGATTCATGTCTGATTCTCATTTATCTTCACAGAGAGTGCCAGAAGCAAGGGCAAACCATACAGGAAAGGTTATACCATTTGTGGAATCACTTGGAGCAGCTGTGGGCAGACGGCTTTCTCTGCATTCTTTAATTTCTTCTGGAATCACTCCCTCAAATTTATTTCCCGTAGCCCTAAGGCAAAAAGGTCTTTCCTCTTTCCACCTCCTCATTCCTACAGTAGAGCTTGGACTTCTGCCAAAGGAAGGGTGTAGATGGCCTTACAAAAAATGAAGCAGCAGTAGAATTACCAGGTGGCTTAAGGAGAAATGAGGGAGAAGGGCAGTAATTCGCTCAGAAGCACAGATTTTACAATCAAGCAGAAGCAGTATGTTTAATGGAATAAGCGCCAAGTTTCAGAGTCAGCCAGTCCACCATTGCTGCATGTGTGACTCTAGGTAGGCCCCTGAACCTCGGTTTACTCAATTTCTGAGACTGCAAATAGAGGGCCAGAGAATTTTTTTTATCAGACAGACCAATTGGAAAGCAGAAGTCATTGCAAGAGCCCAAATACCAAGTTAATATTTGTGCAAAATATTTTTCACTGTAGATGGGGAAGGCCAAATCTTAAGCTTGACTAAATGGGCAAAAAACTAAGAGAATTTTTAGAAAATACTAAATGAATCATAGAACAATAGAACTGGACAGGACCTTATACCTTTTGCTCTGAAAACAAATCATATTTTCTGTGGGAAGCCAATAAGAGAATAGATAAAAATCTGAGACTCCTCTTTTGACCCCTTTTGTGATCCTTGTGATTTCTTGTTGAAAAGTATTGTGGCCTTATTGAAGAGCTTTAGGTTCCTAGCGGGCCAGCATTTAAAAGGTTAACATTCCCCCACTTTGGCCAGGAATGCAGCTGCCTGGTATAGCTAAGGCCAAAACCTTGGCAGGGGCAATTCAACCCTTGAGAAAAATATTCCCCGACTTGGCTTTCTGATAAGAACCCAGTCAAAATTCAGCCTTGGCCTTGGTCTGTTCTGAAGCCAATGAGACCTTTTGTGTTTTGATGTGACATAATTTATAACTTCTGCGCATCTGCAAATTTTCAGGGGGAGGGGTTCTTTTGTGTGAAATTAGTCTTGAAATATATATAATAAACTTCATGCTCCTGGAGACAGAGCTGGAAGCATGAGCTAAAAGACAACTCCAGTGTCCTTATCAACTAAACTGTCATCAGATTATCAGAGATGATAAAGAGATCTCAAGAGTTTTCTATTTGGATTGGGGGTTCAGTTACCCAGACAGGAGGAGCAAGCTCTTGGGGCTGATTAAAATCTCCTAATAGATCTAGGGAAGAAAATGAAAACACTGCCACACCATAAGGCAGTTTATCACACTAAAAATGACATAATAGATACTAAGGTGGATAGAATGCAGAACTTGGGAATTAGGAAGACTTGAGTTCAAATTCTGTTTTAGACACTGCTGCCCTAGTGCCCTTTCAACCTCAATTTCCCCATTTGTAACATGGAGATAATAGGGTTGTTGGGTGGCTCAAATGAGACAACATTATATAAAAGCTAGCTATTCTTCTATTTTTATTCATATCAAGATCCCAAGTATAGAACTTATCTTGTTAGGGAACCCTTCTCCCTTCCACTCTATCTGGAAATAAAAACAAATTCTTACATTGGCTATATGTACAGAAAAATGTATCTCATTCTGCCTCTCAAGCTCATTGATTCTCTGGAGGGGACTTTTAGAGACAATCTCATTGAACCACCCTCATTTTTCAGAGAACAGAAGGGAGACCCAGAGAAAGGAACTTTCCCAAGATCATACCCATCGTCAGTGGCAACGCCAGGACTAGAACAGAGCTCTCTGGCCTTCCAATTCAAGTTTCTTTCCACCCTAACACTTTGCCTTTATATCCAGATAACAGTCCATCTCTCTATGATCTATCTGTCCCTCTTGCCTCTGACTATGCAGCGACCTGATTCTAATAGTGCCTTTAGGAAGATCACAGCCTGCTCCACAGTAAGCACTTAAATGTTTTTTTTTTTAACATTTATTAATATTCATTTTTAACATGGTTACATGATTCATGCTCCTCCTTTCCCCTTCATCCCCCCCCACGCCCCCCCTACCCATGGCCAATGCGCATTTCCACTAGTTTTGTCATGTGTCCTTGATCAAGACCAATTTCCAAATTGTTGGTAGTTGCATTGGTGTGGTGGTTTCGAGTCCACACCCCCAATCATGTCCACCCCGACCCATATGTTTACTCTCCTGCAGTCCTTCCTCTGAATGTGGGTAGCATCTTTACCATAAATCCCTCAGAGTTGTCCTGGGTCATAGTATTGCTGCTGGTACAGAGGTCCATTACATTCGATTTTACCACAGAATGTTAGTCTCTGTGTATAGAGTTCTTCTGGCTCTGCTCCTTTCGCTCTGCATCAGTTCCCGGAGGTCTCTCCAGTTCGCCTGGAACTTCTCCAGT